>NC_035166.2:15695385-16001605 GCF_001659605.2 Manihot esculenta
ACATGGCTTGTATGCCAAGTTCTCTAAATGTGAGTTCTGGCTGAGGAGCATTTCGTTCTTGGGGCATGTAGTGTCAGAGAATGGTATAGAGGTAGACCCCAAGAAGACAGAAACTGTGGCTAACTGGCCTAGACCCACTTCAGTGACGGAGATCAGAAGTTTCTTGGGTTTGGCAGGTTACTACAGGAGGTTCGTTCAGGACTTCTCGAAAATAGCAGCTCCTCTGACCAAACTAACCAGGAAGAATCAGAAATTTCTGTGGACCGACCAGTGCGAAGAGAGTTTTGAAGAGCTTAAGAAGAGGTTGACTTCAGCACCAGTATTAGCTCTGCCATCTAGTGATGAGGACTTTACCGTCTTTTGTGACGCGTCCCGTGTGGGACTGGGTTGTGTACTGATGCAGAATGAGAGGGTGATTGCTTATGCTTCTAGACAGCTAAAGAAGCATGAGTTGAATTACCCCACACATGACCTTGAGATGGCAGCAGTAATCTTTGCACTCAAGATATGGAGGCACTACCTCTACGGGGTAAAATGTGAGATCTTCACAGATCATAAAAGCCTGCAGTACATCCTGAGTCAAAGAGATTTGAATTTGAGACAGAGGAGATGGGTAGAGTTGCTGAGTGACTATGATTGCAAGATTCAGTATCATCCGGGTAAGGCGAATGTCGTGGCAGACGCCCTAAGCCGGAAGTCACTAGGCAGTTTATCCCACATATCGGCAGAGAGGAGGCCAGTGGTGAAGGAGCTCTATAAGCTCATTGAGGAAGGTCTACAGATGGAGTTGTCTGGTACAGGTGCCTTGGTGGCCCAGATGAGAGTAGCACCCGTGTTTCTGGAGCAGGTGGCTCAAAAACAGCATGAGGACCCGGAGTTAGTGAAGATTGCCAGGACTGTTCAGTCAGGCAATGATAGTGAGTTCAGATTCGACAGCAAGGGGATCCTCCGCTATGGGAGTAGACTATGTGTACCAGATGACATAGGGCTAAAAGGAGACAATATGAGGGAGGCTCATAATGCAAGATACAGCATTCACCCCGGAGCCACCAAGATATATCAAAATTTGAAGAAAGTTTATTGGTGGCCAGCGATGAAGAAAGAAGTGGCACAGTTTGTGTCAGCCTGCGAAGTGTGTCAGAGGGTGAAGCTGGAACATTAGAAGCCGGCTGGAATGCTTAACCCGCTACCTATTCCAGAATGGAAATGGGAAAATATAGCTATGGACTTCGTAGTGGGGTTACTGGCGGCGTCCAACAGAGTGGACTCCATATAGGTGATTGTGGACAGACTCACCAAATCTGCTCACTTCATTCCTGTCAGGAGTGGCTATTCTGTGGACAAGTTGGCGCAGGTGTATGTGGATGAGATTGTCAGGCTGCATGGGGTTCCTGTTTCGATAGTGTCAGATAGAGGGCCCCAGTTCACCTCCAGGTTTTGGCGGAGTCTGCAGAATGCCAAGGGTACTAGGTTGGATTTCAGTACTGCCTTCCACCCCCAGACTGATGGACAGTCAGAAAGGACCATCCAGACTATCGAGGATATGCTTAGAATGTGTGTGCTGGACTTTGGCGGTTCTTGGAGGCAGCATCTACCTTTGGTGGAGTTTGCCTACAACAACAGCCATCATGCTAGCATCGAGATGGCTCCATATGAAGCTTTGTACGGAAGGAAGTGCAGATCACCTGTTTGCTGGGAAGAGGTTGGAGAAAAGGCCTTGGCAGGGCCTGAGCTAGTAGAGATCACCAGCAGGGTGGTACCCATAATCAGAGAGAGAATCAAGACTGCTGCAAGCAGACAGAAGAGTTATGCAGACATCTGCAGAAGGCAGTTAGAGTTTCAGGAGGGGGATCTGGTATTGCTTAAGGTGTCTCCTATGAAAGGAGTGGTTCGCTTCGGGAAGAAAGGTAAACTAGCCCCACGATACATTGGACCCTTTGAAATCTTGCAAAAGATTGGGAATGTGTCGTACAAGCTGGATTTACCTGCTTCAATGCAAAGAATCCATCCGGTTTTCTATGTTTCAATGTTGAGGAAGTTTGTGTCAGATCCGAGCAAGGTTCTTAGTGAGCCTGATGTGGAGGTCCAAGAGGATCTCACCTATGTTGAGCAGCCAATACGGATCCTAGACACCCAGATCAAAAAGTTAAGAAACAAGGAAATCCCGATGGTGAAAGTCCTGTGGAACCACCACAACTTGGAGGAATGCACTTGGGAGACACGGGAGTCTATGCTCCAGCAGTACCCTCAACTCTTTTAAGGTTAGATCTCTTTGTGTCTATGTGTATGTATGTTATGTTTTATTCCATGCTATGTGTGCTAGTTGAGGTACATTCGGGGATGAATGTTCTTAAGGGGGGAGAATGTAATACCCGGCTAGACTCTGGTATCGGAATTCCTACCGTCCGGTGGAATCTCGGATGTCGGAAGCCTCTAGTAGGGTAGAAACATGTTTTCATAAAATGTTTTAAGGTATTTCATGGTTTTAAGTATGAAAATTAAATGAGTTTTTGCATGAAAAGTCCTTGGAGGAAAATCCAGGTTCGGCCGCCGAAAGTCAAGTTCGGCCGCCAAACATGCTTGCGTTTTGGAGGCACGTTAGGCCCCCGAAAGCATGAGTGAGGGCAGTCTAGGTTCGGCCGCCGAAACCCAAAGTTCGGCCGCCGAACATGGCATGCATGCGGAGGCACATTCGGCCCCCGAACGTGGCCTGGCCAGCCACCTATAAAAGGGTCCCTTAGGTTTGCACGGGCGAGCTTTTTCTCCCCCGTTGTCGGCCAAGGTGAGTCTCCGCCACCCCTCCCTCGATCTTGAGTGTTTTCCTTAGATCTTCTATGATTTTCACGGGTTTTAACTTCTGCTTTGAAGATCTGTGAGTAAAGAGCAAGTTTTGGGTACTTGGAGGTTCAAAGAGCTCAATCTCTCCATCTCCAAGCTAGGATCGCCTTTCCTCTCGTTTCTTCAAGAGGTAAGCTCGGATCCACCCTTGTTATGTGTTTTAAACAAGCATTAAGTTGTTTTATGGGTAGAGATGCATGTTTAGGCTTGTTGATGAGTTTATGGGTTTTGATGTTTTGATGAACAATGTATGTTAATTTTTGTGTATTTGAAGTGTTGTAGTTGGGGTATATGCTAGTTTGAGACCCCTAGGTGTAATGTATGATGTGTATGCATGTTTTAGAACAAGTTTGTGCATGTTGGAAGAGTTAGGAGGCAAATGTGCATAAAGGAGCCAAGTTTCTGCCCTTTGGCAGAAACCAGGTTCGGCAGCCGAAGGCACTTTCGGCCGCCGAACATGACTGGGGAGGCAGGCCTTTCGGCTGTCGAAGTTGCCCCCGAAAAGAGACTTTCGTCTCTGTCTGGGACTTTCGGCCGTCGAAGGTGCCGCCGAACCTGCCTGACTTTTGGCTCTGGAGGGACTTTCGGCCGCCGAACCTGCCGCCGAAAGTGCCCTGTCCAGCCATTTCTTGCATGTTTTTATGTAGTTGTTTTATGATGTTTTAGGGGGTTTTTGGGGAGTATATTAGAGTTATGTTTATTCATGTTTGGTCCCTCATTGGAGTCCACCTGTGTAGGTTCGGACCCGAGGAACCGAGGACCCCAGCAGTGAGCCAGCTGCTACAGAGTTTATCAGAGCTAGCCAGAGGTGAGTGGAATAAACCTTAAGTTTTAAAATGAATGAAATATGAGTTTTGAGCACGATCCATGCATCATGAATGCCATGAGATATAGTAGGTTGTTGCATTAGTATTCACGAATATGTTGCATTGCATTTATGATGTTGATGTGGATTGGTCATTGGATGATCCTTTAGTCCTCATATGACATGATGATGTTATGGCATGATATGGTATGGAAGTCCAGGTTGTACCCATTCTACGTCCCTGGCACGATGTAAGAGGAAGTCCAGGTTGTACCCATTCTACGTCCCTGGCACAGTTGGACTGTATGATATGTTATGTTAAGAGAAAGACCGGTTGTACCCATTCTACGTCCCGGCACAGTTGGACTATGTAGAGGACTATTGGTGACAATACCATCCGAGATGTGATTTGTTGTGATGTGTTGCATTTCATGAAAGCATGAAATTTTAATATATGATTTCACTATTCTACTCACTGGGCTTTGTAGCTCACCCCTCTCCCCTAACCCCAGATGTGCAGGTACAGGGTAGACCAGGAGGTTAGCCAGAGTTTTGAAGTATGTCTATGTAATAGTTAGATTGTGGACATGACAATTGTATTATGATGTAATGTAAGAGATTACAGTATGTTATGTAATGAGGTATATTGAGGTTATAGATGTGCTTGACCCTATGAGTATTGTAATCCCTTGTTAATGCATGATCTTAGATATTTGATGATTCAGATGTTAGCCAACTCATCTTATGATGTATCGCCCATTGGGGCATTGATAAGATCCCACAGAGGGATCATGATTATGATCATGACTATGTACATGTATGTTCAGGTTGAGTTGGATGATGGAAAGAAAAGTTTAAATTTTTATGCATGTTGTTGATCATGTATGGGATTATACAGGTTTACAGGTTATATGTCAGGCTTGCTACGGGTCCCGGCGGCCTTAAGCCGATCTGGATCCTAGCGCCGGTAGCGGTCCGATTTTCGGGTCGTTACACTAGGTGATATTTTTCAAGTAGCACAAAACCTAGTTCATGTGTTACTTTCCAAATTGTCAGTTTCTTTTTTCTAGTTTTTGCGCGCTTCCTTCTTTCTTTAGGATTTCTTCTTTGTTTCATTAAACGCACCTTGTGGTTGGTTGGTTGACCTTAGTTTTTGAAGTGCAATTGAAGAATCAACAAAAGAATGATAAGAGTGCAAACACTTGAGTATTTCTTTAACACAATATTTGCTAGTTCTTTTTGTTCCTTGTTGATTTAAGGTAGGATGAGTAAAGACAAGAATGTGGTGGATCGTACTGATGGAAGTGAATCGAATATGGGTAACGATTATAAGCTCTTTAAGAAGTCAGTCAGTGGTGAGTTACAAAGGCTCAATAAGACTCTTGAGAGGTTGACTGAAACTATGGAGAGTTTGAATGTCTCACAAGCTTCCACTTCTACAAGAATACCTAAAAAAACTCCTAATTGCAATAATGACTGTGATGATTCGGATGTGTTGGTTAATAATGTGTTGTTTGCCGCACATTGTGAGATGCTTGTTGCTAGGCGTGCTCTGAATATGCAGGTTAAGAAAGAAAGCCTAGAACAACGGGAAAACATATTTCACACTAGGTGTTTGGTTAATGGAAAAGTGTGTACTCTCATTATTGATGGAGGTAGTTGCACAAATGTGGCTAGTGTGTATATGGTGGAGAAATTGGGCTTGGCTTCTATTGAACACCCTAAGCCATACAGATTGCAATGGTTGAATGATTGTGGTAAGGTTAGGGTTACACGCCAGGTGGTTATACCATTTTCTATTGGTAGGTACAAGGATGAGATATTGTATGATGTTGTACCTATGCAGGCAAGCCATATGTTGTTGGGTAGGCCGTGGCAACATAATAGAAAGGTGCAACATGATGGGTTCAATAACAAGTACTCCTTCACTCATGAAGGACAGAAGGTTATACTCACTCCTTTATCACCTCAAGAGGTATATGTTGATCAAATAAAGATGCTGGAGAGAGAGAGGGAGGCTTCGGCCTTGGCCACAAAGAGGAGTGAGAGCTTGAATTCTGCGGAAAAGATGAGAGAAAAGAGTGAGTTTGAGGGTAAAGAGGCTGGGAAAGAATCAAGACTAGTTCAAAGAGGGAAGGTGGAGAAAGAAAAGGAGAAAGAAGAGGCTAAAGTTCCAATCTCAACTTCCATAGAGATTGAAATTGAAGAGGAAGTTGTAATGCATGAATCTAATGTAGTTGTTGTTGAGAATTCCATCAATGAACTTATAGAAGAGGTTGTGAATGATGAGGGACATGGGGAGCATGTGATTGATGAGGTGGAGGAGGTGAATGAGACTGTTTTGGAAGTTGTAGAGGAGAATGGGTCACATCCACAAGATCTTTCTATGACTAATATTTTTATGCCTAGTTCATTTGTTCTTGATGTGCAGGTTGTTGATGAAAACATTCATGACGAAAGTTTTATCCTATTTCCACCTATTCAAAAGGAGGTCTTTGAAGACACATGGGTTCCTAAAGCTTCCCTTTTTGACATAAATATCAGCAAGATTCGAGGACGAATCTTTTCTAAAGAAGGAGAGAATGATACAGATTCAATACGGTAAATTTCTAACAATGGTGTGGAGCAAACTTATGTCATTCAAATGGATCTAAAAGGAGTTCAAAATCATATTCATATGATCCATATATATTTGGGGCGTGCTTCAACTCATATGGGACAGATTTGGTGCAACACTTGCAATCATAGGCGTAGGGAGCCTAATCAAACCTATGGGCTAAAACTACACAAAGGGAAGCCTAAAGTGAAGATCAAGTAAGACTTTTGTGAAGACTCAGCTTTGTTATGATGGGCTTGCTATATTTTTATTATTTAACACTTGTTTTATTTTAGCTTTGTTTGGGCTTGTATTTTGGCCATACTTTATCTTTTAAGTTTTAGAGTGTTGGGCCATATTTTGGGCTTATGTTTTAATACTTATGTGTTATTTTAGTGTGTGATTGGGTTTGGGCCTTATGTGTTTAAGTCAGGTCCAATAAGAGTGTCTTAGGGTTTTATTTGTTTTTCTTCTTACTATATAAGGATAAGAAACAATTGTAAGAGGCAGCTTTTAATCAAATATTTCAGAATTCTTTTCATGCCTTTGGCGTGTATTGCTTTGAGTGACAAGAATCTTGGCTAACTTATCAACTATCCGTTGTGGCGTTTGTCGGATTCTCATCTAAATCCTTCAATCATTGGTGTTTCAGCTTCTCTAAGTTTGGGGTGCCTTAGGAGGTGAGTTTATCAAATCTTTGGATTCCATATCTACTTGTGCGCGTGGGTTTGAGGCTTGTGCCATAGGGTTCCGCGTCAGCTGGGGTCCTCGGTTCCTCGGGTCCGAACCCACACAGGTGGACTCAAATGAGGGACCAAACAACTAGAACATAACTCTAAAAACATCCCCCAAAAACCCTTAGAATAACATGAAACAACCATAGAAAAACATGCAAAAGAGGGCTGGACAGGGCACTTTCGGCGGCAGGTTCGGCGGCCGAAAGTCCCTCCAGAGCCGAAAGTCAGGCAAGTTCGGCGGCACCTTCGGCGGCCGAAACTCCCAGACAGAGGCGAAACTCATGCATGTTCGGCGGCACTTTCGATGACCGAAACTCCCAAACAGAGACGAAAGTCTCCTTTCGGGGGCAAGCTTCGGCAGCCGAAGACTGCTTCCACAAGCATGTTCGGCGGCCGAAAGTTCCTTCGGCTGCCGAACCTGGTTTCTCCCTTAGTGGCAGAAACTCAGCTCTTCTATGCATATACGCCTCCAAAACTTCCCAAACATGCATAAACCTATTCTACAACACACATACACAAGCATACCAGCTCCTAGGGGCTTCAAACTATCCTAAGCCCCATCTACAACACATCAAACATGCATTGGCAAGCCACATTGTTCAAAAACACAACATAAACTCATAAACCTAACTATAAGCTAAACATGCATTTTACCCCATATATCTTCATAAAACTCACTTAAAACATGCAATGAGCTTAAGATCGGCTCTTACCTCTTGAAGATCGAGAGAGAGACGACCTAATCTTGGAGATGGGAGATTTTCAACTTTCTTGGGTCTCCAAGCTCAAAACTTGCTCAAAACTTGAAAATCTTCAAAACAAGGTGAAAACTTGTGAAAATCGTGAAAGATTTGAAGGAAGAACTCAAAGATTGGTGAGGGACGGCGGAGAGCTCACCTTGGCCGAAAATGGGGAGAAAAGCTCGCCCATTTCGGCTAAGGGACCCTTTTATAGTGGCTAGCCAGGCCACGTTCGAGGGCCGAACGTGCCTCCGCATGCATGCCATGTTCGGCGGCCGAACTTGAGGTTCGGCGGCCGAACCTGGACTTCCCTCACTTATGCCTTCAGGGGCCTAAGGCACACCCGAAATGCCTGCATGTTCGGCGGCTGAACTTGAGGTTCGGCGGCCGAACCTGGGTTTTCCTCCAAAGTTATTTTCATGCAAAAACTCATTTCCATCTTGCTTAAAACCATAAAACACATTAAAACATTTTATGAAAACATGGTTTTACCCTTCTAGAGGTCTCCGACATCCGAAATTCCACCGGACGGTAGGAATTCTGATATCGAAGTCTAGCCGGGTATTACATTCTCCCCCCCTTAAGAACATTCGTCCCCGAATGTTCCTCAACTAGCACATAGCATGGCATACACATATCATACATACAAAGCACATAAAACTCACAAGGAGCTATCCTCAGAAAAGATAAGGGTACTGCTGGAGCATGGACTCCCGTGTCTCCCAGGTGCACTCTTCCATATTGTGGTGGTTCCAAAGGACTTTCACCATCGGGATTTCCTTGTTTCTCAGCTTTCTAATCTGGGTGTCTAGGATCCGTACTGGCTGCTCAACATAGGTGAGATCTTCTTGGATCTCCACATCAGGCTCACTAAGAACCTTGCTCGGATCTGACACGAACTTTCTCAACATGGAAACATGGAAAACCGGATGGATTCTTTCCATTGAAGCAGGTAAATCCAGCTTGTACGACACATTCCCAATCTTTTGCAAGACTTCAAAGGGTCCGATGTATCGTGGGGCTAGTTTACCTTTCTTCCCAAAGCGAACCACTCCTTTCATTGGAGACACCTTGAGCAATACCAGATCCCCCTCCTGAAACTCTACTTGCCGTCTGCGGATGTCTGCATAACTCTTTTGTCTGCTTGCAGCAGTCTTGATCCTTTCTCTGATTCAACGTACCACCCTGCTGGTAATCTCTACTAGCTCAGGCCCTGCCAAGGCCTTCTCTCCAACTTCCTCCCAGCAAACAGGTGACCTGCACTTCCTTCCGTATAAAGCTTCATATGGAGCCATCCCGATGCTAGCATGATGGCTGTTATTGTAGGCAAACTCCACCAAAGGTAGATGTTGCCTCCAAGAACCGCCAAAGTCCAGCACACACATTCTGAGCATATCCTCGATAGTCTGGATGGTCCTTTCTGACTGTCCATCAGTCTGGGGGTGGAAGGCAGTACTGAAATCCAACTTAGTACCCATGGCATTCTGCAGACTCCGCCAAAACCTGGAGGTGAACTGGGGCCCTCTATCAGACACTATTGAAACAGGAACCCCATGCAGCCTGACGATCTCATCAACATACACCTGCGCCAACTTGTCCACAGAATAGCTACTCCTAACAGGGATGAAGTGAGCAGATTTGGTGAGTCTGTCCACAATCACCCATATGGAGTCCAATCTGTTGGATGCCGCCGGTAACCCCACTACGAAGTCCATAGCTATATTCTCCCATTTCCACTCTGGAATAGGTAGCGGGTTAAGCATTCCAGTCGGCTTCTGATATTCCAGCTTCACCCTCTGACACACTTCGCAGGCTGACACAAACTGTGCCACTTCTTTCTTCATCTCTGGCCACCAATAAACCTTCTTCAGATCTTGATACATCTTGGTGGCTCCGGGGTGAACGCTGTATCTTGCATTATGAGCCTCTCTCATAATGTCTCCTTTTAGCCCTAGGTCATCTGGTACACACAATCGACTCCCATAGCGGAGGATCCCCTTGTTGTCAAATCTGAACTCACTATCTTCGCCTGACTGAACAGTCCTGGCAATTTTCACTAACTCTGGGTCCTCATACTGTTTTTGAGCCACTTGCTCCAGAAACACAGGTGTCACTCTCATTTGGGCCACTAAAGCACCTGTACCAGACAACTCCAACTGTAGACCTTCATCAATAAGCTTGTAAAACTCCTTCACCACTGGTCTCCTCTCTGCCGTAATGTGGGATAGACTGCCTAGTGACTTCCGGCTTAGGGCGTCTGCCACGACATTCGCCTTACCCGGATGATACTGAATCTTGCAATCATAGTCGCTCAGCAGCTCTACCCACCTTCTCTGCCTCAAGTTCAAATCTCTTTGACTCAGGATGTACTGCAGGCTTTTATGATCTGTGAAGATCTCACATTTAACCCCATAGAGGTAGTGCCTCCACATCTTGAGTGCAAAGATTACTACTGCCATCTCTAGGTCATGCGTGGGGTAATTCAACTCGTGCTTCTTCAGCTGTCTAGAAGCATAAGCAATCACCCTCTCATTCTGCATTAGTACACAACCCAGTCCCACACGGGACGCATCACAAAAGACTGTAAAGTCTTCATCACTAGATGGCAGAGCTAACACTGGTGCTGAAGTCAATCTCTTCTTAAGCTCTTCAAAACTCTCTTCGCACTGGTCGGTCCACACAAACTTTTGATGCTTCCTGGTCAGTCTGGTCAGAGGAGCTGCAATCTTTAAGAAGTCCTGAACGAACCTCCTGTAGTAACCTGCTAAACCCAAGAAACTCCTGATCTCTGTCACTGTAGTGGGTCTAGGCCAGTTAGCTACAGCTTCCACCTTCTTGGGGTCCACCTCTATTCCATTTTCTGACACCACGTGCCCCAAGAATGAAATGCTCCTCAGCCAGAACTCACACTTAGAGAACTTGGCATACAAGCCATGTTCCCTCAAGGTCTGCAGAACCAACCTCAGATGATGGGCATGCTCCTCTGCATTCCTGGAATACACTAAGATATCATCTATGAAGACAATAACAAAGTGATCCAGGTATTGACTAAACACTCTGTTCATGAGATCCATGAATGCTGCAGGGGCGTTGGTTAACCCGAACGGCATCACAAGGAACTCAAAATGCCCATATCTGGTCCTGAAGGCTGTCTTCGGCACATCCTCCTCCCTTATCCTTAGCTGATGGTACCCCGATCTCAGATCTATTTTGGAGAAACAACCTGCTCCGGCTAGCAGGTCAAATAGATCGTCGATCCTAGGCAACGGGTACTTATTCTTGGTAGTGACTTTGTTCAACTGCCTGTAGTCGATACAAAGCCTAAGGGATCCATCCTTCTTTCTCACAAACAAGACTGGTGCACCCCAAGGTGAGGTGCTCGGTCGGATGAAGCCCTTTTCTACCAGCTCTTGCAACTGTTCTTTCAATTCCTTCAACTCAGCTGGAGCCATCCTGTAGGGAGGGATAGAGATCGGTCGGGTTCCAGGCATCAGTTCTATCTCGAACTCTATCTCCCTAGCAGGTGGTAAACCTGGCAGCTCGTCTGGAAAGATGTCTAGAAACTCTCTAACCACTGGCACCGAGGCGGGCTCTCTAATCTGACTGCTAAGTTCTCTCACATGAGCCAAATACCCCTGACATCCCTTCCTAAGCAACCTACGAGCCTGAAGAGCTGATATCAGACCTCTAGGTGTACCCCTCCTGTCTCCCCTGAAGACAACCTCTGACCCATCCTGACCTCTGAACCTGACTACCTTGTCCCTGCAGTCCAAGGTAGCACCATGGGTAGATAACCAGTCCATCCCTAGAATGACGTCAAAATCTGTCAAATCTAGAACCACAAGGTCTGCAGAAAGGCATCTTCCCTCAACAAAGACTGGACTGCACTGGCAGACTGACTCTGCCACTGATGGATCACACTTGGGTCCACTGACCCAGAGAGGACACTCTAACTCAGAGATCATCAACCCCAACCTCTGGACGGCTCTCGGAGCAATAACAGAATGAGATGCACCAGGGTCCATCAAGGCTACACATCTGAACAACCAATGACTAAGTTACCTGCCACCACGGTGTTAGATGCATCTGCCTCCTGTTGAGTCATCGTGAAGATCCGTGCTGGAGCTGACGGACCTTCGCCTCTGAAACCCGCTGAAGAAGAGGCTGCTCCTCTCCCTCTACCTCTGCCACTGGCCTGAGTCACGGCTGGAGCTGCTGGCTGAGCCACACTACCAGAAGCTGTCTGCTGAGACTGTGCTCCAAAAGCTGCCCTAGGACACTCCCGAGCCATGTGTCCCTCCTGCCCGCATCTGAAGCAAGCTGCTGTCCCAGCCCGGCAAACTCCTCTGTGTGGCCTACTACACTTTGCACAAACTACATTATCTGCACCAGAGCTCGAGCCACTCCCTAGTCCCAGACTGGATTTGACCTTGTTCCAAAACTTGTTCTTCTTCGACTTTTTGGTGGTACTGCTCCACCTCTTGCTACCTAAAGCTACTGCACTAAAAGAAGAAGAGCCTGAGGTCTTAGAACCAGAAGGCTGTGCCACTGACTGCTTAACTGTCCCCTGAACGATGGCACTGGCCTCCATTTTCCGGGCCATATCCACTATGGCATGGAAGCTCTCCCTATCTGCTGACTGGATCAAGGAGGAATATCTGGAGTGGAGTTTCATGATATACCTCCTTGACCTTTTCTGGTCTGAGTCAAGGTTTTGCCCTGCAAATGGCAACAGCTCCAAGAATCTGTCTGTGAACTCCTCTACACTCATATTATCGGTCTGCCTCAACTGCTCAAACTCTATCATCTTCAGCTCCCTTGAACTATCGGGAAAAGCCCATCCTGCAAACTCGTTTGCAAACTCTTCCCAAGACATGCTGTCCACTCTCAGGTTCACATAATTCTTGAACCACTCTCGTGCCTTCTTGCACTTAAGCGTGAACCCAGCCATCTGAATGGCTCTACTGTCATGAGCCCCAATCTCATCTGTGATCACCTTAACCCTTTCAAGATACACAAATGGGTCATCCCCTTTTTCATACTGAGGAGCACCCAGTTTCATGTAGTCGGTCATCTTGACCTTGCTCCCACTGGCTGAGCTAGGTCTAGGAGGTTGAGTAATTGGGGCTGCTGGTTCTGTAGGTGGTGGAGGTGGTGCAACATTCTCTGAGGTAGGGTTTACTGGATTTGGATAGTAAGGCGGGGGTGGATACATTGGGTATTGTGAATATGGTGGGTAGTAGGGTGGGTATGGCATCTGTGTGGGATAAGGGGTGAAGCTAGGGTAATCCGATGTACCTCCCATCGAATACCCGGAATTTTGTGAGAAGTGTGGGTAGTGGGGTGGCTGAACAAATCCCGAGGCCTGAGTGCCTCCTTGGGACTCTCCCATTCCCTCTTCTGACATGCTAACTCCCAAACTGCCATCCCTCCTCTGCTCTACATCCATATCATTCCCCATGTCTTCTGACATTCCTCTCTGAACTGTTCCCCTCACTGATCTGCTCCTACCCAGATCCAGAGACCTTCTAGGGTCTCTTACTGCTCTTTCTCTGTTAGACCTACTAGACATTGCCCTAGGCAATGTAGGAGGACGGGCGCTCATGCCCTCATCCTCAGGTGGCACTCCAGTCAATCTTGCAGATCGACGAGTTCCTCTCATCCTGTTTTCTGAAAGGCAGCACATAACAAGCAAACATTAGCATCATATGGTTCATGTGGGCACACATGAACCCTCATCTCATACATCACATATCATTAATGCACATGCATATAATCATGGCATTTCACATCATCATGCAAGACAGGACTCCACATCCTATCCTAGTGGACATGATCTTCCTATTGTGCTTGACCTTCTATAACATCTATGAGCCCGACACTCTAGGTCCGACCATATGAACCTAGGGCTCTGATACCATTCTGTAACGACCTGAAAATTGGACCGCTACCGGCGCTAGGATCCAGGTCGGCTTAAGGCCGCCGGGACCCGTAGCAAGCCTAACATACATCCTGAAAACCTGCTTAATCCCATACATGATCAACAATATACATAAAAATTAAAACTTTTCTTTCATTCTCTCATACACCAAACTCAACCTGTGCATGCACTGAACATAAACGTAATCATAAACATTGGCCCCTCTGTGGGACCTCATCAATGCCCCCAATGGGTGGCATAACATGTGTTGAGTTGGTTTACATATACATCATAAAAACATTTGATATCATGTATTAAAAGGGATAACAACATACTATGGTCAAGCACACTTCTAACATCCTTAAACATAAATACATTACATATCTATACTGTACTTTTACATTACATCATTCTACAATTCGTCATGTCCACATTCTATCTATTACATGCACAAGACTTCATTACTCTTGCTGACCTCCTGGTCTACCCTGTACCTGCAAGCCTGGGGGTTAAGGGAGAGGGGTGAGCTATAAGAGCCCAGTGAACAGAATAATAAAACATTTGAAACATATGATAACATGAAATGCATCACATCATAGCTAATCACATCAAGGATGAATTTGTCACCAATAGTCCTCTACATGGTCCAACTGTGACAGGGGCGTAGAATGGGCCTCACTGGTCTTTCTCTTACATAGTCATAACATAGCATAACATAACATTCCAACTGTGCCAGGGGCGTAGAATGGGCCTCACTGGTCTTTCTCTTACATGGTGCCAGGGGCGTAGAATGGGCCTCACTGGTCTTCCGTACCGTATCATCATCATATCATAACATATGAGGACTAAAGGATCATTCAACATTCATCCGCATCATCAACATATTATGCAATGCAACATATTCGTGAGTTCTAATGCAAGCGCCCGATTATATCTCATGGCATTCATGATGCGTGAATCATGCTAAAACTAGTTTATTTATTTAAAAGCATAAGAGTTGTTCCACTCACCTCTGGCTGAAGCTCTACTGACTCAGAAGCAGCTGAACTCACTGCTGGGGTCCTCGGTTCCTCAGGTCCGAACCCACACAGGTGGACTCAAATGAGGGACCAAACAACTAGAACATAACTCTAAAAACATCCCCCAAAAACCCCTTGAACAACATGAAACAACCATAGAAAAACATGCAAAAGAGGGCTGGACAGGGCACTTTCGGCGGCAGGTTCGGCGGCCGAAAGTCCCTCTAGAGCCGAAAGTCAGGCAGGTTCGGCGGTACCTTCGGCGGCCGAAACTCCCAGACAGAGGCGAAACTCATGCATGTTCGGTGGCACTTTCGGCGGCCGAAACTCCCAGACAGAGACGAAAGTCTCCTTTTGGGGGCAAGCTTCGGCAGCCGAAGGCTGCTTCCACAAGCATGTTTGGCGGCCGAAAGTTCCTTCGGCTGCCGAACCTGGTTTCTCCCTTAGTGGCAGAAACTCAGCTCTTCTATGCATATACGCCTCCAAAACTTTCAAAACATGCATAAACCTATTCTACAACACACATACACAAGCATACCAGCTCCTAGGGGCTTCAAACTATCCTAAGCCCCATCTACAACACATCAAACATGCATTGGCAAGCCATATTGTTCAAAAACACAACATAAACTCATAAACCTAACTATAAGCTAAACATGCATTCTACCCCATATATCTTCATAAAACTCGCTTAAAACATGCAATGAGCTTAAAATCGGCTCTTACCTCTTGAAGATCGAGAGAGAGACGACCTAATCTTGGAGATGGGAGATTTTCAACTTCCTTGGGTCTCCAAGCTCAAAACTTGCTCAAAACTTGAAAATCTTCAAAACAAGGTGAAAACTTGTGAAAATCGTGAAAGATTTGAAGGAAGAACTCAAAGATTGGTGAGGGACGGCGGAGAGCTCACCTTGGCCGAAAATGGGGAGAAAAGCTCGCCCATTTCGGCTAAGGGACCCTTTTATAGTGGCTGGCCAGGCCACGTTCGGGGGCCGAACGTGCCTCCGCATGCATGCCATGTTCGACGGCCGAACCTGGATTCCCTCACTTATGCCTTCGGGGGCCTAAGGCACACCCGAAATGCCTGCATGTTCGGCGACAGAACTTGAGGTTCGGCGGCCGAACCTGGGTTTTCCTCCAAAGTTATTTTCATGCAAAAACTCATTTCCATCTTGCTTAAAACCATAAAACACATTAAAACATTTTATGAAAACATGGTTTTACCCTTCTAGAGGTCTCCCACATCCGAAATTCCACCGGACGGTAGGAATTCCGATACCGGAGTCTAGCCGGGTATTACAAATATGCTTAGTTCTAAAATATTGAATGGGGTTCTTGGTTAGATTGATTGCACTTGTATTATCACATTTAATAGGAATGTGATCAAGAGATACTTCAAAGTCTCTTAATTGTTGCTTAATCCAAAGGATTTGACTACAACAAAGACCCGCCGCCACATATTCGGCTTCGGCGGTTGAAAGTGCAACCGAATTTTGTTTCTTGCTACACCAAGAAACAAGAGACTGTCCTAGAAGTTGACAAGTACCCGAGGTACTTTTCCTATCAAGAATGCTTCCGGCAAAGTCGGCATTCGAGTAGGAACATAAACTAAAAGATGTACTTCTAGGATACCATAACCCCAAATGTAATGAACCATTTAAATATCTAAGAATGCGTTTAACGGCATGCAAATGAGACTCTTTAGGACAAGATTGAAAACGTGCACATAAGCATACGAAAAACATAATATCCGGTCTAGATGCGGTGAGATATAAAAAGCTTTCGATCATACCTCTATAAAACTTTTCATCAATTGGCTTACCCTTTTCATTCTTGTCAAGCTTGGTGTTTGTGCTCATTGGAGTTCTACTAGGCTTGCTATTTTCCATTCCAAACCTTTTGATTAGCTCCTTTGTGTATTTGGCTTGGTTGATGAAGATGCCATCCTTAGCTTGTTTGATTTGAAGTCCAAGGAAGAATTTGAGTTCTCCCATCATGCTCATCTCAAACTCACTTTTCATAACTTTTGAAAACTCTTCACACAAACACACATTAGTAGAACCAAATATGATATCATCAACATATATTTGCACTACAAGGATGTCATTTTCATGATTTTTAACAAAGAGTGTTGTATCCACTTTGCCTTTTGAAAAACCATTTTGCAAAAGAAAATTGCTTAGTCTTTCATACCAAGCTCTTGGAGCTTGTTTTAAACCACATAAAGCTTTAGACAATTTAAAAATATGATTTGGAAGGTCATGATTTTCAAACCCCGGAGGTTACTCAACATAAACCTCCTCCTCAATAAAACCATTTAAAAAGGCACTTTTCACATCCATTTGGAAGAGATTAAAATTCATATATGATGCATATGCAAGCAAGATTCTAATGGCTTCTAATCTAGCTACGGGGGCAAATGTTTCATTATAGTCTATGCCCTCCTTTTGGTTATAGCCTTTAGCTACCAACCTAGCTTTGTTTCTAATGATATTGCCATCTTCATCAAGCTTATTTCTAAACACCCATTTGGTGCCTATGGTGGGGTGATGTTTTGGTCTAGAAACTAAGGTCCAAACCTTGTTTCTTTCAAATTGGTTGAGTTCTTCTTGCATAGCAAGAACCCAACTCTCATCACTAATAGCCTCATCTATAGATTTAGGTTCAATATGAGATATGAAAGCAATATTATTACATACATGTCTAATAGATGATCTAGTTGTTACCCCTTGTGATGCATCACCAATTATTTGATCCTTGGGGTGATCCTTCTTGTAGGTCCAATCCTTTGACAAGTCATGTTGGACTTCTTGACTTTGTGTAATTTGCATTTGTTGCTCTTGAAGTTCAACTTCATCTTCCATTGCCTAGAAGGGGTGACAGAAGACATCAAACTCACAACATCGAAAATTTTAATGGAAGCCATAGAAAGAGTAGGACGTACCTCATTAGCAATTATAGGGAGAAGGAATTATAGGGAAGAATGAGAGCAAGATAGCAGAAGCAGTGCAGAAGTAGTGCAAAAGGCACAATAGTGAGTGAAATCAAAAGCGTAAATTTGAAATGGATAAAGGCAAAGAAAAGACGTTTTGATAAAAGTACTCCTAGAGCCGCACAGTAATAATTAGAGTTTCGGAATTTATACCCTCATTAATCATTGAATAATTAATGAGCGAGTAAAAGGACACTTGATGACTATTGGGCCTTGAACACCAAGGTTATGACTGATTCTATGCTGGAAGGACAGGCCGTAACCCCATCAAGGCTTAGTACATAGGTCTATCCTCCAGTACGCAGCCTAGGCCTCGCTCAGACAGGCCGGACGGGGCAGGGCTCAAGCCCAAGTGAAGGAGGTCCACAATCAACTTGATAGATTTGTGGAGTAGCAAATCCCTAGACATCGGAGATCCACATGGTGTCGGAAGAAATTAAATGGCCGTCTGATGATGGGAAATGACATAGTATATCCGTACGTACAGCCCGCGTGACAATGACAGAATGTATAGGCGCATGATAGCAGTTATACGTTATTAGAAGATAAAAGAAAAAAAAAGAATAAAAGAAGAAAGACATGAGTTAACTAGACTAAATTTACCAAAATATAACTTAAGCTAACTCTTTATTGAATATTAGGACATCAAATGTTCATATTATATAATATTCTTAAAAAATATAATTAGTCCAACCTAGTTTTAGTTTAGGTTTTTGTTTCAATTCTTAATGGAAATCTAAAACCATAAAATAAATTCAGAATCGTAACAACTTAGTATAATTTTTTAATTTGATTTGAAAGTTTAAAAACCATGGACAGACTCCAATACTCTTAATTTGTTAATTAATCTTTTCAAAATAATATTTTTTAATTAATATGTTTATTTAATTTATAATGATATTTCTAATAAATAATACTTTATTTTGATAAATAAAAGTGATTATGATTATTTAGATCCTAATAATTGGATTGCCTTTAATATAAACTAGTAAAAGCTAATAAATAGAGTGCCAATTAATATTTAAAGATTTTTTTTTTCTAAAATCAGAATTTAGACTTTATTTATTTGTGAAAGATAAATTATATTTGAAAATATTTTGTATGGAATATATTTATTATTTTTCAACAAAATAATTTATTTTTTATTGTTTAATTTTATTTTAAAAAATAAAATTTAATTAATAAATTTATATATATAAATGTTAATAAGAATTTTAAGGTGTAAAAAATGACTTGCCTTTTTAAAAGAAGAAATTATTTTTTAAAAAATAATTTATTTTTATTTTAATTAGAAAAATATTTTCTGTTTGACTAATTTTTTTTATGTTCTGAACACTAAAAAATATGAAAATTTTAAGCGAAACAAACGAAATCTAAATACCAAAACGGAGTAAAATTACATGAAACCATAATATACTTAACACCTTTTATAACATGACAATCTTAATGCATGGAAACCTAATTCTTTAACTAAATATCTTTAAGAAAGAAAAAACATAATTCTTTGACACATCATGTTATTAGTTTATATTTTTTTCAGAAAATTATGATATTAGTTAATATTTCGAAACTCTACCTTTATGAATTTTTCATTTTCATTTTATTTACCCCTCTGTTTATAAGAAGATAGAGACTAGAGTAATGTTTTTTAAGGTATGATTTTATAAAGTTAAATTTTTTTATAATTTTTAGATTTTAATAATTTTTTATTGTAATTTTTTAAAATATTTAAAGATTTTTTAAAATGAGTTGGTGGGTTAAAATTAAAAATTATTTAAAATTTCTAAAAAATAACCTCCAAAAATCTTACTTTACAAATTTTTACTCTTCCAAACAACCTTTCACTACTTTAAAAAATCTCCACCTAAACAGAGCGTTAAATTTTGTTATTGTCACCTTCAAAGCCCAACAATGTCGTCGTGCAACGTCTTCAAAGACCTTGTCACATGGTACCCATTAATGTTAGAATTCGAAGTCCAGCCTCTACTATTCTTGATTAGGATTTTTCTAGCGTTTTAGTATATAAACTCTTTTTGTAACCATTTAGATATCAACAATATTTGATTTAAATAAAAAAATTACAGAGTCGAATAAATTTTAAATTTTAGTTGAATTTTTTTATTTTTCGATTCAATTTTAATTTTTAAAAGTTTTAATTATTTTCATTTAATTTGTTTTAATCGATAAAAATCAATAAAATCAAATTGAATAAATAAGTAAATAATAATATATTATTTTTAATATTATAAAAAGATTATATTATAATTAAAGTTAAAATATTTTAATTAAATTTTAAAATATTAAAAATAAATTATAAAAAATAAAAAATTTATTAAAAAACTCAATTAATTAAATTAAACTTAATAAAATAAAATTGATTCAATTTAAAAAGATTTTTATCTAAAATTTATTCAATTTAATTTTTATAAATATTAAAATTTTAATTTTTAATTTATTTAATTCAATTTAACCGATAGATTAATTCTAACGATCCCTATAAACCGCAGCCACATCTCGGCTTTGACCGAATTTCCTTCACATATTTTGTGGCTCTATAACAGTTATAAGTGAGCTAGAATTCCTTTGTTCAAATTGAAAATAATTTAAAATTTCGGTTCTGTAAAGACTGTGATATCTAAATTTTAATGTTTATCTTTTTAATATTTATATAATTTTAAGTTTTTTTATATTATTATTTGTTGGTTAATCAATATAATTCGTTATTTATATTAACGAGATAATATATTATTATTTTAATGTTTAAATTTATAATTAGTTGAGTTATTCAACATTAATTAACGATTAACTTAATCGATTAAGAAAGTATATAATCTAATTTAAATCTATCATACAGTTTGAATTGTTAATTAAAATTGAATTTTTCTAATTTTTAAAATATTTTTTATTGAATATAATTAATTAGCGAGTATTTTCTTATTAATTCATATAGAATAAAAGATGAGTAGTAACTATATGAGATATTTTTATAATTAAAATTAATTTATTGAAATTAATAAAATTTTATTTTTATTCAAATATCAAATTCACATAATTAAAATAATTTCATTCTTCCATTAAAATTTAATTGCATTGATTTTCTCTTAAGATTAATTATTATTGATTTTCACTCAAAATTAATTATTTAACTTTTACTTATTGACCTATTGATTTTTTAAGTAGTCTTGATTTTAATTTAATAAAATGAAATTATATATAATTTTGTTGAAATTTATTTATTTTTTTATGAAATAATTTTTTTCAAATGAAGTGAAAAGAATAAAAAATCTTTAATAAGTTATTTTGCCTTTGCTAGTTTACCATATTCATGACATACATATATATACACGGATGATTGTTCAATTAATAAATTAAATTAAGTAAAATAGATAAAAATAAAATAAAAATAATTATATATTATTCGTTCTCTCTTCTGCTCTCGATACTCTTCTGCTATCGATAATAGTCTTTCTGTCGTTCACTTAACGAGTCTTTTGCGATGGAGTCCAATCTGGCAGTGCTAACTATGGAAGACGAGAAGGAAGCAATGGTTCTAGTTCTAGATTAGGGTCGCCGATAACTAAAATTTATGTCTTTACCTTAGTTGGGCACTTGCTTTCAAGAATACTATTTCGGCAATATGGAAACCAAGTCACGGTGTTTATTGTGGGTTAGTAGAGATATTCTACCTACTAATATATCTTTGACTCTGAAATGAGTTAATATTTCTACTTTGCAGAATAAGACATGTATGTTGTTATGAAATCTCTTGAATGAGAGAAATGCCCGTCTATGACGTGATCAACGTCCTGTCCCTCATTAGATTGTTCGGACAATGGAGGTCTGTTTATCTTCTTGATTAAGTCTGCAATTTTGCAATTTTCTACAAGTGGATCTAATAGTAGTCCTTAACATGCCACCGAGAGTCATTGACAAGCACCGGGACATTTAAATGCATGAATGCTGGAGTAATTAGTCAATATTATCATATATAGTGCTATTTTGCATAATTCTTTTAATTGTTTATTACAACGTTTTCTGTCATCTGAGAGGTAATATTCAGTCCAAAGTGGCTGAAATGAATATTTTGCGTAAATTTTTACTGTGACTTAAATTTTATAGCACTCGTAGCGTGGATGTTGAGTTAAATTCAAAAAATGTGGTTGATTCTATGTTATCTAAATAGGAAAATTTATCTAAATTTTTTCAACTTGTTTATGATTATAAGATTACTTTGATGCAACGATTCCATTGAACCTTGATGTGAGGAAACAAGCAAATATAATTATTTATGTGTTAACTACATAGAGGCTCTGTTTCGCTTCTGTTTCGCTTCTGTTTCTTATATTAGTTCTATTTATTAACTTTTATGTCTAAATTTTTTAAATGATATTTTACATTCTAATATTATTCCAATTTTTTTCGCTTAACATTTTAAATTTTAACTTGAATATTCTGAAGAGACCTGCTGAGTTGGATTAGTATAAGGGTATTTTGGAGAGACCCGCTGATTTGGGTTAGTAGGAATGTTTTAAGTTAAGTTTTTTTCAAATATAATTAATAAAATTTATATTTTAAAAAAATAATTAATAAAATTTATATTTAAAAACAAATAAATTGAGCAAATTATATCATACACTTAAGTGCATTATATATATGTGCATCCTCACTCAAATAATTATTTTTTAGTCGAACAATGGAAGTGAGATTCATTTTTCATTAATGAGAGAGCAGCAATCAATTATTTACCATCAAATTTTAAATCAACTCATAGCAATTTTTATATTTTTTTAAGATATTCGTGGAACTAAATTAAAATGTCGTAAGAAAACTAAATTAATTGAGAACTTATAATTATGATTATATATTATAAGTAAAATTAATTTTTCGTTGAACCATGAAAGTGAGATTCACTCTTCATTAATGAGAGAGCGCATGTGCCAGGAGCATTCAATTATTTACCGTGTGTCAAATTTTATATATATATTTTTTTTTTGAAGTAGGGGTTGGGGAAGTCGAACCTTAGACCTCGCAGGTCTATTAAGATGCACTTTCTACTAGGCTAAGTCTCGGAGTGCGCGTGTCAAATTTTACATTAACTTATAAAATTTTTATATTTTTAATTAAGATATTCGTGGAATTAAATTAAAATGTTACAATAAATTAAATTAAGACCCGTTTATTTTATAAAAAAATATTTTTTAATATTTAAAATCTTTAAAAATTTTAGTCAACAGATAATATTTTCTTAATTAAAAAAAAAAGTAAATTATTGTAAGAAAGAAGAAGCCAATTTCAATAGTTTAAATTTTTTATTAAAATATTTATATATAAATTTATTAATAAATTTTATTTTTAAAATTAAAATGAAATAATAAAAAATAAATTATCTCATTAAAAATATTTTTTATATAAAATATTTTACATAATAAATTTTTTTAAATATAAATAATTTTTCGCTAATAAATAGAGACTAATTGAGAAATTATAAGTGAACGTTACAAATAAAAGATAATTATAAACAATATAGATCATTCCAGTTAAAAAAAAAATAATATAGGTCATTGATAAAATTATAATTAGCTTGATTATAATTTAAAAAATAATGGAACGAATAATCAATAATTAAAATGTTTAAAATTTATTAACAAAACCAACTTGTAATTTGCTATTATACTTGTATTTTTATTTAAAAAAATAATTGTATTTAATTCGATTTTTAATTATCAACTCTTCCATATACGCTGCACATTTTTTCTTTAAAAAAAAAAAAGGTTAAAAAGGAAAGTGTGTTGGTCCACAATGCAGATATGTCCATTTTCTAGATAGAATTAAAGCCAAAATCAAAGAGATTGTGATGAAATAAAAGTAGAAAAATATTATTAAAAATTTTAGTAATTTTATCAATAAAGTTGATGGCATGATCCCACTTGTGGATGTAATAATTGAGCTATCTGTAAGAAGTGTTAATTAGACACGTGAAAAATAATTTGTTTGGCCCATAATAATTAGTGCTATTACAAGCCAGCTAAGCCAAACCAAGCCAAGGAAAATTATAAGCTTGGCGAAGAATATTACACCCTTAACTCTCTGCCAAAAGCTCACACAAGCATGCTTTGCAAAATCACACCTGTTTGATTGCTGTAGTTGGAGGCTTCTTGATTTCCGTGCTTGAGTGTCTTCTACATCTGGGTTAGAGCATTCTTGCACACCCTACTTGTCACTAAGCAGTCTTAACCCATTTGTTAACACTTATGATCATGACCCACCCTTTCCAAATAAATTCTTTTAGTTTCAAATACTCTACATAACTGCACTACACCTCTCCAACAACCTATTGTCTGCCTATTAAGACATAAAAGCTCAGTTGAAACTACGTTAATGTTAAGAATACGTCAACACTCCAATGCAATTGGACGCACGCAAAAGACATGAAGATCAGTCTCCACTCCCCCACACCTAGAGCAACTAACATGAATTTCTACATATATGGAAACTAAATTGCTATTAGCAGGCAAGATACTCAAGAAGCTCTCCATATAAATTTTTTACTTTTTAGTAGAACTTGCAACTTCCATAATTTCTTTCAAATCCTTTAACAGACTCACGATTTAACTTATAATTTTTCTAGTTAGTACTTTATTTATATAAAATTACATTATTTACTGAAAATATTTTTACTTACGGAAGGTTATGTAACTGCATTTTAATGGTTGATGAAAAGAACTGCTCACCAACTCTCTTTTTTTTAAAAAAATTTTAATTTTTTAAGAAATATTAAAATGTGTTTATTTGATTTTGATCATTTTTCTTCACTTCTCATAAAATCAATAAGGTGTTTATGATTACGTTGCTGCTGTATTTTCTACGATTAACAAAGTGTTGTAAAATCTAATAAGGCCCGAGAATTTTATGTTGAAGGCAGAGGGAGACGATTGTGGAGAAGATGGTGCTGGTGAGAGAGTAGGAGACCAGGGTCATGAGAGAGATAAAAGTAAATAAAATATTTTTTAGATTATTTTTTTTAAACTAAGAGTGAAAATAATATTTTTTTAAATTTGATATATGTCATATTTATAAATATAATTTGACAAAAAAAATCTAAATATTTATGTTATGTATATTTATATTTTAAATTTTAAACTTTGTATAATAAAGTGAATTTTTTTAAATTATCATAATTATAGTCAAGATAATTAAATTAAATCTAAATAAATTAGTAATATCATTATATAATTTTTAAAATTTTTTAATAATAAAATATATAATTGCTTAATTTAAATTTTATATTGAAAGTAAATATATTTATTTAGTTATTGTATATAATAATAATAATTATATTGTATGTAATAAATATTATTATAAATAAATTCATATTATATAAAATATTATATATCAAAATACTGTATTAAATATTTATATTCAACATTATAATTGTGTATAAATAATTATGTGTACAAAGAAAAAGCTCTATTTTATATAAATATTATATACAAAATATTATATATTTTACTATATAAGGTTTTATTTTTTTTATATTTTAAATTTTTGTTAATCTATAATATTTATATAAAATTGAGAATTAAAGGTAAATAATGAGATGGAATAATTAAAAAAAAACTATTTTATTATTTAATATTTTTTCAAGTATAATTTTATAATTTAATTTGTGATAAAAAATTTTAATATTTTCAGTCCGTTAAAATAAAGAATTTTCTTTTTAACATCATTAATGAATGTTAATATAACATTTAAAATTTTATTAAAAATAATTTTTAATTAAAATAAATTATATTTTAATTTTTAAAATTTTGTAAAATATATAATTTAGTCTATATATTTGTAAATTTAATTATAAAGTTCTTTTTTTATAATAAATAGTCTCTTTAGTTATAATTGAAACCTATATTCTTATAAATTAATCTCTAAATATTATAATTACTTATAAAAAAATTTTTTATATTTTTTTAAAAAATTAATCTCACATATTTATTAAATTTAATATCTTATATTTTACCATAAATTAACAAAAATAAAAATTAAATCAAGAAATTTTAATACAATAAATATTTAAATTTAAGTCTAAAAAAATTCTTTTTTGCCTAATTTTTTCCGTTTCAATTATTTATTTTTTAATTTAATTAGGACAAAAGAAAATAAATTTTTTATTTAATTTTTATTTTATTATTTTCACATATAAACTATCAAAATTTAATAGATAGAGAAATTAACTTGTAAATATAATGATTTATTAGTAATTATAATATTTACAATCGATTTATAAAAATATAAAAATTAATTTTAATTAGAAATATTACTTTTAAATTAGAGGATTATTTTATTAATAAAAAATTTGAATGATTAAATTTAAAAATACAATAATTAAAATATAGTTTTTACTAAATAGTAAGGAATCAGTTATAATTTACCAATAATATTTAATGGAAAAATCTCACTTCACTAATAGCATGAAAGTATAACATATTTTTATTATAAATTAAAATATAAAAATCTATTGTAAATCACATGATAATTTTTTATAATTATTTATAATGAAATTAACAAATAAAAATATTATTAAAATAAAAAATATGTATTATAAAAACTATTTTACTAATTGAATAAAATTTTAAGAATTATATTATAATTTAACATT
This sequence comes from Manihot esculenta, assembly GCF_001659605.2. Lineage (NCBI taxonomy): Eukaryota > Viridiplantae > Streptophyta > Magnoliopsida > Malpighiales > Euphorbiaceae > Manihot > Manihot esculenta. The sequence continues at coordinate 15,721,686 of NC_035166.2, forward strand.
AACTTTTCAAAATTTTATTTAATATTTTAATTATAATCGTGATAAATTAAAAAAATTTAATAAAAGTATTAAAGATAGCAAAAACACTTTATTTTTTTATAATACCTTCAATATAGTGATGTAAAGTTTTTTTTTATATAAATATGAATTAATGAAAATGTTTAGATTTTTTATTATTAAACCCATAATATGCTATGAAAAAATATTAGAGTTACCTTTAAATAAAAATTGAGGAGGTTTTAAGTAATAAAAAAAAAACTTTAAAAGTCTTAAAAATGATAGAAAGTTAGCAATTTTTGAGATGGTAGTTGAATTTTTTATAAAAAAAAAAAAAATTAGGGCCAAAGATCATCAAAGATTTATAAAAATCAAATCAAAATAGGAGAGAAATTGATCTGAATTAATTCGATTTGATTCAATTCGATTAAATCGATTAGAATTTTTCATAAAATTTTTATTTTTATATATTTTATTTTTAATATTTTAAATTCAATTGAAGTATTTCAATATTGATTAAGATATACTTTTCATGTATTATCAAAATAATATAGAGTTATTAGCTAATCAATTTGATTTAGTTTAATTTTATTGAATTTTTTCTACTTAAAATTAAATCAAATCGAAATAATTAAATTTTTTAAAAATTAAAATAAAATTAAATAAAAAATAATATAAAAGTAAATTAAATTTTTAATTAAATTTAATTTGATTAATTACTTTAATTTAAATCAAATATTGCTTACGCCCATGCTTTTCACCATGTCACTGCATATATACACATATCTTTTCAAAGTCCCCTCATATTAACCAAATGCCAGTTGGATTTTTTTACAGAGTTTTTATAAACAAAAAATTGAAAGGTGAATAATTCTCATTGGAGCAAGGTCAACGTATTTCGCCATTAAAAAAAAAAAGAATTTGATTTTTTTTTTGAAATGGAAAAGAATTTGATTTTTAATTGTAATAATGATATAAAATTCATTTCACCTAAAGTTGATTTTCCAACATTGACAATTGCTTAGTCAACAATATGCTTGATAAGAGACGTCAAAGATTAGCTAGCAATTTATTAGACCACAATTAGTTTCTTTTATATATATATATTTATATATATATATATATATATATATATATATATATATATATATATATATATATATATATATATATATATATATATATATATATAAAATTATTATTTAATTTGAGAAATTTATTAATTAATTTTTTAATTTTAAAAAATTATTAAATGTGATGATCTGAGATCTAGAAAATAGGGTTTTACAATTGGTTCTATAAAATTAGAAAAAATTTAGACCTAGAGGAGAGTATTTCTCCTTTTATATGTTTTCTCTTGTCTGCTAGTGACGTATAACAAAATGTATGTCATTGAGCCACCTGTCCCTGTCATGCGGATATGGACGTACGAGGAAATCAGATCGCTGCCCCATGCGTAGCGGCCCCTGACTCTCTCGGACGCGCGTACGGATGGTCCCAAGTGAAGAATGAGTAGGCCTTCTTCCTGATTCTGGGCCGGACCGAATGATATGATATGGGCTGAACCCAGAGAGGATTTTATTCATCGGGCCCAAAGGGCTAGGCCGACCTGATTGAGGAGATTGATGGGAGTCTGATCTCCAGACTGAGTGGACCGGACTTGATACATGTGATGAGGCTTGAGGGCCTCTAGATGATGGGCTGGTGTCGTGGGCCTGGCCCCAGACCGGGGTGGAGAAATCCAGCGGTCATCAATTGCCCCTTTACCTTCTCGTCAGTTATTGTCTGGCTGATGAGGGGGTAAATACCGAGAGTAACAATGACCGCGCCGCCTAAAGGACAAGTCTACTCAGAACATCTCCTCGTCTCATCACTGTTTCAAATTTCAAATTCTTTCTGTCTTCTTGAAACCTTTGCTCTCTTCCGTCCTCTGCCCGATTTGCCTACATCGCCCTTCTGCCCCAGCCACTTTCAAGGTACGCTTCTTCACTTTGTCTTTCCATGGATAGCCCAAAACTCCCCGACGTTCTTAGAGTAGAGTCTAATGTCACTCCGTCTGCCCTAAAAAATTTCTTCTCTAGGGAGTATTTAGATACCCCTCTCTTTCGTATTCGGGCCCCCTACCCGAACGAGAGGATCGTTCTTCCTGATCCTCCTCCCTCCGACCTAATCGATCCTGACGCGGAACCCTATGGCACAAGCCTCAAACCCACACGCACAAGTAGATATGGAATCCAAAGATTTGATAAACCCACCTCCTATGGCACCCCAAACTTAGAGAAGCTAAAACACCAATGATCGAAGGATTTAGATGAGAATCTGACAAACGCCACAACGAATAGTTGATAAGTTAGCCAAGATTCCTGGTGCAATTGATGAAAGCAAATCATCACTCTCACTCAAAGCAATACACGCCAAAGGCATGAAAAGAATTCTGAAATTTTGATTAAAAGCTCCTCTTACAATTGTTTCTTATCCTTATATAGTAAGGAGAAAAACAAATAAAACCCTAAGATACTCTTCTTGGACCTGACTTAAACACTTAAGGCCCAAGCCCAATCACACACTAAAATAACACATAAGTATTAAAACATAAGCCCAAAACATAGCCCAACACTCTAAAACTTAAAAAGATAAAATATGGCCCGAATACAAGCCCAAACAAAATGAAAATAAAACAAGTGTTTAAATAATAAAATATAGCAAGCCCATCATAACAAAGCTGAATCTTCACAAAAACCTTTCTTGATCTTCACTTTAGGCTTCCCTTTGTGTAGTTTTGGCCCATGGGTTTGATTAGGCTCCCTAAGCCTATGATTGCAAGTGTTGCACCAAATCTGTCCCATATGAGTTGAAGCACACCCCAAATGTATATAGATCATATGGATATAATTTTGAACTCCTTTTAGATCCATTTGAATGACATAAGTTTGCTCCACACCATTGTTAGAAATTTGCCCTATTGGATCCGTATCATTCTCTCCTTCTTTAGAAAAGATTTGTTCTCGAATCTTGCTGATATTTATGTCAAAAAGGGAAGCTTTAGGAACCCATGTATCTTCAAAGACCTCCTTTTGAATAGGTGGAGATAGGATAAAACTTTCGTCATTAATGTTTTCATCAACAACCTGCACATCAAGAACAAATGAACTAGGCATAAAAACATTAGTCATAGAAAGATCTTGTGGATGTGACCCATTCTCCTCTACAACTTCCAAAACAGTCTTATTCACCTCCTCCACCTCATCAATCACGTGCTCCCCATGTCCCTCATCATTCACAACCTCTTCTATAAGTTCATTGATGGAATTCTCAACAACAACTACATTAAATTCATGCATTATAACTTCCTCTTCAATTTCAATCTCTATGGAAGTTGAGATTGGAACTTTAGCCTCTTCTTTCTCCTTTTCTTTCTCCACCTTCCCTCCTTGAACTAGTCTTGATTCTTTTCCAGCCTCTTTACCCTCAAACTCACTCTTTTCTCTCATCTTTTCTGCAGAATTCAAGCTCTCACTCCCCTTTGTGGCCAAGGCCAAAGCCTCCCTCTCCCTCTCCAGCATCTTTATTTGATCAACATATACCTCTTGAGGTGATAAAGAAGCGAGTATAACCTTCTGTCCTCCATGAGTGAAGGAGTACTTGTTATTGAACCCATCATATTGTACCTTTCTATCATGTTGCCACGGTCTACCCAACAACATATGGCTTGCCTGCATAGGTACCACATCACATAAGATCTCATCCTTGTACCTACCAATAGAAAATGGTATAACCACCTGGCGTGTAACCCTAACCTCTCCACAATCATTCAACCATTGCAATCTATATGGCTTAGGGTGTTTAATAGAAGTCAAGCCCAATTTTTCCACCATATACACACTAGCCACATTTGTGCAACTACCTCCATCAATAATGAGAGTACACACTTTTGCATTAACCAAACACCTAGTGTGAAATATATTTTCCCGTTGTTCTAGGCCTTCTTCCTTAACCTGCATATTCAGAGTACGCCTAGCAACAAGCATCTCACAATGTGCAGCAAGCAACGCATTATTAACCAGCACATCCGAATCATCACAGTCATTATTGCAATTAGGAGTTTTTTGAGGTATTCTTGTAGAAGTGGAAGCTTGTGAGACATTCAAACTCTCCATAGTTTCAGTCAACCTCTCAAGAGTCTTATTGAGCCTTTGTAACTCACCACTAACTGACTTCTTAAAGAGCTTATAATCGTTACCCATATTCGATTCACTTTCATCAGTACGATTCACCACATTCTTGTCTTTACTCATCCTACCTTAAATCAACAAAGAACAAAAAGGACTAGCAAATATTGTGTTAAAAAAAGTACTCAAGTGTTTGCACTCTTACCATTCTTTTGCTGATTCTTTAATTGCACTTTAGAAACTAAGGCCAACCAACCAACCACAAGGTGCGTTTAATAAAACAAAGAAGAAAACCTAAAGAAAGAAGGAAGCGCGCAAAAAACTAGAAAGAAGACACTGACAATTTGGAAAGTAACACACGAACTAGGCTTTGTGCTACTTGAAAAATATCACTTAGAGTATAGACCCATGCAAACAATACTCCAGCAATGTCAAGGAAGCAAAAGCAAGCTTAAACCCAAAAAGAAACTTAGAATTCAAATAAAAGAAACGAACCTGAATAAAAGTTTGAATTTAATTCACTTCAAAGCAAATTAAATATGGATCTATATAAATCTACCCAAAAGGAAAGTATAAAAAACCCCACAAATAGAATCAGAAAAGAAAATTGTAAATTTCACTCAGATCAGAAATATGGACGAAAATTCTGGTTTTAAAAGAAGGATTTGACATCAAATCGATTTAGATGCAGTTGCCTTAAATGTGCACCTTAAGGAATAGGCAGATTTCTTTTGTCTCCTAATCTGGATTCAACCCAATTCAAAATTCAAATTTGATTCCCATAAATTACAGCAATCAATTGAGATAGGTAAGAAAATATAGATGAAAAAGGAAGCATATCACAATTTCGGCCAGATCAAGATAAATATGGCAAAGGCGATTTTTTTTTCGTTTTTCTTCTTTTTTTTTTTGGATTTTGAATTTTTCTTCCAAAAGAGATTATGTGATAATTTATTAAGAAGGTGCAGCCATGAATACAAAATCTTTCACCGAAATCAATAACGAAGACAAGAAAACTAAAAAAAATAACTCTAGATCCTGAGATAAATAAGAATTTACCTCACTTTGGCTCTGATACCAACTGACGCGGAACTCTATGGCACAAGCCTCAAACCCACACGCACAAGTAGATATAGAATCCAAAGATTTGATAAACCCACCTCCTATGGCACCCCAAACTTAGAGAAGCTAAAACACCAATGATCGAAGGATTTAGATTAGAATCTGACAAACGCCACAATGAATAGTTGATAAGTTAGCCAAGATTCCTGGTGCAATTGATGAGAGCAAAATATGGCAAAGGCGATTTTTTTTTTCGTTTTTCTTCTTTTTTTTTTTTTAGATTTCGAATTTTTCTTCCAAAAGAGATTATGTGATAATTTATTAAGAAGGTGCAGCCATGAATACAAAAGCTTTCACCGAAATCAATAACGAAGACAAGAAAACTAAAAAAAATAACTCTAGATCCTGAGATAAATAAGAATTTACCTCACTTTGGCTCTGATACCAACTGACGCAGAACTCTATGGCACAAGCCTCAAACCCACACGCACAAGTAGATATAGAATCCAAAGATTTGATAAACCCACCTCCTATGGCACCCCAAACTTAGAGAAGCTAAAACACCAATGATCGAAGGATTTAGATTAGAATCTGACAAACGCCACAATGAATAGTTGATAAGTTAGCCAAGATTCCTGGTACAATTGATGAAAGCAAATCCTCACTCTCACTCAAAGCAATACACGCCAAAGGCATGAAAAGAATTCTGAAATTTTGATTAAAAGCTCCTCTTACAATTGTTTCTTATCCTTATATAGTAAGGAGAAAAACAAATAAAACCCTAAGACACTCTTCTTGGACCTGACTTAAACACTTAAGACCCAAGCCCAATCACACACTAAAATAACACATAAGTATTAAAATATAAGCCCAAAACATGGCCCAACACTCTAAAACTTAAAAAGATAAAATATGGCCAGAATACAAGCCCAAACAAAATGAAAATAAAACAAGTGTTTAAATAATAAAATATAGCAAGCCCATCATAACAAAGCTGAATCTTCACAAAAGCCTTTCTTGATCTTCACTTTAGGCTTTCCTTTGTGTAGTTTTGGCCCATGGGTTTGATTAGGCTCCCTAAGCCTATGATTGCAAGTGTTGCACCAAATCTGTCCCATATGAGTTGAAGCACACCCTAAATATATATAGATCATATGGATATGATTTTGAACTCCTTTTAGATCCATTTGAATGACATAAGTTTGCTCCACACCATTGTTAGAAATTTGCCATATTGGATCCGTATCAGATCCCCAAAAGGATCTTAGCCTGGTCTTTTTCGCTAAACAGAGGGAGTTTGGCCTAACCTTCCCCTTTTCTCCTTTCTTTACTGAGGTCTTCCGGTACTTCAGGATAACTCCTCAGATGCTAGTTCCCAATTCCATTCTGTTCATGTCCTCCTTTGAACCTATATGTCTGAGCTGGGGGTTCACACCCACGATGCATTTATTTATTTCTTTCTTCCGATTAGTCAGGGCAAACCAGGATTTTTATTATTTTTCCCCTCGAGGGGGGCTTTCAATCTTTTCGGGTCATAAAGACTCAATAAAGGGCTAGATGGAGGGCTTTGCAGTAGTGGAGGTCAAGAAGGAGTCCGGGCTCATCTGGGACCTAGAACTCTCCTGGGAGGATGTTTCATTGAACTGCAATAACCTGCCCCAGCTGAGCCTTACTGAGTAGGTCGGGTATATTCGACTGACTTATGTAGAAAAGAAGTATGATGTCGAGAAGTGTATGTTTGTGTCTAATCTTCGTGATATTAGAGACGCGGGTACTTTACTCCACTTAGCTGTGTCGTTTTGCCTTTGTAATTTGTGTGGCTGGTTATCGTACTTTGTATTGATTTTGGACTTTTGCAGCTTCCGAAGTGAAGATGGACTAGATCAAGCCCCCGAAGAACCTTATACTGTCCCGGGAGAGCATGGACGCTGCTCTGGATGCTCTCTTGGCTGGGCAATCTGTGAAGGAGGCTACTTAGAGAGTAGCCGAGGTTATTTCTTCCAGGACGGTTACTCGACCTCCTCCTCCCCCAGCGTCTTCTCAGGCTCCCAGACCGAGTTCCCGATGTAGCAAGTCGTCTCGGCCCTCTAGCCGCAGCAGATCGAGCTCGGCTCACCAGTCTTCTCAAGCCCCCCGGCCTCGACGCTCTTCTACTGAGAGGACGGAAGAGGCTCCAAGAGTTATTTCTGAAGTGGCTGAGGAAACCGGGCTGGCGAGGACCTATCCTTCCTCTTGTGGATACTTCTGCTGTGGGACTTGAGGTCTCCATTACTAAAGAGGAGGCTTCAGGAAAAAGAAAAGAGGTTATTCTTGTAGACGAAGGTGTTCAGGAGGCCCCTACCGGAGATGCCCCTGCTCCTGATGAGGTTGGATCCGGCCTTGCTAGTGATGGAGGTGTCACAGAGAAGGCTGGGGACAAGCGTCCTGCCCTCTCCGAAGTGCCGATCCCAGCTCCTGCTCGGAAGAAATCCAGGGCTTCCAAGGGATCAGCTCCAGCTCTCCCTCCTCTTGAGAAGAAGAAGGATGTTCCTGTGATACCCCTGTTGTCTGCTCCTGACAACGACATTTTGAACGCAGAGGACATCACCCACCAGTCTCCCGCAAGTGTTGTCGCTAAAATTATCAAGGAGCGAATGTTTGGTGGCATCACAGAGGCTTCAAACCCACGCTTGCTTGCTCTCACTGGTCTTCTAGCTAGTTCTACCAGGGAGCAGGCAGCGTTCCGGTCTCGACCTCGGGGGGAGCTGGGAGATACGATCAGGGAGATGCTCCTGATGGTAAGTCGTTTGTTCTGGTTTCTGCTCGTATTCTAATTTTCTTTGTTTCTTTGTTATGACAGCTTTTCTTTTTGCCCTAGGTGATGGGCCTCTTCATGGAGGTGGACGCTCGTGACCACTCTCTTCGGGAGTCTGTGGATCGCCAGGTTGAGGAGGCCCGTTTAGAGGAAAATCTGTCTGCCACCAGTGACGCTCGGGGTAATCTGGCCACAGCCCATGAGCATGCCAAGTCCCTAGAGGCGGAGTTATCTCACCCCCGGAAGGTTCTTAAAGAGTCTGACGAGAGGGCAGCTGCAACAGAGGTCCGTTGTGAGGAAGTTCTGAAGCAGCTGTCCTCCGCAGTGGATGCTCTGCGTGAGAGGGACGAGGCCGTGAGCTAGAAGGAGGAGGTCCAGCGCCAGCATGAGCAGCTGAAGGTAAAATTCGATGCCGTGCTGGCTCAAAAGAGCGAAGCCGTAGCTCGGGTTGTGGTCCTGAAGCAGGAGCTGAGCAAGCAAGCTGATAGTGTTAAGGGCTTGACTTTGGCGGCCGAGGAGTCCAAACTTCAGAATCAGCAACTCTGCCAACAAGTCAAATCCCTGGAGACGAGGTGCTCAGCTCTGCTTGAAGAGGTCAAATTGGCTGAGGACAGGGTCCAGCTGGAGGTCGAGAAGTGTCTAAGGGAGTATAAGGAGTCTCCCAAGCTGAAAAAAGAGATCGAGCAGGCTTGTGAATCTTGCCTCCAGGATTACAAGAGTTCTTCTGAACTTAAAGCCAAGATAGCTGAGGCCTGTGAGAAGCGACTTGTGGAGTTCCAAGGCTCTGATGAAATGAAAACTGCCATATGGAATAAGGGCTTCCGCATGTTCATCTCTGGGTATAACAGAGGTCTGAGGACAGCTAGATACAATCCCTCCACTCCTTTGGCCAAACTCCGAGGTGCTAAAGAGGACTCTGATGGAGAGGAGGTACTTTATGGGGAAGATGACAGACCTCTACCCAAAAGAGCTTCTCGCACTGCAGCTGGGCCTTCTAAGGCAGAACCCGAGTTGGGGAACGACGATGCTGGGCCTCAAGGGCAGGAGATCGTGCCTTTTGCGGGTACCGGGGGGTTTGAGCAGGAGGATGCTGGGCCTCCCACGGACAGCAATGCAAACAATGTAAATATAGACAGTACAGGGGATAATGTAGATGATAATGCCCCTAGACATGTAAGTCCTTTAAGGACTGTTTTTCCTTCAGTAGAGTAGACTGTTAAAGTAGGTTGTAATTACTTTTCCTTTTAAGGAAATTTAATTTTTGTGTTTGGTATTTTGAGTTATTTTGTTATTTATTTTTCTGGCTTTATTCATATTTGAGCTGTTCTTACCTCCTCACCGGGCTACTTATTCTGTCTAATCAGTCTAATTTGTTTAATTTTAAAGATTGGCAAATAAAACATTTAGGAGGTGTTTAATAAATCTTGTAAGGAATTGACTACATCGTCTTTCATTTCTTGCCCCTCAGTTAATTAGGGCTGAAAACTTAGCAAGAGACTTAGTCTCTGACTTATAAGGTTATCTATTTTACTAAGGCATTCTGTAAGCTCTTTCCGAGCTGGACTAGCCGTACCCATGAGCTCTGTTTTTAACAGTGGGCTGAATTCTCAACCTACGAATTTTTATGATTCTTGTAGGGACATCCCCATTTTTCTCTTATTACTTCGTTGCTATGAGCTCGGGCATACAACCTTTGTTTAATAATAATAATAAGTCAGATCATGTACCTTTAAAGGTGATGAGCAGGGCTGGCCTTTTTGCCTTTAGTTCTGATTTGATAAGAGCTGAAGCTGGGGTCTCATCTGCTCATGCTCTTGGATTTCTCCTCGAGTTGCCCCCTTTATCTCCTCAGCATTTATTACATGAGTGGTGAGGGGGTAAATCCCTAGACTTCATCTGGAATGGCGCTGCTTTATTTGAGACGATTTTACCTCTCTGTCTGGTAATGAGCTCGGATATCTGGTCCCTCTTAAGGTGATCCTTGGTCAGTAGGTGCGGTCTGGGCTGTATGTTCCACTGGGATGGGGAGTTCAGTTTTTTTTTTTTTGTCATTTTCCTCTCCTAGGGTCATTTTTGCTAAGCGTTTATTTACTGTGAGTTAATCTGAGCTGTGGGCCGGATCTCTTATTTTTGTCGTGAGTTCGTCCATTCGGCGGATTAAGGAGCTCGGATTTTTGTTCTTTGCTTAGGCTTTTGTGCTACAGCTTTTGCGCTATTTGTGTGGCGGGCTCGGGAGTTCGGAATTTTATCTTCCTCACTGTGAAGTCAATACTTAATTTCTTATTTTCTTGACGAGCCTTATACAGGCTGTGTTTCAGGGCTCCTGGCCGTTTTTGCTCCAAGAGATCTGACGAGATCCTGGCCGTTTTTGCTCCAGGAGATCTGACGAGATCCTGGCCGTTTTTGCTCCGGGGAGATCTTGGTGATCCCGCCGGCCGTTTTTGCTCCAGGAGATCTGACGGGATCCTGGCCTTCTACCTCCAGGAGGTCTCTCTGTCTCAAGGAGGTCTTCTGTTCTTTTCTTTTCCTGAGAGAGTTAATACTCACAATAATAGAGATAATTATTGCATTATAAGATGGTGTTATTTCATTTGATCATGTTTTCATAGTACAAGAATTTCTTTCCACAGATATTCTAAGGAAAATACCTCTTCTGCTTCACCAACTCATTCAACCTTTTGTTCCTCCAACGATCATGTTGATGGTTCCACTGGACCCATCATTCACTAGCCCTGCTCCCACTCCCCTGAGTGTCTGCCCTGTTGGGTTCGGCTGAGGCCTTTGTCCTTCATGTTTCTTTATGAAGTTCTTGAGGTGTCCCCTCTTTATCAGCCTCTCGATCTCAGCAATCAACTGGAAGCAGTTATTGGTGTCGTGGCCGTGCATGCTATGGTACTGACAATATTTATCAGGATCTCGCTGGTTTGCTTCCGCTTTCATCGGCCTGGGCCATTGAAGGAACTCCTTATCCTGGATGGCCATGAGCACTTCGGTTAAAGGCATTGAGAGGGGTCGGTTTCTCAGGAACCCACGGAGGGAGTGACCTCTGTTCTGAGATCCGAGGAGGGAGAGGTCTTTGGTTCCTTCGCTCCCAGGGTTGTCTGGAAGGCTCAGGCCTCTTGCCATGCTTTTTCTCATGCTTCTCTGACCTCCCTTCTTCCGGTGCTTTCTCCTTATCTGTCGCTCCTCTGGCGAACCTGCTTGTCATTAAGGCGTCATCTTGCCTTATGTATTTTTCAGCCCGCTTCATCAGCTCGGCTAGTGAGGTCGGAGGCTTCCTGCTCAATGAGCCAAAGAACTCGGCCGAGGTCGTCTCCTTCTGCACGGCTTCTACCACCCTCTCCTCCTCGAGCTCGGGAATCTGCAGGGCTTCCGTATTGAAACGAGCAACGTATTCCCTGAGCGATTCGTCTCTCCTCTGCCTGACCGTCTCCAGGTAACTCGTCTTCCTATCTGCGGGCACCCCGGCAATAAACCGGCTGTGAAGCGAGTGGCCAGATCTCCAAAGCTGCTAATACTTCCGACCTCAAGGCTGTTGAACCACGCCCGCACTGGCCCCAAAAACGTTGTAGGAAATACCTTACACATCAAGGCATCTGAAAGAGTTTGCAGCTCCATGAAAGTCTTATAGTTCAAGACGTGCTCCCGGGGGTTCCCAACTCCGTCGTACGCGGCCATAGGCGGTATTATAAATTTCTTTGGGACGGTCTCCTGCTGCACCCACTTTGAGAAGGGTGAAGAGGTAGGTAGAAGAGTTTGGCCAGGGTCCTTCGCCCCCAATTCGGCCAAAAGCTGCTCTCTCATCTTCTGTAGCTTTTGGTCTACGCTTTCTTCTTCCTGCCTGGGCCTCTTCTCTTCGCGACCTTCCTCCTCCCATGTCTCGCTCCCCACTCTTCCGGTGGTTCCGGCAGAATAGCTATCAACTTCATCGTTATCTATCAACTCCCTCACCCTTCTTCCATAAACTCGAGCTTCCGACTCTTCCTCTTCCCTAGCTCTTCTCTCCTTCTCTCCGGTTTCGCGGCTAACTGTTTGGGGATGTTTGAAGGTAGGTTGATGAGGTTCATTAGTTCTGGGCTCTTCTACTACTGGCAACACATTCACCGGGGTGTTAAGGCCCCTTTGTTGCATCATCTGCCCCAACCAGTGGGCGGTATTTTGTAGTTGGAGGGTCATGGTTTGAAGGTCCTGGCTGGCAAAGGTAGCAGCGGAAGCATTCCCTGCCAGGCTTGGCGAGGGGTTGAAAAGGATTGGTGTTTGGTTGTTTGGTGTTGTAGGACTGAAAAAAGAGAATTGATGCCCCTCTTGGGCAGAGCTCAGGTCATTTGGAGTGTTAAGATTATTGTTTTCATTGTGATTAGCCATCGTGGATCTCAGTGGGTTTGTTTAGAGTGGAACTCCGGCGATGAAAAGATCTCATTCATTCCCACAAACGGCGCCAATTGATGATCTGAGATCCAGAAAATAGGGTTTTACAATGGGTTCTGTAAAACTGGAAAAAACTTAGACCTAGAGGAGAGTATTTCTCATTTTATATGTTTTCTCTTGTCTGCTAGTGACGTATAACAGAATGTATGTCATTGGGCCACCTGTCCCTGTCATGCAGATATGGACGTACAAGGAAATCAGATCGCTGCCCCATGCGTAACGGCCCCTGACTCTCTCGGACGCGCGTACGGGTGGTCCCAAGTGAAGAATGAGTAGGCCTTCTTTCTGATTCTGGGCCGAACCGGATAATATGATATGGGCTGAACCTAGAGAGGATTTTATTCATCGGGCCCAAAGGGCTAGGCCGGCCTGATTGAGGAGATTGATGGGAGTCCGATCTCCAGACTGAGTAGACCGGACTTGATATATGTGATGAGACTTGATATATGTGATGAGGCTTGAGGGCCTCTAGATGATGGGCTAGTGTCGTGGGCCTGGCCCCAGACCGGGGTGGAGAAATCCAGCAGTCATCAAAATGTATTTAACTTCAATAATATTTTAAAAAATTTATTAATTTATCATTTCATTCATTTTTTTTAACTGTGAATTGAAAATCGGGAGAGTAGGATTTGAAATCTCTCAAATTTATTCAGATACACTTATCACCAGGCTAATACTGTGAATGATCCTTCCATTTATTTTCGGTTACATATTACAAAAAATCTAAAATGCTCATGATATATATGAACTAATTAATAAACTTTTTAAAAATTTAAAAGATTAACTAATAAATATTTTAAAATTATAAAAATTAAATAGTAAAATACTCAACAATTAAAATTAAAAAAATACAAATAAAAAAATGTAAAGTTTCCCTCTGTATTCCCTTTGTGGTTCGATATTTTCGCATTTTCCTTTTCTTTAAATCTAATTTCTTCTTTCCCCTTCTCCATGGAAAATGATATGCGTCAATTGACTATCGATAAAGAAGAAGATGTTGTTGTCCCTATTAAGAGTTCCAGAAATATTTCGATCGTCACTTATGATTCCTGTATGGTAGGGATGTTTCTCACATACAATCCAATCAATTTTCAAAATATACAAACCTCTTTGGCAGATTTATGACATCTTTTAGAGGGGTATCTATTATGGAATTAGAAGCAAAAAGATATATATTTCAGTTTTTTAATAATGTTGATTTTGAAGATATAGAGAATGGGGGCCCTTGGTTGTATAATCGATTTCTCCTTGTTTGGAAGGAGATATAAGCTATGTCGCCAGGCCCTATGAGAGTTAAAGTTTGTTTGGACATTCAACAACCTTTGAAACGGCGGAAGAAGTTTGTTGGAGATGATGGTATTACGTTTACTGTGAAGTTTCAATACGAAAAGCTGACTATTTTTTGCTATCTACGTGGGAAACTGGGTCATGTGGAGACTTTCTATGACTTGCGGCTGAGGTTGAAGAAAGAAGATATCAAGTTTGATTGGGGTGATTTCCTCAGAGCACCTGTTCGTTGGAACTAGAGACCAACAAGCCTGTGACTGCGTGATTTCGGCAATTCTACTCCGCCGGGATTTGTATCAAACTTGGACAATTTCAGTTGGATTTATCAAGTTGATGGGGCTTTGCTTCAAGCTTAAGATTTTATTGGTTACAGTTTTATTGTGGAAAATTCTGAGAGTATATTTCAACGTGTTGTTTCTGGTTTCTCGGAAGGTAATGGTACGCCAATAATTGTTGAAACTTTAGCTCTCAGTCACTGTTTGCTCTTTGCGATGAAATTTTTACCTTTTAATGGCTGCATTCTTATAGACTGTTTGCAGGTGATTCAAACTCTTCAGTCTCCACATTTAGACATTTCTGAACTGGATTTGATTTTGAATGATTGTAAATCTTTGTTAGACTCTAGAACTGATATTTTTATTAGATTGGTTCGTCGTCATGCCACTCTAACTACTCATACTTTGGCTAGAGAATCTATTAGATATGATCGTCTCTCTGTTTGGGATGATATCCCTCTTTGTTCGATGAAATTTTATTAATATAACAAGTAGTTTTACTTAAAAAAACGACTAAAATTAATAAATAGACTAATTAATAAATTTTTTTCATAATATAGAAACTAAATAATATTTTTTTTTAAATTGGAATTGGGGATTGGGAGAGTAGAATCTGAGACCTCTAAGATTTACTCAGATGCACTTATCACCATGTTAAACTTGTTAGTGCAATAATTTTTCTTTTCTAATATGCGATTTATAAAGAGATTACAACACTCTCAAATAATATTTTATTAATTAAAAAATTATTTCAATTCAATTTAAAATAGCTCCACGAGTCATATAATTGTTAGATATTAATTAACTTATTAATTACTATTAATCATAGTTAATAAAATGTATAACTAACACTTTTATCAAATAATAATTAATATTTTAATTATACTTTCTGTTAATTATATATTTATTGATGTTGAATAATTAGGAAATTTTAACAAAAGAGTTCCTAAGGTCAATAGGGTTACCTCATATTAAATGTATAATTTTAAAATAATGAACATGATGAAAATATATTAAAATACATAATTTTAACTCTATTAAGAAAAATGAAATGAGAAATTTTTATAGCACAAAAATTAAATTGTTCTCTAATATTTAATCTTTTGTAATCATGGTAACATTATTATTGTGTAGCAAAAGGGAGCTTTTTCTCTTGTTAATTCTAAAATGTTAGGGTTTCATTATGTAAAGGAAATTTACAAATAGCCTCCAAACATGAGAAAATTTCAACTTCATCTATTTTAAGGAAAAACAAGATAGTCCTAGTATATGATTTGATAATAAAATGGCATGTGTTCCTTCCCTCAAATAAGGGAAGCTTCCTCTTTTGGCTAGAAGTAGATTGTTCCTCTCTTCTCTTGGACATATGTAAAATATTTCTTTTATTTTTTTTTTCTTGTAGGTTCCGAGCTTATTATATGTTAGGGAATTTAATTATTTTATTATTTTTTTAAAAAAATTTACAATTTAGTTCCTAAATATTACCATTATTAATAATAAGTAAGTTTTCACATTTTTAAAAACCTATTAAAACGTTCTTATCTTTTCTCTTTGTCAACAAAATAGTCATTCCGTCTATTTCTGCCGTTAAAAATATAGCAAAAAATCAAATTATCCCGCTGCTTCTTCTCCTCATCCTCCTCCTCTTTCTTCTTCATCGATTCTTCCTCCTCTTCTTCTTTTTCTTTGATTCTTCTTCAATTTTTCTTTTTATTCTTCTTTTTTCTTTAAGGAGGGGCAATTCTTCTTCTTCTTCTTCTTCATCATCATCTTCTTCTTCTTCTCTTTCTTCTTCTCCTTCATCATCATCTTCTTATTGTTCTTTTTCTTCTTTTTTGAGGAGGAGGAGGATGAATTATTTCGTTAACGGAAAGAAACGATAAGAATGTTTAATAGATATGAGAAAAGATAATAACGTTTTAATAGATTTCTGAAAATGTAGGCACTGACTTGTTAATAATAGCAATATCCAAAAATTAAATAAGGGGTTTATTTGAGGGCAAAAGTAGATTTTAAAAATTTTTTCTCTCATCATTTATCTATTTTTAAGATGACGGAAGAACTATTTCGTTGACGGATAGAAATCTAAAAATACGGATTGACTTGTTAATAATGATAATATACAGAGACTAAATAATAAATCTCCCTTTTTTTAATGAAAATGAAATCATTATTGAGAATTAAAGTGTTTAGGTTAATCCCTCACCCTCGACAATAAAAGATTAAAAGGAAGATCCTTCTCAATTTTTCTCGCTCAAAGCCTCTATTTTTGGATTGTTATGGTTGCTTTTCATTGCAAGTTCTCTTATTTAGATTTATAAATCTTCAACCATGACTTGAAAATAAAAGTTGAGTTTTGTTGCTGTTTGCCTGTTGCCATAGTTTAATGGCTTTCCCAAGGCTATGGTGAACAAGTTTGATCCAACCTTTTTGCTTTAGAAGAGAGCCTTTTTTTTATTCGTTGTTACTGCTGAAGATTCTAAGTGGATTCAGACTTTTATCGGAATAACACCTTCCTTAGCCATGTGCGATCTTGGAGAGTTGTATTTGCAATCAATTGGATTTCTTTATTTTAGGCAAAGTACTCAATTCTCTAGAGTTGATGATGGTTGATGGGATTTTTATATTAGACTTGGACTTTTGGAGTTTTGTTTAAAATGTTTTGGGTTCCTGTGTTGAAAGTAGATATTTAGACCTATTTATTCAATGTGAAATTCAAATTAGTGGACGCACTAAATTTCATATGCTAAATGATTTAGAAAAAAAAATAGTTAATTTTAAAATTTTAACATAAAACAATGATAAATTAATTAGAATAATCAATCTAACCATTAAGGCAAAGATATTGATGAGGTCTCATCACTCCTGTACAAGATCGGACCCAAAAAACAGCGCTGATCCAAAATTTTTGAAGCCTTTTTCAGTCGTCCGGTATAGTATCTTAAGTCTCGGTCCAGGCGCGCGAGGCAGGCCGGGTCATCAGTGAGCTCAGATTCAATGAGAAGAAACCCAGTCTAGTGATAGTGACGTGATGAAAGATAGCAGCCTAGTCACATCGCAGTTCTGCCCGCAAAAATGCCGAGGAAATTAAATGGTCGTGGAGAGAGGCTCTAACACTTCCATACGTATGGATCCACGTGATAGAGACAGGTAGTACTGTAATAGAGAAGTCGTTAGACATTACTAGCAGATTAAAGAAAGGAATAAAAAGAGGGGAATACTCTTCCCTCCGTCTAAACTTAGACATACGCTATAAACCCTATTATTTGAATTTCAGAATATCAAGTATAATAAGCATTAAACTTAAATTGTTATAATCTATTAAAGGTGAAGTTTTAGTGAACGGTTTATCATCATAATAAAAGTTTACCTAGGGATTAATTTGCTTCTCCTTAAAAATAAGTGAACTAAGTTGTAATTTTAATCATAATCAAGAAATAAATTGTAAAGTACCATTATATTAATTTAATCCCTGATTTTACGAAATAATTAATGTATGGCTGCTACGCCAGGGCTCGTGCTTGCAGCAGCGAGCCATTAATGAAACATTTGATGAGTCACCCTTTTTGGTGGGTCCGACGGTAACAGAACCACCAGGCTAAAATTAGACGATTCATCTTTCACCACATTTGCCAAACTTTGCCTCAGAACAGCACGCCGGAGCTGATCACAACACCACCAAATTCTCCCGCCGGAGCTTGGGAAATCTGATTTCCCTGCCTTCCCGGTGAAATTCTCACTCTCCTCCTGTCTATTTCTCCGGTTAGAATTCCACTGTAATATTCTACAAACTGTTCTTATTCGTTTTCGTGGTGGTGGTTTTTTTTCTTTCTCTTTCGCTTGAATTCCAATTTTGTTCTCAATTAAAAGCTTATTTTCTTCCCGGAGGGAGGGAACTCTGTGCACAGAGCCTTGATATCTCTGCTGTGCCACCATTTTTCCTTCCTTTTTTTTTGGTGTTAATTCGATTTTGACAATAGATTAGCAACTCGTAACAACTTCGGTTCCATTTATCTTTTTGTCCCTAAAATTTGGGTTGTGGATTTCTTTTCTTTTTTTAATTTTTTTAAATGTGTCGCAGACTTTGAGTGGATTTTGGTGCGTGAGATGCAATTAAAGGAATCATGAAAAAGGTGACGAGGAAGGTGGGTAAGTATGAAGTCGGCCGGACCATTGGCGAAGGGACTTTCGCCAAGGTTAAGTTTGCACAGAACATGGAGACAGGAGGGAGCGTAGCCATGAAAGTTATGGCCAAAAGCACCATTCTCAAGCACAGAATGGTTGATCAGGTATCTGCGTCCTTTGCTTTTTGTAAAAATTGGATGCAAAATCAACATAATTTTATGTACCATATATGTGAAGTTTTTTTCTCGGAATACTTGGAGTTTTTTCTTTGCATGTGAATGGAGATAATAACTGCCGTTCTGCATAATCATGTAAAAAGTTGTAGCTGTGCCATGAGAAATGGATTTTTTTTTTTCATCTTATTGTTAATGAATAAGTATGAACTTACATTGAGGATGATGAGTTTATACTTGTTTTCTTCTCTTAATAAATAATGCCCCTTATTTGTGCTTCAGATTAAAAGGGAAATATCTATCATGAAGATTGTGAGACATCCTAACATAGTTATGCTGCATGAGGTAGATTCTTTTATTTTTCAATTGCTTCTCGTGAGATTAATGACCTCCATCTAGTAGTATTTCAGTATTATCACTATTTTCTCTGATAAATTATTGATACAGATTGATTTTTATATTTGTCTTATTCATTTTCAAATTATAGGTCTTGGCAAGCCGGACAAAGATATATATTATTCTTGAGTTTGTTACTGGAGGAGAACTATTTGATAAAATTGTAAGGCTCATCTAATCCTGATTTCCTTGGGAAATAATGAAACCCTTCATTGCTAGCATAATCAAGAATTTTGAATTGAACTATTCTCCCCATATGGAAAACTGTGGTCTCCAATATGCTAATTCTTCATTGACAAATGGGAAAAGTTTTTATTTTCACTTTCATCTGGTTTTGCACTACACAGGTTCACCAAGGAAGGCTTTCTGAAAATGAAGCAAGGCGATATTTTCAACAGCTTATAGATGCAGTTGCTCATTGTCATAGTAAGGGTGTTTACCACAGAGACCTGAAGGTGAATAACCATACTAAGCAAGTCGCTTGTTTCATAAGACGTTTCATGATGTCATGCTTTGATCTGAATAAATTATTTGCTTGTGCAGCCTGAAAATCTACTTCTTGATTCCGTTGGAAATTTGAAGGTTTCTGACTTTGGACTGAGCGCACTGCCCCAGGAAGTAAGCATGAAGTTCTTACTCTCTGTCCCAAGTGACACTGAAAAGTTTTATTGGTTTCAATTCCTGCGCATATTAATGTGCACACTCGTTCTTTTATGTGTGTTCAGGGTGTTGGACTTCTTCATACAACATGTGGAACCCCAAATTATGTTGCCCCTGAGGTATACACTCGAATCGCAATCAAGTGAATGATAAGTTCTCTCAAGCATTGTTATTGTCTTCAGCTTTTACGTATAGGTACAGAATTTTGGTGTTGGCCATTAAATTTGCCATCCTTGCTAGCATTTCACATCCTGGAATGCTATCATTTCGACTACTGAGTACTGAGATGCATCCTGTTTATGAAATTTGTTTTCCTCTTTCATGAGCTAAAACTTGTGTGGACTTCTACAAGTTAATTATCAAATTCCTTTGGATGCTTTTTCTGCTATACCGTATTCATTAAGCAACTGCAGCCAAATATTTAGCCAACTTGTGTGTTCCATGATACAATCTCAGACTTCTCACAGGAGAGCAATGCCACTCAGCTTGGACTTTTACATGCTAGGATTTGATGCTAAACTTGTATCGTCATTTTATCCCAGAATTATATTATGATTTAATCTGAGAATCCAATGCACATGCTCTGACTTGTTCAATTTTGCCCAAAGCTTTGGGTTTCATCTATGCATTAGAAAAGTGAATGCCAAAAATGGGTTACTGTGCCCTTTGATTTTGTCCTGGAATTCTTTCATGAGTGCAGGGTCAATAACTCACCCATTATGATGTCTTTCTTACATAATCCTGGGTATCTTGTGTGGCTATTATTTATGCAGTTACCAGGTTTTGGTTAGTTATTCCATGTGCTCATTCTTGAAATTGTTTGTGAGGCAACTTCTTAATGACTGGAAAATTGCTTCTGTAAGATCAGTTTTACTTGCCATGTTGGACATTCTTGATAACATCACTAACATCAGAAGCTGTTAAGGTTTAAGAATCCCAACCTACTCTTTTATGCCTTTGTTGCGGGTAGGGTGCAGACAGATGACACATCAGGATATCTTGCTGAATTGGTTGAGGGATGGTAGTGAAGGGTGGAGAAAATCACAGTGTGTTAACTGTATGTGACCTAATTTATTTAACTTTTAGAAATTTATCTCTTGTATGTTTTACGTCAACTTTTCTCTATGGCTATGCTTTTCAGCTCATTAGCTATGATTTTTTTAATAATTTCACTGGTAATAAGTTTCTGTATGATTGTGATAATTTACAAATTTCTGTGGTGTAGCCTGAATAATGTTTGTGGCAAGACAGATCTGTTTCTCTGACTTCTTTACTAGTCTAATAACCAGTGCAAGGACTGCCTGTCAGGTGCTTAGCCACCAGGGTTATGATGGGGCTGCTGCTGATGTGTGGTCATGTGGAGTCATTCTCTATGTTTTGATGGCTGGATATCTTCCATTTGATGAGGCAGACCTTCCAACCTTGTACAGAAAGGTAAGCTAATTCAATTGGCTGGGATAAAATGAATAGGTTATGGATTTGTGAAGTTCTGTATTGTTGTAAATTGACAAATTCCCCCAAATATCTGCACTTGTGCATACATTTATTCCCTTGCTATCAAGTTCAGCAACGCACCTATTCTCATTAGAAGGTGCACCGTTTATCTCAAGGAAAAAAATTTCAAATTTCTACATGCACATGCTCATCCATTTGCTTCACAATCATTTCTGCACTTAAACATTTATTTTCCCCCTTTTCTTTATTGGCTGTTCTGAATTCTGAGGTACTGATGGCATCATATTTGGAGCATTCAATTCGAATATGCATTTCCCTGTTTTTGTTGTTATTATATATGCATGCATAGAGCTGCAAGCTGCAAAAATATTCTATATTAAATAATACTATATTATTATATAGAATATTATTATTTATTACATAGATGATTCTATATTATTATTAGTGGTAGTATATATAATCTATAAATTCACATATTATTTTTTTTGTTTTATTCTTTTAGGGATACACATATGCATGCATATTTGTATGAAATTTTGTTTCTTGTTGAGATAAACATTAGTTCTGTAAGTAATTGGAATTTGATGAATATATCTAGGATATATTTGTGACTATTTTCTTGTTGATATGCAGATAAATGCTGCAGAATATACTTGTCCATTTTGGTTTTCTCCTGGGGCAAAGGCATTGATAGACAAGATACTTGATCCCAATCCTAAAACTGTAAGTACTATTTATGCACTATCCTCTTGGCTTTGAATAAGAACTGGAAAGTTTTTCACATGCAGTACTTTTCAGTAGCCTGAATTGGAGTGACTATAACTTAGATTAGGTTCTGAGTTTTATTAGATTAGAAGACTAGAATTAATATGCATTAACCCTTGCCTCCATGGTACATTTTTATCTATTATATGTTTGATGGCTACAATAATAATTGACGATTTTGTGCTAAAAAGATCAATTGAAGAACCAAATCCAGTCTGTGGAGGACAATTTCATTGAAGATTTTAGTGCGTTGGAGGACAATGATAAAGAAAATCAATTGAAGAACCGATTCCAGTGCATTGGATGGCAATTTCAGTGCATTGGACAGAGATAAAGAAATGAATTGGAGAACCAATTCCTCTTACAATTATTTCCCAAGTACTAGGATAGTCTTGTATTTATATTTATTTATTTGAGAGGTTTTTAGAGCAGAATATGCGGGCACTAGTGGAAAATGGTTCCATAGATAGAACATGTAAATATTGAGGTTGAAATAGTTATCAGAAGCTGGTTTTGAAAAACAGCTTATGGCTGTTTTGGATCGATGTTACAATTTTTGAATATATTGTTTTGTCTAGTGTCCATGAAACTAATGTAAAATGGATGACCTAGTGCACAAGCAATCCCATATTTAGAGGTCGTTTCCATTGCTTGAATCCATGACCTAAGTTTTGAAAACTAAGCAATAACAACTCAACTTGACACTAGTTTCCAATTACTTTTTGCATTGCGAGTTGTTTTTATGATTTCCATGATGACATGATACAACTGTCACTCCAAATTGCCACCTTGGTTTTACACCATGCTCAGAATTGCTGGGGCTTTTACATATTAAATTTAGGATCTCACTTGTTCATCATTTTCTATGTTGTGGTTTTGTTGTGGAGTATATTGAAGAACTTTGTTGCATACTTTAAAAGATATTGTGAGACCTTGTAGCACTGAAACCAGCAAAGCAATGATTTACCTGTGCAGTGATCTAGTATAAAGATTTGCTTTTACTTTTGCAAGTGAACACATTACGAACAGCCTAGGTATGAGCATAAATGGGTTCATTTTTATTTATATTGCATTTCATTGTTTTCATGCTTAATTTAAATGTTAAAAGCTATCAATTTGGGAATGAGGGTGGGGCGGGGGTTTGGTGTTGGGAATGCATGTTGTAACATCACCCTCCCAAGGAAAGGTGACATATATCTGCAGTGCAAATTTGAATATGTTAGTTATTTTGTTTCTCTTTAACATAATTGGTTTTGCTTAATGCAGCGTATACGGATTGAAGGAATTAGAAAGAATCCATGGTTTGCAAAACAATATGTGCCTGTCAAGCATAGTGAAGAAGGGGAAGTGAATTTGGATGATGTTCGTGCAGTTTTTGATGACATTGAGGTTGGTATCATTCCTTATCAATATTAAAAAATTGCATAATTGGGTGTACATCACCATTGGCAGTTTCTTGAAGTTAGTGCATTAAACTGCTGGTGAAGTTTTTGTCTCCTCATTAGTTCTTTTCTGGTTACATTAAATGTAGGGTTATGGGCTGATAAATTTAGAGGTTTATTGTGTCCCTGGATTCTCTGTGCATTTCTTATTCTGATTGGAAGTGTTGGCTTTTTATAGGACCAGTATGTAGCAGAGCAGTCAGAAAATAGTGAGGGTGGTCCTCTAATAATGAATGCCTTTGAGATGATTACCCTGTCCCAAGGTTTGAATCTATCAGCATTATTTGACAGGCGACAGGTACGATAATATAGTTCTGTATTATAGCCTCTGGATATGACTTAAGTTAGAGTCCTAGCCATTTTATTCATCTACTATTACATGATTGAAATATATCTGATATGCCATTGTGCCTGCAAATGCTATATTCTTTCTGTTTTATATGATAGCGTTTGAACTTCTTTTGCTAGTACACTTGACCTTGCTTGCTAAAT
Source organism: Manihot esculenta (assembly GCF_001659605.2). Classification (NCBI taxonomy): domain Eukaryota; kingdom Viridiplantae; phylum Streptophyta; class Magnoliopsida; order Malpighiales; family Euphorbiaceae; genus Manihot; species Manihot esculenta. The sequence continues at coordinate 15,745,206 of NC_035166.2, forward strand.
CTGTGTCAAAATCATAGCTTACTACACTATTTTTGGCACAGGTAGAGGTGTAAAACGGTGGATGGAATGATGGGTTATGCATTATCTATTTGTTACAAGCACAAATTGTAGATTTAGAAAACTGTGTTCTTTGTGCTGTTTAATGAAAATTAAAGATCTGGTGGATGGTTCTGAAGTTGTAAATCATGCGGAGTATGCAACTTTAACCAAAAAAAATGTTGCATGATCAGGATTGATGTAGTCAACTCCTTTGGGCCTGAACTTTCCATCTGTTAGCTTGTCATTGGTGTTTCCTTTATTGGCTTCTCTAAAGCTTTTCTGCTTATAAAAAGTACCTCTGGGCATGTTGGCTTATTGAAATTTTCTTTTACATTGGCAGGATTATGTTAAGCGGCAAACTCGTTTTGTATCCCGCAAACCAGCGAAAGTTATAATTTCAACAATTGAAGCTGTTGCAGAATCAATGAGTCTTAAGGTTCATACACGTAATTACAAGGTATGAATTGATAAATGCCTAGATCTCATTTAATGGCTGAAGTTATGTTTTAGGTGTAGGATGCAATTTACCTGTTGTGACCTTTCTTTTAACTGAATTTATTCCATTAAGAAGGTCCCATGCCCCCATCACATTAAATAATTGGTCCCTCTCTGATTGATTAACATTTGGAACTAGTAATAAATAAACATGTGCCCCCTATTCTTTCAAAAGCTAACTGCCAAAAAATCTAAAACTTTGGTTGTATTATTTTTCTATTATGGTGAATTCTTCTAATTTTATCAGTTATTTCTTTTCTTCTAACTGTAGTTATCTACCATTAATTTTAATCTCAAATTCGTTTCTAAGGCTATGTGGACACTAGTTGGATCATTGAACAGCCAAATTTGCCTGACCATGAGAAAATTAGATTTGGTAAAATTAAATCAGCAATGAATTCTACATTATCTGGAATCCAGCAAGCACAATATTCCAACTACCATATTTATTTCATTTAAAAAAAAAAGAGAGAAAACTAGGATCTTGTGATATCTATTCAACTAAGGGCCAGTCACTGTGCACAAGGCAAACGTAGCATGGAATCTAAAGGTGGCTATAGTACATACAACTAATGAATTCCTCAATTGATAGAAATAATAAAGATAGCCATCATTGAATATGATGAAGAAAATAATTTTTTTAATCATCGATACTTTCTTATAAATATTTCACCGTGTGCGATGGGCTTGCACTTAAATTCAACTTGAAGCCCAGTGGCTTTTGTATTAATTAAGGGGCACGTTAGAGATTAAATTTATCTTTTTGATTCTTTGCTAGATAACTTTGGCGGTTAGATTGGGAGGTTTTCTGGATATGAATGAATTTTGTCGGTCTGTTCTATGTGCGTGGGGTTTGTCTTAGTGTCTTCTCTTCTCTTCTATTGAAATTCATTTTGCTGGATTTGGTTTTGAACTTGTCTTTTAGTATTAGGTTGCATGTTATTTCCTCAGCATCTATTGATTATGGTATATGATTACTCTCACAGACAAGACTAGAAGGAATCTCTGCAAATAAGGCTGGTCAATTTGCAGTTGTCCTTGAGGTAATTTTTGATTTGATTGTTCCTCTCTCTCTCTCTCTCTCTGAGCTGTAATTCAATAATTCAAAAGAGCCAAGGTGCCACCGGTTTCAGAGTGAACAATTTCTAAATTGGTCAACTTTTTTGAGTAGGTTTTTGAAGTTGCACCGTCGCTTTTCATGGTAGATGTCCGAAAGGCTTCTGGAGATACTCTTGAATATCACAAGGTAATATTACACTCATGATTTTTGTTCAGTCATCTTCAACTGATGTTACATAGTGATAGTTCATTGATGTACCACTATATACATATGATTTAGATGCAAGCAGCCATCTAGCCATGGAAAAAAGCGTTGAACTGATACCAAAATTCTTATTTGTATGGACATTAGACCATTTGATGTCCATATATTCCAATATTCTTGTAAGATTGTAATTAATGCCCTGCCTGAACACATTTATTTTTTGGGCTTTTCTTTGTCCATTAAATTCACCAGTTCTCAGAATATGCACTACCCTTATTGGTACTAATGACATTCTTTATATCTTTCATCACCCATCAAATTACTGTTTGTAATCATGGGTGCATGTTGGAGTTAATCAATTTTATTGATTTTGAAGATCCACACAGTGTTTTGATATGATATAAGACGTAATCAGTGTTGTTTGATTTTCCGGGGCTTGTTTTCAATCATTTTGCTTGGGTTGATTATGCAACATAATAGTTATTACTGGTGACCCTCCATCTTATGAGCTCTCATTGCAGTTCTACAAAAACTTCTGTGCTAAACTGGAAAGCATCATCTGGAAACCAACGGATGGTGTGAGCGCCAGCCTACTCTGTGGATGTGAAGATAAGGAGTGAAGATATTTCTTCTTGGACATAACCTTGGCAAATGGGAATTGATGGGAACAATTGAGTCTCCTGCATATGCTTTGCCATTTGTATATTATTATATGATATACTTGCAAGGAGTTAAATTATAATATTGTTTTCTGGCAAAAAAAAAAATTATAATATTGTTAAATTGCAAAGCCTGCGCCCCCTTCCCCTCCTTTTGGGGGAGACCTTTTACCCTTCAGCAAATATACGTACAGTTTGAGCTATCTATCTTTGGCCAAAAAAACAAAAAAAGGGAAGAAAAAGTTAGGTTCATTGGAGCTGCTATTGTTCACAAATTTTTAGTGATTACCCATTCCAGAAAGTATTTGGAGTAGAATCAGCATTGCTGATAAATTAATAATTTTCGGATTAACTAAATATTTTTTATTTTCTTTTTCAAAGATGAGCTTGTTTGAATTTTTAAAGGTCTAGCGTCGCACCCATTTAAATTTAGTGGCAATACAGAGCCTGAGAATGAGGCCAAAACTGAGAAAGAACGTCGACTAGACGGGAGTCATCCATCAGTACTTAAGCAAAAGCTGTTTCCAGTGCATCTCGACAAATAATATGTAAATAAATAAAGCTGTTGTGAGACAAAACATTGATGGCGTCCATAGTCTGAAAATAAAGTTGTCAGGATGAACAACGGCCAACGGCTCCAATTCCTTGCAAATGATCACCGCAACTAACGATAGCGCTAAAACCATAGTGCAATCTACCAAAATCAAAACTACCCAACAATGAGCCTTGCCCGTTGTACCCCACGCATCATTGCAAAATTATTGTCGTGCAAAGGCGAGTAGAGAACGCAATTCGACATCCTCCTGTGAAGGCACATTTTTTGTCTTTTGTCAATAGATATGTAGAGAGGAGGAAGAGGGAAATCGAACCCTAGTAGAAAGGGATGTATTTTGTCAATCTATGAGTGAGCATAAGAGGGGGAGGGAGAGAAATAAATACGAAAGAACCAAGTCATTGATTGGTTTGACCAATGCATTTCAAGGTCAGAGTTTCACATGGAAGGAGGTCTTGAACCCAACACCATTTTCCTTTGCTTCACACCTTCATCTCCTCTGAAAAATGGTGATCCTACGGCCAAAAATGAACCTGCAGCGCAGTTAAAAAAGAAAAAGTAAGTTTTTTCACTCAACTCAAATGGGGGTGCTTCATTTTCTTTTCTTTTTTAACCTGAAATGGAAGGAAAGAATGTGAGGGAAAAGATGAGCATTATCACAGTGACTGATTCCTAATCCTAGCCCATTTGGGTAGGAAGTTAATGAAGCCATAGATCTTGTCAAATGAGTAGAGTGAAGGATTTGAAAGGGAATTGAAGAAAATTTGGGAAGAGCTCTCTATTGAAGTAGAATTCAGTTGAAAGCTAAGAGAGGCACATGTTTTGCCATATTCCTTGCATTAATGGTCACATAGATCACAGTGCTGTTTTGTTCATATAAGTATACTGCATCTCAGTTTGAGTGTTTTGGTAAGACAGTGCTCCCAAGAAGAATTGCCTTTTCTTGTATTCTCTTTTCAAGCAACAGTCAATATATGTTCAGGTTTTTCACCCTGCGTAACTTCTTTATATATATATATATATACATACATATATGAAAGACACATATAGGTATAATATAGCTAATGTACAAACATAATGATAGATAACCTTCTTCTCTTCTCATCATGAATGAGAAGGTGAATATCTCAAAAATTAAGTACATGTCACTCGCTTCGTATGTTTAAATAGAAGACCAATCAAATTAACTGTAATGACATTTTTTTAAAAATATATATTTTTTAACTTATGACTTGGCTTCTTTTTCAAATTATTGTACTGCAGTGCTCGGTTTCACTCGTCTTTTTCAGATTTTTTTTTCATTTTCATTAATAATAAATTTGTAACCCAACAGATATCTCCTCAGGCAGGCATCCATACAATATTAAATTACATCCAAACAAAAGTCCAAGAGCTGCCTTGAGTTCACTAAATTTAGAAATTTTGAGTTGAATTACATCAATTTTAAAATTTTGGATTCAATTGCAAAATAGTTAAAAATTTTAAATTTTTTGTATCAATAGCATTTATCTATGCAGCATATGAGTATAATAATATAATCACATCATCTTACCACGTCAGCAAGACACACTCTCTCTAATTCAAGTTTTAAACTGAGATATAATTGCAATAAAATTTACAATTTTGAACAATTTTACCAACTTTGAAGTTTTGGATTAAATTACAAAATAGCGAAAAGTTTAGGATTTTTCATGCAAATAGCCCTTGTTTTGAACTTTTAATTTTTACTAAAAATAATTTATCTGTATCATACTTTGTAATAGTGATATTAATCAACAACATCCCCATTGCTTCTATCTTTAATAGGAATTTCTGGATATTTAGCTTAAAGCATAACTTGACTTTAAAAGGATGGAGATAAAGGGACCTGGATAACTATGAGTAAAAGTATCCAATATACCTTGGTCCTTTGCCTCTTGCACTTGCTGCACCTTCATACTGAAATAATAAACAACAAGAAAATAGTATCTATGAATTGAAAAATGATTAAATAATCAGCCCAGCAGCTCCGCAATGCTCACTGCTCAGACACTCTTCATTATGTTTCTCATTTTATTTTCATTAACGGCTTTTATAATTCCTGAACTTTCTAAGAAAATTTTTACTGTTGTTCCATATTTTTCTTTTATGGTTTGTTTAGAAAATAAATTTTCATATTAAATGCCTGATTTTCACTTTTTCTAGCATATAGTTTAATTTTCCATCAAGCTTTATCTATACATTATCCTTAGTGTGCAAGCATATGCAAAATGAATGGAGAAAAGTATTAAAAATAGATACCACAATTTGCAAAAACAAGCTTTGGCAGTCAAAATCTTATATACAATTTTTTTTTCTTTGACTCAAAAAATGAAATTATTGCATGATACAAGCTAAGCAGAAACTTTTAAGGTACCATCAACTGTGAAAATGAAAGTTCACCCATCTTAAATCACAAACAATGACTGTAGTTGTATATTGCCAACAGAACACTGCTGTCTAAAAGTCTCCAAATGGCAACATGACATACCAAGAGCATGTTAGGTAAATTGTAACGGAACGTTATAGAGTACAAATAGGAAGGAAATATAATAGAGTAATGATTAAGAATTTGAATTTTCTTTTATTACATTTCTTTATGCTTGATTAAAGTTCATCAAACGTGAACTTGGTGTAACAACATTACAATAACCGAAAAAAAAAAAAGTGAACATCATACCAACAACTGTAACATCATGCCATCAACCATCTGATCCAAAGTCCAAAGTGGGGCATGGTAAAAAAATATTCAATCTGGGATATGTAATACAACACAAGGAAAAAGTGCAGGTAATAATACTTACTAGTTACTAATCCAGGACATCCTCCAAAGACCACTCCAGACCTTTAAGCTTTTACCAGTTCAGCAATCAATAATCTTTACAGCATGGTCTCCATTGCAGAAGACACAAAAAGCAGTTTGGCAGAGAAAACAAATTAAAAAGTAAACTTATTTCAACTAATAAACTTATCTTAACTGTCTTATGCAGAAACTCTTGATATCTGGAAAATAAAGACAAGGAACTCACTTTGTAGGAGCAAGAGCCTTCTCGTTAGAACTGAAGGCTGAAGCTATGGTTGATCTTGGGGAGGCAACAATGGACAATACTTGGCTGATAAATGCTGCAACAAAAAGTCCAGATTTGGGAAGAGGGGCTAAAAGAACTATAAATTTATATGATCCAGGATATTTTTACAACACATGGTAAGTGAAATTGGCCCACGCTTTCTGTACATAAATAACATCTTTTGATCTTTGTGGATGTGATTGCTGTAACTAGATCAAATCAAATTTTTTATAGTTGATGGATCTATTAAATGGTGTTTTTATCATAATGCCGGACATAAGGGCGACTTATTTTAGAATCTTCAAGGCCTTAGACCTCTGTAGGTTAGCCTATGCATCGAAACAGGAAACCACTCTCCAATTTATCAGACTGAAATGATTATTCAGAATCTCAGTGAAGTATAGATGCCAATTATGTCAACATATTCTATGGTTCTAAATAAAGTAATTGGAGGGCATAAATTCCCATCGTCAATCATAAAATTCTTTTCACAAAATTGATTTAGATAATGATACCGGAAATATTACATTTTATTGAAGTGGTTGCAGAGTACAATTCATAATCTCAGAGAGCCTGCAAAAATCAGGCCTGGCTAAAAAAACAAGAACAAAGGGATGAACTTGTTGTATGGCAAAGAGATGAACTGTGCCACAGCCAAAGCCTGCTAAATCGAGGCACCCAGATACAGAACTGCCCAAAGCAACCTTACACACAAAGGACTTGGATGACAGAAAACACACAAGATCCCCGATCCTGAATCTGAACCTGACCCTGACAAGAGATTCAAGCACTACTATCCTTTACTAAGACACTTGCCACTAAGCTTATTAGAACAACAGACTCATAGATGACAGAAACAAAGTAAACTTTAAAACTGAAACACACCAAACTTGGTCCAGGGATCGTGGATCATTATACCATCAAACAACAGAGGACAGATGTTTAGAGACTGCATATGCTTACATCCAGCAAAAGAACAGGGACTTGACATGAGGTGCAATTGAGTAGCCACAAGTGAAAATCTAACCCAGCACAGTAGCACTTGATAACTGGATTCTCAAGAAACCATGGCAATGAAAGAGGAGGCCTCCCATCAATGGGGGCTAAACAGTTATAACAAGCTTTCCATCTGAGGAAAGCCTGCCAAAAAAAGGTAGAGAAGTATTCTGCCAAAGCATCCTGGAAAACAACCAAACTACAGTTACTAGTGCACGCATTGCTGATGGGCCAAAAACGTATTCCGGGATCTGCAACCCTTGTGAGCTGACTGAGAACTTATTCATTTGTACAATCTATCAAGCCAAACTGGAATTCTTTAACTCCCCAAGGCAGTCTGGTGCATTCATTTCTGTCCATTCTTTCAAGTACACTTTTAGTTCCCCTCCATGATTAGGAGAGGATATCACATCTCCACAAGTTCTCCACCAGTAGCTCAATTGTGCTGCTGCTGATAGAACTGCAGTTTTGAAGATTCAACCCCACCAAGGTCCTGCCCAATTTCTTTAGGAAAGGGAAGCTCTTATTTGATACTTCCGAACAACCGGACAGGGAAAGGACTTGAAGGTTGAGCTGATCTGCGCTAGCCAGGACTGCAATTCCAGAATCAGTGACAGCACATTTGGACAAATCCAGATCACTGAGAAACAAACAATTTTCAGCAATTGACTTCAAACTTGCATCAGTAATCCGTCTGCAACCATCCAGATTCAGCAATTCAAGAGTTCCACCATGCATCCTAGCCAAGGCTGAAACTACTTTGTCCGTTAAACTCATGCAGCCACTAAGATTCACCTTAACAAGTCCTTCCTCACAACTCTCCAAGAGTGGAAGAAGCCCTGAATCTGTAATAGCACAAAGGCCACTCAGATCTACATGCTGAAGCTGAGGGCAGAACTTGCCCACCAAAGCCAAACTTGCACTGCCGAATCCTGGGCAATTTCTAATGGACAGGGACCGAAGAGAGCTACAAGGAGAGGACCCTAGCATTCCTGAAGCTACATCTCTAATTCCCATGCACTTCACAAGGCTAAGAGCTTTCAACTTTGTTCCGCAGTTGGAGACTACACCAACAATTCCTGATTCGGTAACCCTGTTACACTCTTCCAATTGCATGCTCTCAAGACATCCTGCAGCTTTGACAAAAGAGACCAGCCCATTGTCTGATACAAAGCAACACTTACGAAGGCACATCTGCTTCAGGTTTGTGCAGCCCTTTGCTATAGCCTCAAAACTCACATCTGTTATTCCCCGACAAGAAGAAATAGTCAAAGACAACAATTTCTGCAAACCCTGAGCATTACCCATGACCCAAAAGCCCTTCTCACTCACATGCTGCAGACTGCTGAGGACAAGATTGGTAACAGCCTTCCCATAGTGCCCAATTACAGCAAGGGAGAAATCTGTGATGTTCAGTGCCTGAAGCTTTACTTTGGTTAATACAGAAGTAGATGATGACAATAAACTTGATATTCCATGATCCCCAACAAGAGGGCAGCCTTTAATGGAGATGGATTGCAACTTGGGGCAAAATTTCCCAACAGCTTGTAAGCCCTCGTTACCTATCTTTGGACAAGATTCAACGTTCAAAGCAACCAAGTTAGGGCAGTTCTCAGCAATTGCAATCAAACCCTTGTTGGAAATTGATGGACAATTGCAAAGATCAAGCTTTTCCAACAAATGGCATTCTCTGGCCACCTCAAATAGACCTTCATCCCCAACAGAAGGAACATCCCATAAAGAAAGAGCCTTCAAAGATGGGCACCCATGAGCTATTGCTGATAAACCAAGGTTGGTGACTCCACGAACAGAGTTGCTTCCCCGGACAGAAAGCTTGCCTAGCCCCCCATGGCCACTAGTTCCGACAGAAATAGCAGCAAGCCTCATATCTGTTGCTTTCTTCCCTTCCAAAGATCTCGTCAAGTACCCATCGCTCCCAATTTCCCCACTTTCATCACAAGACACCATTTCAACATCATGGGAAACAGAAACTGTTGTCTCTCTATCAGCGACTGTGCTTTTGCTCTTGCAAATTTCAGCCTTTCGGATACTGCTCAATAGCAAAAGCCAGTGCTTGGAAACACAAGCACAGGCACTCCTCTCTTTGCCTCCAGGGATGCGCCTGAAGATCTCAAAAAGGCATTCATCTGGAAGGACATCAATTGATGGCTTCTTATTCTGCTCAGACTCCAAAATTCCATAAAGAAATGGGGAACTAACACGAGCCCGCTTGCAAGGAGGGCTGTATATATCAACATGGGAGCCAATTGAATAAAATCGACCCAAATCGATTGGATTTGTACGAAAAGACCCACCAGAATAGAATTCATCGTCTCCTGAAAAAACCCAATGAAAAAAACTCCAAATAAGCTACAACCCAGGTGTCAATTACTCCCTAAATTATGTTCTTTCATACATCAAGAATCGGCTAAAAACAGATTATACAACATAAAACATTAAAATCTAAACCTTAAAGAAAAGAAAACTTACCACCGTAGTTAACAAGGGCAGGCATGATTGAAACAGAAAGAAATCAAGAGGCCAAAACCCAGAAAAACTTGCAAGAACCAGCAAATAAGGCAAAAAGAGGAAGATTAAAAAAGAAGCCAGAAAGGTTGAATGCATGAGAAGAAGGAGAGAACTTGAAACCCTAACAGAGTAGGGCAAAAAAAGATAAACAAGAGAAGAGAGGTAGAAGTAAAGAGAATTGGTAAAAGCGTTTGTTGAGAAAGGATTGAGAAAGGAAGGAAGAAATATATACACTGACAAGAAATGGTTTCCACAGATACATTGGCTTTAGAAACATGCAATGAATCTTTCCTAAAAACCACCTCATTCCCTTTAGGTCCAACGGCTCACTTTGCCGCATCAAAACTACCGGTTACCGGCTATTTCCCTTTTCTTTTTCTTTTTAAATTCTCTTGTCTTTTTCACTGGCAACCCACTGTTTTGAGTCTTGTTTATTATTGTTTTGTGAGTGTAATTTACGTCTCATTCTTCAGCTCTGCTTTTTTATTTTTGCTTTATTTTTTTAAAGCAAAATACATTGATTTGATAATTTTTATATAATTTACATTATAATTTTATTTCTGAAATATAAACCAAATCCAATACGTTTTTTTTTTTAATTTTATTTTTACTATTCGAGAACCCCTAATTATTGTTTATTAAGAAAATTTTAATATTTAAAATTCAAATTTAAGATATTTAATTAAAAGAATAGAGATTCATGATATTCATACTTAAATTTTAAATCAAATTTAATTATTAGATTAAAATAAAAACAAATAAAATTTAATTTCAAATTTAAGTTTCTAAATTTTTTTAAAAAATAAATATATATTCAATAAAAAAAGCTCACCATACCCGGAGAATGAGAATTTATCAATGTCAATATTATATAGAATTCAATAATAATAATAATAATAATAATTATTAATTATTATAATGTCATAATATATAAATTTTAATAAGAGTTTTTTTCGATTTCTAACCATTTATTTCTATTGTTTTGTTTTAATTAAATATTATTAATTAAAATTCATAATAAAATCTAATAACTCTTATATCAAATAAGTAAATGAGAATCATTCCAAAACCCTTTCAAATTAAAACCGAAAAAAGTTATCTCTATTCATATGTTTTTTTTTCTTTTATATATTTTTTAATTTTAATAAAATTATATATGTGTATGGGTAATTAAGGTTGTAATATATATAATATACACAAATTATCTTTGATTATAAATTTTATATAATTCAATATTATCTTTTTATAATTTTATAAATAATTAAATACTTTACATTATCTAAAAATCTTTAATTTTTTTTAATTAAAAATTAAAAATTGAGGATCGAGAAAGTAAAACTCGAGATCTTTCAGAATTATTTAGATATACTTATCACCAGACTAAACCTGTGAATGCTTAAAAATCCTTAATTATATGATCAAGTCATATGTTAATCATATTATATTCGTTTTACTTCTTAAATATATTCATATATTATGTATAAAAATCAACTCTCAAAATCTAAAAATCAAACCAAAATTGATATTAAAATAGAATTAAAACTAAAATTTAAAACAAACCAAATTAAAGTTATTTGAAAGTAAAACATAATAGGAACTAAAATTTGATTTCAATTTTGAATTTTTTAAAAATCAAAAGCTCGAAAGTATGATTTTGATTCTAATTTTTTAAAAAACAAATTGGGAGCAATAAGATATGGAGTTATGGTAATTAGTGGAAGACACAACAGAGGCAGTGATTACTTTGAGATCCAGTTAATGATTCACACACAACCCATAGCAAATGGATAAAAAAAGAGAAATAGTGTTAAGCCTTAATTATTATAAAATTTTATTTGGAGCCTTTTAACAGATGATAAGATATTATTTTGCACAAGTTGTGCAGATGACAGATTGGAGCAAATGGGTTTAGAAGAACAAGTTGGCAAATAGCAATCTTTGATTAAATGTACTTGTACATTGGCTATTCCTCTTTAAGGCTGCAGCTTCTGCTACTTCAATTTTACAGTGAAGCATGCATGTGGTCTTCCAAGTACTTCTCACATGGACAATATGTTGGCAATTGGGAAGTTGGGATGTGCAATTTTTTTTTAATTTACTTTTGCTTTCATTGGTAGGGAAAAAAAATTCAAAAATAATGGAAATTTCATTTAAAAAAAAAACATTACAGTTCAATAAAAAAAAAGTCTAGAGACTAAATAAAACTATCTAATAAATTATTAGAGCCCATATAGAAAAAGTCTAAATCACCACAAATCCTAGTAATTCAGAACTAAAAAACTTAGATCAAATTCCAATCTCGAAAAAAGAATTCATTCTCACCGTTCTTTTTATCTTCGGAAATTTCAATCACAAAAAAGATTAAAGTCCAAAAAAAAAAATCATTCTATAATAATCTAGAAAGATATTCATATTTATCGAGAAACCTAAAAAAAAAACATAAAACAACATACAAGAGAACGAGAAAAAAAAGAGATCAGAAGGATACATACAACCGGATAGAAAAATATCGTTGAACTCAATACCATAAAAGAATGATAGTCTCTGTCACATCTACCTCATATATTGTGAGTCAAGGTAAAAAAGTTTTGGAACATCAACGTTAGCAAAAGAGAAGAAGTATCAACATTAGCAAAAGAGAAGAAATGATCTAGAATAGCACCCTTAACTGCAAGACTTTACTCTTTAAGCCCCATCAATTGTCTCTCGTCTCGAGCAATCATCGCCAAGACTAAGAAAATCCAACTTCGGATTTGAAACATGGCTGACGAAAGAACAAAGCCACATTGTTCCTCTTCCATCAAGGATTCATTTGAAGAACATAGATCTAAAAAAAGAAACGAAAACTAGAAAATACCAAACAGAACATAAGGTAGGGTTACATAAAACATCTCCAAATGAAGCTTAGCCTATTCAAAAAAAAATAAAATAAAATAAAATAAAATATTTTAATCTCATTCAAACTCACTCATATATGAGTAGGGACAACTAACAAAAAGGCCTATTGTCAAAAAAAAAAAAAACTAAACGAAGGAGTCTCTTTCAAACGAAAGAGCTGCTACACTATTAATGTTAAGAGAAAAATTTGAATATAAGAAATTGAGTATCACTTATTAAATACATTAAGGTAAGAGCTGTTACACCATTAATGTTAAGAGAGAAACTTGAATATAAAAAATTGAGTATCACGTATTAAATACATTAAAGTAATTACACTCATAAAATAAGATAAAATATTATATATATATTTTTCTTCGAGTAAAAATCTTGAGAACTAAGTCTTACATATAAAGCATATTTAAAATTTGGAAAACAATGTTTTACTCCTTTATGGAACTATCCCACACAAATCTAATAATTCATAGTGCAGTATCCTACATTTAATAAAAATTATGATTTTTTTTAATAATAAATAGTTTAATTCTGAGTTTTCTTTAATAAAATAATAATTCTATTAAACCCATAGAGTTAACCACAATATTAGAAAAACTCAATCCAAATTAAAAGTATAAACTTTTATGTAAAATTAGCCAATAGGTTGCTATTACTGGTAAATACTAATCCAAGATCATGAATTTTTTGGATGGGACTGTTGTCCACTAATGGGATTAGGATGCTTGGTTTTGCACTGTGCATTGCATGCTTAGCAAAGAAATTTTACATGTGTAGTTGAGTCATACTTTTTCTATATCCATCTTCAGTAGAATAGGTATTTGTATAGTTAAGTAATTGAAAATTAATTTCAATGTTTGAATTTTACTATAGATATTCAATAAACATTATTTTAAATTTAATTTTTTTTTAAATAATTTTTTGGCAAAAAATCAACAATGGGTGGTTTAAAATTATATTTATATTCTAGATTTTGAAATACTAACTATCAAAATTCTGTTAACTTATAAAAATAATTATTTTAAAATATTTAGAAGGAGAGAGCAGAAAACAAATATAAGAGGAGAAGGAGAGAGAGAGAGAGCCATTTCCTTGGTCAATTAGGTAGGTGCATGTTGGTGCATCATTTTCCTTTTTTTTTTTTTTTTAATTTTTAATTTTAATTTCTGGGTTCTCTTCTCTTGGACAATAGTATAGATATATACAATGAATTTTTTAAATGTGGGTTATTAATTTAGAATTGATGTGTAGGTCCCATCTCTCTTCCCACCCTAAATTGTATTTATATGTATCACAATTTTCATCTCTCCTATCATCTTGGTTAGAATCAATGGATCTCTCTATGCCTCTAGAAATTTCTATTCTTTGCTTTGGATTTTTATTCACCTACTTCTCTCTGTGCGACTTTTGCAGTAATGGGTACTTTTCTTTCTATGAATATTAATAGCAATATGCATCTAAAATATTTGTAGAAATATATCAAATTTCAAACATCTTTCTATTTTTATATATAAATTATTCTATATTTAAAATTTATTGATTTAATTAATTAACGTCTTTTTCAATTTTTAAAAATATTCTGTGACAAAAATTAAATTCAAAATTTTTAATTAAAAAAGAAAAAAGTCGTGAAATTTCATTTTGTCTTTAATAATTTTAATAATTTTTAATTTTAAATAAATATTATTTTAAAAAAATAAATGATAATAAAAAGAAAGATAAATATTATTTTATATAATTTTTTTATAGTACAATTCTTGAAATAAAAATTAAAAAAATAGAATTTAAAATTTTTTAAATTTATTTAAATACATTTACTATTTACTATTATATTGTAGCTCCGAGTGCAATATAAAATATTTCTGTTGATAAATTAACATCAATATCGAAACATTAGATTATTCTTATAAAGAAGCATAAATTGAAAAAAAAATACTTAAAGAAGAAAGTTAAAATAATTAAAAATTTAAATGTTAAAATTGATTAAAAATATTAAATTAAAATTTTTGTAAAGATTTAATTTTCAATCAGCCCGCAAATGATAATAAAATTGAAAAACTTTAAGGAAGAATGACACTTTACTTAATTATTTTTAATTTTTAATTTATTTTTTATTTTAATTAATAATTATTCTTTATAAAAATTATTTTAATTTAATATTAATTATTAATATTTAATGTATTTATAATTAATATTAAAAAATTTATTATATTATTTTATTAATTTAAAAAATAACTTTAATATTTTTAATGGTAAAAAATATGTAACATTCATATTTTACAAAAATAATAATAATAATTTTTCAATAAATGTAATAAAAATAATTGTTATTTATAAAAATAAATATTTATTTTTAATTTAAATAATAAGAATGATGAATAAATATTAATTTAAATTTTATTATTAATTTATTTAATATAAAAGAATTCAATTAAATTTTATTATATTTAAATTAATTTTAAATAAATAATTTTTTATAAATAAAAATATATTGAATTTTATTGATAAAATTTAATTTTTTTTAAAGAATTACATGTTCAATAATGGTAATAAAAAAATAAATTTATTTTCTTATTTTTCTTTTATTTTATAATGGAATGAACAAAAAGAAAATAGATAAAAGTACTAATTTACCCTTACATAATACATTATATTTGACCATGTGAATTAATAAAAATATATATCTATATAAATCTTTAACAAAATGTAAATGAAAAGACAACACGTAGTAAAGCATGCATATGTGCAGGATCTGTCCAAAATCTCTTTACAGTCTCCAACAACATATGAAGAGGGAAAAAGAAATATTGAGAAACATAAAATATAATGAAAATTTATTATTTAATTTTTTAGTATTATTATTATTATTAATTCGTTTTATATTTTTAAAAATTTATTAAAATATTTTTTTATTAATAAAATAGTCATTTTTATTAAGAAAATAATTTTTTTTCGTTAAAAATAAATAAAAAATAAAGAGAAATTTTTTAAAACCTAATTTTGCCTTCAATAACTTTCAATAATCTATTTTTTTTTTAAAATAGAGACTCGAGATTAAGGGAGTAGAATCTGAGATCTCTTAAATTTATTCAGATGCACTTACAACTAAATTAAGTCTGTGAGTGCAATAATTTAATTTTTAAAACTTAATTTTTTTATGAAGAAGATGAAGAATAAGGGGATAATTTGGATTTTTGATATATTTTTAAGGGCAAAAATAGATAGGAGTACTTTTCGTGAATAGAGAGAAAAGATAATGACATTTTAATAGGTTTCTGAAAATATAGGAACTGATTTGTTAATAATAATAATACTTAGACACTAAATAGTAAATCTCTCAAAATATAATCATTTAAAACGAAGATAAATGATATTGTACACGTCATAATTCTTCAGGTATGAACATGTAAAATAGGAGAGAATAACCGGAGAGGTTGCTTTTAAATCAATATGGGTGATAGTAAATTATGGAATTGATGGTGACAGAGAATAATAAGGTTGTGAGCTCCTTATATAGTGTATAAGTTAGAATTTAAATATAATATGAAATTCTAGATAAAATATATAGGATACGAGGTATTTAGATAGGATATAGAATCCTATCATATAAGAATAATATTTAGATATGGATAATGTCCTATTGTGATTAGGATTCTACCACTTTATTTGGAGTTATAGGATATTTGAATAGTTGACATGATTTGAATTATTGAGTCATGAATTTTATATATTTTAATATTAATCTACATCAATAGCCCCTCTTATAGTGATCGAATTTTTAGGTTCGATATTGAATTATTCCCTTTGACGAACTTATCGCCTTACTGGAATTTGGTGATTGCCTTGGTGATTGCCTTGACTTTTCTCTTGACAAACTTGTTGTCTTGTGGAATTCTAATAATGATTTGCTTTGATTTTTTTGTCGGACAAATTTGTTGCCTTATGCTTTGACCATGGATGCCATAGCTTCTTTGCTACTTGTGTTTGTAATAATAATGTTCTATGGATGCACTTTAAACCAAATGAGAGGACTAAAGTTATCAATATGTAATTAAAATACAAGGGTTTCAATAGATGGACTTATATGGTTAAATAAATGTTACCTAATTTATGTTCCCATCTATTTTGATGGCTTGACATTAATGAGACTGGTATTATGTTGCAATTGTGAAAAGCTGCATGGACATTAGTTGCTGATCAGGGCGTGCAGATCACTTAAGGGGGCAATTAGTTTTCTAAAATGGCGCTTTTACGTCGCCTAGGGGGTTCTTACGTCGTCCAAGTGGGCAATTGGTCGTCTGAAAATGCTTCTTACGTCACCTTAGTAGGCAATTGGTTGCCTGAAAGGGTGCTCTTATGTTGCTTGAAAGGGTATTCTTACATCGCCTAAGTGGACACTTGATTGCCTGAAAGGGTACTCTTACATCGCCTAAGTGGACACTTGGTTGTCTGAAAGGCGCTCTTAGGTTGCCTGAAAGGGCGTTCTTACTTTGCCTAAGTGGTGCTCTTACGTTGTCTAAGTGGTGCTCTTACATCGTCTAAATGAGCAATTGTTACATCGCTTAAATGAGTAATAGGTTGCTTGATTTTGAGGAAGAGTCTTTCAATACCTGTAGCTTATTATCACTTTAGAGTTGTACCTCTTTTATAAGTAACATAACCTTTTAAACCTCATCTAAAAAAATTAATTCTTGTACAAGATATAAAATCATAAAAATTAAATTTGCATGAGATGATCTGTAATAACATGTGGCCTTAAAATTAATAAGAGTCTAAATAAAAAAATAAATATAAAAGTGGAAAGTAATAATTATTTACTATTGGTTATTAAGCATATAGTATAAATATCAACATTTTGCAATAAAATAATTTGTAACTTTTCTTTTTTTTTTCTTTTTTAAATGAAGGTTTTTTTTTTTTGCGCCATTAACATGATGGTAAATATTGTAAACTTCATGCTTAATGAGAGCTTGAGTGATACTTAAAATTAATAATGTATGTCATTTAGCGACAGCAAAGTTTCGTTGCTGATTTATAATGTCATCACAAAGTCCATAGCTATAGTAGCGACACACACAAATTCAGTCGTATAAAGTTTGGATACTAAACACATTATTAACTCGTTGCAAATCTGTCACATAAGCTTTGAGCTATGGAACATAACCTTTTAGCAACGAAAATTATTCATTGTAGGAGCCTAGATTTCTAATATAAATAATAATAATAAAAAGTATAAGGTATATATAACCTTTTATATTAATTTTCACGAACGGTGCCAATAATATTGTACACATTATAATTCTTCTAAATTATAAAATTGACCGTAGAAGAGAATAATATACTTTATCATAGAAGTTGTGAGTTTCTAGTGCATAAGATAGAGTTTTTTTTTTTGAAATGAAAATTGAGAATTGAAACAGTAGAACATGAGATATTTCAGATTTACTCATATATACTTATTACAAGACTAAATCTATAAGTGCGATAGAGTTTAAATATAATATAAAATTCTAGATAAAATAAGATATGGAGTATTTAAATACAATTTAAAATCTTATTGGATAAAATAATATTTTAATATAGATAATTTTCTATTATAATAGAATTCTACTACCTTATTTATAATTAAAAAACATTTAAATAATTACGTAATTTTGAGATTGTTAAAATCTAAATTTAATATATTTTAATATTAATTTATATCAATAAAACAAAAAAAAATTTACATGCAACTTTACACACAAAGAGGTGTGTCTTTCCCCAAAAAAGTTACTTTCTCTCATATTCAGAGAGATAATACTAGAAAAAAATAAAGTACAAAATTTCCTAACCAAACAAGAAAAAATATCTTATCAAGAATATTTTTTATTGGTATTTTCTTTCCTTTCGGAGCCTGTAATTGTGGCCTTGAGCTTTTTATGTTTCTATTGTAAAATCTTAAACCCTTTTTCTAATCTAATGAATACCATCTTCAAAAAAAAAAAACATAAATTACATTTTAATTTTTAAATTTTAACACGATTAACTAACGTATAGTAATTTTTAACTAAATACTTAAATATCTCTATTATTAGTCTATTTAAATGGAATTTGTTTTCATTCTTTTTTACCATTAACAATATAGAAATATTTTTATTATCTTTTTTAAATGAGTAAATTATATATTAGTTCTTAACTTTTAACATAATTAATTAATCGATTTTAATATTTTTAAAATTAAATATTTAAATCTGTACATTAAATTCTAATTTTTTTATTCATTTCTTAAAATTAAAAGTATGAAAATATTTTTATTATCTCCTTTTTAATTTAAAAATATTAAAAAATTAGAGTTTCATTTATTTTTCCTCCTCTATTAAAATTTAAACATTTTGATTCTTCATTTTTTCATTTAAAAGAACACTCAAATCCCTATAACTTTTATTCTATATTATCATATTCAACTAAATTTTAACACTTTTTAATCTTCAATTTTTATTTATTAAAATATTTTAGTACTTTTAAAATGTTTAGAAAATATTTATAATTTTAGTTATTTTTAAGTAGTATCAAATAATTTTTAAATAGATTATAGATTTTTATAAAAAGTATTTTAAAAAAAAATTGTATTTTTAAAAATTTAACCACCTACTAACTTTAAACTAATGTTTATAATAGATGCAAAAACTATAATTTTAGATGGACTGAATATAAAATACGTTAAAAATTTAATTTTAAAAATATAAAAATTAATATATTAATTATGTTAAAATTTAAGGATTAAAATATAATTTATGTTATATAAAATATTTCATCACATTAGTAATAACACTAATATTTTAAATATTTAAAATATTTATTTTTTCTTTTACATGTTAACTAATCAAATTATGAATAAAAGACTAATATGTTAATTATATTAAAATTTAGAGATTAAAATATAATTTATATTATATAAAATATTTTATTTATATCAATAAAAATTTAAATATTATTAAAAATATTTAAAATATTTATTATTTTTATTATTGTTTTGATCTCTTAACTAACTGAATTATGTATGCTGATTATAAAAAGTTTAAATATTTAATTTTAAAAATATAAAAATTGATTAATTAAAAATATTAAAATTTAAAATATAATTTATAAAAAAATTTATTTCCATCGTCTTCTCCTGTTATCGAAACTGATGCTAAGTCCACATCAATGTCTATTATTTGAAATATTTTATTTTATACAAAGTGTATTGAGAATGAAGGGAGATAAAATATTTTATTTTATGATGTGATAAGCGTGTGAATATACATGTGAGTATGATATTATATTATTTCTCTCTGGAGAGAGATGCGTGCATGTGAGAAATTCTCTGGTGAGTTTCAGATATAGGTTGTGAAATGGTGGGTATGGTATGAATGCATGATTTGGTCCATTACTAGGTACGGCCATTTGCCATATGTGGCAGAAAATTAACAAGGAAAAATAATTAAATTAAATTAAATTAAATTAATATAATAAGGCTAGAACCATTGCATCTCTAGCTTTTATTTCAAGCCTTTAAGCCACCTTCAATTCCCACGTTTTTTTTTCCCCTTAATTACATCTCTATTAATATTAGAAATGTAAAATTAAAATACTACTAATTAATATTAATTTCACACTTATATTTATTCAAAATATTTAATTAGATTTTTCTCAATTTAACTAAAAATTTTAATAGAAGTTCAATTTAGGCTAAATTATTATTTTCAGAATTAATAAATAAAGAAATTTATTTCAATAATTTTGTTTTTGCACTAAATTAAATTTAAAGCAAAACTTTCAAGTTAATTTGAGTAAAAATTAAAAATAACTAAAATTAAATATTTTTAATAAGTATAAGGATGAAATTATATATTTAACTACTAATTAATAATTAATTTTTTGAATTTTCAAATTTTGAGTTTTGGATCAATTAAAATTAAAATGAGAATATGAAAAATAGTTCAGATAATTCAACATTTTAGTTTTTAATTCTTAAAAAATATTATTTTATATTCCCTAACATGTACACAGGTTTTGTAATGTATAATTTATTAATATTGTTCGCAATATATATATATTTTTTAATATAAATCTATAAAATAAAAAATAATATTGTGTGAATTGATTTGACAATATTTTTAATATTTTAAATCAATATGTATATCTATGAAACTATAGAATTGACTATTTAAGAGAGTAGCATATTTATAGGTGAAGGTCGAGATAAAATTTGCATATTATTAAGAGCGTATGAAATGATAAAACAAAAAAAAAGACAAAATCCTATATATGAGATAAGAAATCATATAATATAGATAATATTGCATTTTAATTAGGATTCTACTCTTTATCAAGAGAATTATAAAATATCTAAATTGTTAATACATTTTAAATCATTATACATTTTAGATTATTGAGACTCAAATGTAATATATATTTTTATATCGATTTATATCATTAGTCCCCATCAAATGATCAAATTTTTAGATTTCATGTCAAGAGATTCATTTTAGATTTCAGCACTCTTATCATTCAAAATCTGAATTGTTATAAAACGCTTTTTGCAAATGGAAAAAAAATTAGGAGAGCTATCTCTTTTAAAGATTTTAGACGAGATGCTGCTTTAAAAATGTTAAAGCAAATTATTTTTTTAAAAAATTAAAAATAGGCATCATCCCCTTAAATATAAGTGGTGATTTATCACCGTAATGATTTTTTAGTGATAAAATACTAAGCTAATTTCAATATTTATCAAATAAATTAGCAAAGATAGTCATCCTGAGAAGAAAACACTTCATAATCATGAAGACTAGTCTTAAAATGATGAATTCTTGCTTTGGAGTGGCAAAAATTCACTTTAAAGTGACTAAGAAGTATTTTATATGGACAAAAAGCTATCAAAATTTAATGTAGAATCATCTTAAGAGGTAAAAGATAGCCTAAAGTAGGCATTAAGGTGTTAGGTGAAATGTCACCTAAATGGACACTAAGGCACTCTAGGAGAGTGAATTTATCATCTAAGTGGGTGTTAAAGTATCTAAGATGGACAAAATATTGCCTAAATGGGCGCTAAGGTACTTATGGTAGGTGAAATGATGTCCAAGTCAATATTAAGGTGCCTAAGGTAGAAAAAATAT
Organism: Manihot esculenta; assembly: GCF_001659605.2. Lineage (NCBI taxonomy): Eukaryota > Viridiplantae > Streptophyta > Magnoliopsida > Malpighiales > Euphorbiaceae > Manihot > Manihot esculenta. Next base: position 15,766,856 of record NC_035166.2, read on the forward strand.
GGGCGATAAGACGGTTGAGATGAGCAAGTAGGTGCGAAGGTGCCTAAAAAGGGCAAAATGTCAATTAAGTCGGTATTAAGGCGCTTGAGGTGAGCCAAATATCGTCTGAATGGGCACCAAGCCACTTAAGACGGGTGAAATATTGCCTGAATAGAGTAGGCGCTAAGGTACCTCAAATGAGCGAAATATCGTTTGAATAAGCGCTAAAGTAATTAAAGTGCACGAAATATCACCTAAGTAGGCGGTAAAGTACCTATGATGGGTGGAAAGCTACTTAAGAGGGATGGAAAACCGCTTAAAGTTGGCGAAATATCAACTATAGTAGATAAAAAGACACCTAAGGGAGTAATGAGTTGTTTAAATGTGAGGGAGTGACTTTCAATATACAGAGTGTATTATCACTTCAGAACTATACCTTTTTTTATAGGTGACATAATATTTCAAATTTTATTTATAAAAATAATTATTGTATATATATTTTTATAAAATTACTTAATACTTATTAGGAAATATGATAAATTAAATTCCATGAATTTTTTTATAAATATTGAAAGTAATTTTAAACTAATTAAATAATGTATAAATTGCTCCTGAATTATTGGATTATTTCAGTAATTATAATGCTAAAAGAGATAAATATGATAGCTGTTGGAAATTGGTAGAAAAAGATATAGAAAATATGTAATACCCGGCTCGAGTCCGGCATCGGCATTCCTGTAGTCCGGTGGAATCTCGGGTGTCGGAACCCTCGAGAAGGGTAATACATATGTTTTCCAAGGTATTTTCACTTGTTTTCATGTTTTGAAGTGTGATAAGCATTGAGTTGTGAAAGAAAAGCAACAAGGGAGAAATGCAAAGGTTCGGCCGCCGAAGGTTACTTTCGGCCGCCGAACATTGCATGGTTGCGGCTTCACGTTCGGCTGCCGAAGGTGGTTTGGCCAGCCACCTATAAAAGGGCCAAGGGTCGGTGAAAGGAGGTTATTTCTCCTCCACTTGCAGCCAGAGGTGAGTTTCAGCCTCTCCCACGTTGACTTTATGTTTTCCATGATTTTCATCCAATCTTTCAAGAGTTTTAAGAGTTTTGGTGACTTATGAAGGTTTTGAGCAAAAGAACCAAGGTTTGAAGCTTGGAGCTTTGGAAGAGCTTTTCTTCATATCTCCACGTTAGGATCCTTCATCCTCAAGTTGTGTAAGAGGTAAGTGAAGATCCTGAGCTTCTTTGATGATTTTGAAAGGTTTTATGCAGTTTGTATGGGTAGTATGCATGTTTAGGTTTAGGTGAGGTTTTTGGTGATTTGTGGTGGTCAAACATGTTTAAGTGTTATGTGCTCTGTTTGTTTGGGATTTTAGGGTAGTTTTAGACCCCTTTGTGCATATATATGTGTATATGCTAGTTGGGAGTAGTTGATTGCATGTTGGTAGGTTTTTGGGGCAAAGTTTGCATGAAACAGAGCAGGGTTCTGTCCTTCGGGCAAAACCAGGTTCGGCCGCCGAAGGAAGGTTCGGCCGCCGAACCCCTTGTGGAGGCAGTTCGGCTGCCAAAGGTTGCCCCCGAAAGCTAGGCTTTCGGTTTAGAAAGAGACTTTCGGCCGCCGAAAGAGGGAGTTCGGCCGCCGAAAGTGTGTGAGTTTCGTCTCTGGAGTGGGGTTTCGGCCGCCGAACCTGCCGCCGAAAGTGCCCTGTCCAGCTTTCTTTTGCATGGTTTATGTGATGGTTTTAGGATTGTTTAGAGAGGTTTTGGGGAGTTTCGTAAAGATGTTCTTGAGTGAGTTTAGTCCCTCATTTGAGTCTACCTGTGTAGGAACGGACCAGAGGAATCAGGGAGGTCAGCAGTGAGTCCAGTGTCAGAACCTGCAGAGTCAGTTCAGAGATAACTAAAGGTGAGTGGAATGTAACTTAATGTTTTAATCTGAGAACTGACTATTTTATCATGCTTCATGCATCATGACTATGCAATAGGGTGAGTGCATTAGAGTACACGAATATGACGCATTGCATGTATCCTTGTACTTGGCATGGCTCCTTGTACATTGCTTATGTGAGACGGCACGGACTTCGTGAGGATTCATTAGCCCTCAGAGGAAAGACCTGGAACAGCCTTACGAGGACCAGCCACAAAGACCTGGAACAGCCCTACGGGGACCAGGCACATGGTACTCCGGTACCCCAGATGAGATAGAGGGAGTTTTGATCCGTCCGGCCGAGGTGATGTGATTATGTGATGCATTCCATGAGAGCATGTTTTATCACCTGTTATTTTATTACTATTCTACTCACTGGGCTATCGTAGCTCATCCCTCTCCCCTAACTCCAGTTGTGCAGGTTCAGAGGTCAGAGAGAACTCAGCAGAGTACAGGAAGAGTACAGAGTGATGTAATAGCTAGTGTGGACATGTAAATGTATAGAGATAATGTATATGTACAGTGTATAGAATAGTGCTTGACTTATAAGAATTGTCATCCCTTTGTGGAGTCACATGATCAGTTTATATATGTTTCTGTTTGTTGTATGTTTATGAGCAAAACCAGGCTTAACATTCTGAGTTTGATCCGCCTAGAGCCATGAGGAGCTCTAGTAGGGATTAGTAGAGAACAGAGAGAGTGCATGCACAGGTTAAGCCTTGGAATGAAGAAAAGTTTTATGTTTTTACAGCAAATGTATGATCATGTATGGGATTTCACAGGTATACAGACAGAATAGTAGGCTTACTACGGGTCCCGGCGACCTTAAGTCGATCTGGATCCTAGTGCCGGTGGCAGTTCGGTTTCCGGGCTGTTACAGATTGGTATCAGAGCCCTAGGTTCACATGGTCGGACCTATAGAGAGAGAGTTGGGCTCATAGAGAGGTTTAGCAGGTCAAGCACCATAGGAAAAACATGTCCACAAGGATAGGATGTTCTGCTGATGTGCAATGCCCTGAGTTATGCATGTGCATGTTTTTGATGTGTTGCTGATGTGTTATGTGATTTGTTGTTTTCCAGAGAGTGAAGATGCGAGGAACTCGTCGATCCGCGAGATTGACTGGAGTCCCACCTGTAAGTGAGGGTACAGCTGCTCGTCCACCTGCCTTGCCAAGGGCAAGATCGCACAGGTCAAGCAGGGAAGGAACGTCACGAGACCCTAGAAGGTCTTCTGACGAGAGCAGGAGAGGAGTAAGCAGAGGGGGAAGGTCAGTAGAAGAAAGAGGTGTGATGGAAGAAGATCAGAGTAGAGATGGAAGCATGGGTGTAGGAAGGTCAGAAGAAGGTATGGGGGAGTCCCAGGGAGGCGTTCAGGCCTCGGGGTTTGGCTATCCACCCTTTTCACAGGGCCCAGAGTATCCGATGGGAGGCACGTCGGATTACTCCAGTTTTACCCCATATCCACCCTACATTCCATATATGCCCTATCCTTCCTTTTATCCACCATATCACATGTATCCACCCCCACCTGTTCATCCAAGTCCAGTACAGCCTGAAGTGAGGGAACCAGTTCCTCCACCACCACCTCCTGAACCAGTAGCCCCTGTTGTGGAAGCACAGCAACCCAGTTCTTCAGGGGGAAGTAAGGTAAAGATGACCGAGTACTTAAAGTTGGATGCTCCTAAATTCAATACAGGAGATGATCCCTTTGAGTATCTCAGTGCAGTCAGAATGATAACAAGTGAGTTGGGAGCTGATGACGGTAGAGCTATTGAGATGGCAGGGTTCACGTTAAAGTGTAAGAAAGCTAGAGAATGGTTCAAGAACTATGTGGACCCGAGACTTGAGAGTATGTCATGGGAAGAGTTCGCCAACGAATTTGCTGGATGGGCTTTTCCTGACAGTTCCAGGGAACTAAAGGTTGTGGAGTTTGAGCAGTTGCGACAGACGGAGGAGATGAGCGTTGATGCATATACAGATAAGTTCCTGGAATTGTTGCCATATGTCGGTCAGGCATATGATACAGATCAGAAGAAGGCAAAGAGATATGCCACAAGGCTTCATCCCAGGTATTTCTCTTTGATTCTTCATGCGGAGAAGGAAAGTTTCCACTCTATTGTGGATGCTGCTAGAAAGATGGAGGCCAGTGCTATAAGTTAAGCTATAGTCAAGGCACAGTCTTCTGGTGTTAAACCAGGTTCCTCCTCACAGAGTACAGCAAGTGCAAGTAAGAAGAGATGGGAGAAATTCAGAGGAAAGAGAGGCAAGTTCTGGAACAGGCTTAAGTCGGGTCTGGGAATGAGTAGTGGCTCCAGTTCTGGCGCAGAGTTTCCAGTGTGCAAGAGGTGTGGCAAACAGCATAGAGGAGCTTGTCAGTTGGGATCCACAGCCTGCTATAGATGTGGGCAGGAGGGACATTATGCACGAGAATGTCCTCAGGCGACTTTGGTTGCACCATCCCAGCAGATGAGTACGGGCAGTGTAGTACAGCCAGTAGCTTCAGTCATTCCACCAAGCAGTGGCAGAGGAAGAGGAAGAGGGGCAGCCTCTTCATCAGGGATGGGTTCCCGAGGTGCAGGTCCGTCAGCCCCAGCACGGATTTTCACCCTGACTCAACAGGAGGCAGACACGTCGAACACGGTGGTGTCAGGTAATCTCATCATTGGGTGTTCAGAGGTGTATGCTTTAATGGACCCCGGTGCTTCTCACTCTTTCATTGCTTCTAGAGCTGCAGAGAGGTTGGGTCTGATAGTGTCTGAGTTAGAGTGTCCTCTATGGGTCAGTGGACCCAAATGTGATCCATCTTTGGCAGAGTCAGTCTGTCGGTTCAGTCCAGTGTGCATAGAGGGTAGATACCTTCCAGCTGACCTGGTGGTTCTAGAGTTGACAGATTTTGATGTCATTCTAGGGATGGACTGGTTATCTACGTATGATGCTACCCTGAACTGTAGAGACAAAGTAGTCAATGTCAGAGACCAGGATGGGTCAGAGTGTGTCTTCAGAGGAGACAGGAGAGGGACACCTAGGGGTTTGATATCAGCCCTCCAGGCTCGTAGAATGTTAAGGAAGGGGTGTCAGGGGTTCCTAGCTTATGTGAGAGAGCTAGACAGTCAGGTTAGGGAACCATCCTCAGTACCAGTTGTTAGAGACTTCCCAGATTTGTTTCCTGAAGAGCTTCCAGGACTACCACCGGATAGGGAAATAGAGTTCGAGATTGAGTTGATGCCCAATGCCAGACCGATCTCTATTCCTCCCTACAGGATGGCACCAGCAGAGTTGCGAGAGTTGAAAGAGCAGTTACAGGATTTGGTAGCTAAGGGTTTCATCCGCCCGAGTACCTCACCCTGGGGTGCTCCAGTATTATTTGTCAGAAAGAAGGATGGACCTCTTAGACTTTGTGTCGACTATAGACAGTTGAACAAAGTCACTATCAAAAAACAAGTATCTTTACCCAGGATCGATGATCTATTCGACCAGCTGGCAGGAGCAGGTTGTTTTTCTAAAATAGATCTGAGATCCGGATACCATCAGTTGAAGATCAGGGAAGGAGATGTATCCAAGACTGCGTTCAGAACCAGATATGGGCATTATGAGTTCCTTGTGATGCCGTTCGGGTTGACTAACGCCCCTGCAGCATTCATGGATCTCATGAACAGGGTTTTCAGGGAGTACTTAGATCGTTTTGTGATCGTCTTTATTGATGATATCTTGGTGTACTCCAGGAATGCAGAGGACCATGCCCAGCATCTGCGGATAGTGCTGCAAACTTTGAGAGAGCATGGCTTATATGCCAAGTTCTCCAAGTGCGAGTTCTGGTTAAGGAGCATTTCCTTTTTGGGACATGTTGTATCAGAGGAAGGTATAGCAGTAGATCCCAAAAAGGTAGAGGCAGTAGCCAACTGGCCTACACCCACTACAGTGACAGAGATCAAGAGTTTTCTGGGTTTGGCAGGCTACTATCGGAGGTTTGTTCAGGACTTCTCGAAGATAGCTGCTCCTATGACCAGACTGACCAGAAAGAATCAGAAGTTTGTGTGGTCAGAGGAATGTGAGGAGAGTTTTGCAGAGTTGAAGAGACGGTTAACTTCAGCACCGGTGTTAGCTCTGCCGATCAGTGATGAAGATTTCACAGTGTTCTGTGATGCATCTCGAGTGGGATTAGGTTGTGTGTTGATGCAAAATGACCGAGTGATAGCTTATGCTTCTAGACAGCTGAAGAAGCACGAGCTGAATTACCCGACACACGATCTTGAGATGGCAGCTGTTATCTTTGCACTTAAGATGTGGAGGCATTACCTCTATGGGGTCAAATGTGAGATCTATACGGATCATAAGAGCCTGCAGCACATCTTAAGTCAAAGAGAGTTAAACTTGAGGCAGAGACGGTGGGTAGACTTGCTCAGTGATTATGATTGTAAGATCCAGTATCATCCGGGCAAGGCTAATGTTGTAGCTGATGCCTTAAGCCGAAAGTCACTTGGCAGTTTATCCCACATTGCAGTAGAGAGAAGACCGGTGGTGAAGGATTTCTACAAGCTCGTGGAAGAAGGGTTACAGTTGCAGTTATCTGGTACAGGTGCTTTGATCGCACAGATGAGAGTGACACCAGTGTTTCTAGAGCAAGTGGCTCTGAAACAGCACGAAGACCCCGAGTTAGTGAAGATTGCCAGGACTGTTCAGTCTGGCAACAGTGCAGAGTTCCGATTTGATAGTGAGGGAATTCTTCGACATGGTAAGAGGTTATGTGTACCAGATGATAGCAGTTTGAAGGCCGACATTATGAGGGAAGCTCATAATACGCGGTATAGCATTCACCCGGGAGCCACCAAGATGTATCAAGATCTGAGAAAGGTGTATTGGTGGCCAGCAATGAAGAGAGAAGTGGCACAGTTCGTGTCAGCCTGCGAGACATGTCAAAGGGTGAAGCTAGAGCACCAGAAGCCGGCTGGAATGCTTAACCCACTGCCGATCCCAGAATGGAAATGGGAGAACATAGCGATGGATTTTGTAGTGGGGTTACCGGCGACGTCTAACAGACTAGACTCCATATGGGTGATTGTGGATAGACTCACTAAATCTGCTCACTTCATTCCAGTCAGGAGTAACTACTCTGTGGACAAGTTGGCGCAGGTGTATGTAGACGAGATAGTAAGGTTGCATGGAGTTCCAGTGTCGATCGTATCAGATCGAGGACCTCAGTTCACCTCCAGGTTTTGGCGGAGGCTGCAGCATGAAATGGGCACAAGGTTGGATTTCAGCACTGCTTTCCATCCACAGACAGACGGTCAGTCAGAGAGAACCATCCAGACCATTGAAGATATGCTGAGCATGTGTGTGTTAGACTTTGGCGGTTCTTGGAGGCAGCATCTACCTCTGGTGGAGTTTGCCTACAACAACAGCCATCATGCTAGCATAGGGATGGCTCCTTATGAAGCTCTGTATGGGAGGAAGTGCCGAACACCTGTTTGCTGGGAAGAGGTAGGAGAGAAAACTCTTGCAGGGCCAGAGTTAGTTGAGATAACCAGCAAGTTAGTGCCTATCATCAGAGAGAGGATCAGAACAGCTGTAAGCAGACAGAAAAGCTATGCAGACATCCGTAGGAAGCAGATAGAGTTCCAGGAGGGGGATATGGTATTGCTTAAGGTGTCTCCGATGAAGGGAGTGGTTCGGTTTGGAAAGAAGGGTAAACTGCCCCACGGTACATTGGTCCCTTTGAGATCTTGCAGAAGATCGGGCATGTGTCGTATAAGCTAGATTTACCGGCTTCGATGGAAAGAATGCACCCGGTATTCCATGTTTCTATGTTGAGAAAGTTTGTGTCAGATCCAGAGAAGGTTCTTAGTGAACCTGAGGTGGAAATCTTAAGTGATCTCACCTATGTAGAACAGCCAGTGCGGATCCTTGACACCCAGATCAGAAAGCTGAGAAACAAGGAGATACCAATGGTGAAAGTTCTGTGGAACCACCACAACCTAGAAGAGTGCACTTGGGAGACTCGGGAGTCCATGCTCCAGCAATACCCATATCTGTTTTAAGGTTAGGTTTTCCCCTTTTTTGTGTGTTTATGTTGTGTTAGGGACATTCGGGGACGAATGTTCTTAAGGGGGGGAGAATGTAATACCCGGCTCGAGTCCGGCATCGGCATTCCTGTAGTCCGGTGGAATCTCGGGTGTCGGAACCCTCGAGAAGGGTAATACATATGTTTTCCAAGGTATTTTCACTTGTTTTCATGTTTTGAAGTGTGATAAGCATTGAGTTGTGAAAGAAAAGCAACAAGGGAGAAATGCAAAGGTTCGGCCGCCGAAGGTTACTTTCGGCCGCCGAACATTGCATGGTTGCGGCTTCACGTTCGGCTGCCGAAGGTGGTCTGGCCAGCCACCTATAAAAGGGCCAAGGGTCGGAGGAAGGAGGTTATTTCTCCTCCACTTGCAGCCAGAGGTGAGTTTCAGCCTCTCCCACGTTGACTTTATGTTTTCCATGATTTTCATCCAATCTTTCAAGAGTTTTAAGAGTTTTGGTGACTTATGAAGGTTTTGAGCAAAAGAACCAAGGTTTGAAGCTTGGAGCTTTGGAAGAGCTTTTCTTCATATCTCCACGTTAGGATCCTTCATCCTCAAGTTGTGTAAGAGGTAAGTGAAGATCCTGAGCTTCTTTGATGATTTTGAAAGGTTTTATGCAGTTTGTATGGGTAGTATGCATGTTTAGGTTTAGGTGAGGTTTTTGGTGATTTGTGGTGGTCAAACATGTTTAAGTGTTATGTGCTCTGTTTGTTTGGGGTTTTAGGGTAGTTTTAGACCCCTTTGTGCATATATATGTGTATATGCTAGTTGGGAGTAGTTGATTGCATGTTGGTAGGTTTTTGGGGCAAAGTTTGCATGAAACAGAGCAGGGTTCTGTCCTTCGGGCAAAACCAGGTTCGGCCGCCGAAGGAAGGTTCGGCCGCCGAAGGAAGGTTCGGCCGCCGAACCCCTTGTGGAGGCAGTTCGGCTGCCAAAGGTTGCCCCCGAAAGCTAGGCTTTCGGTTTAGAAAGAGACTTTCGGCCGCCGAAAGAGGGAGTTCGGCCGCCGAAAGTGTGTGAGTTTCGTCTCTGGAGTGGGGTTTCGGCCGCCGAACCTGCCGCCGAAAGTGCCCTGTCCAGCTTTCTTTTGCATGGTTTATGTGATGGTTTTAGGATTGTTTAGAGAGGTTTTGGGGAGTTTCGTAAAGATGTTCTTGAGTGAGTTTAGTCCCTCATTTGAGTCTACCTGTGTAGGAACGGACCAGAGGAATCAGGGAGGTCAGCAGTGAGTCCAGTGTCAGAACCTGCAGAGTCAGTTCAGAGATAACTAAAGGTGAGTGGAATGTAACTTAATGTTTTAATCTGAGAACTGACTATTTTATCATGCTTCATGCATCATGACTATGCAATAGGGTGAGTGCATTAGAGTACACGAATATGACGCATTGCATGTATCCTTGTACTTGGCATGGCTCCTTGTACATTGCTTATGTGAGACGGCACGGACTTCGTGAGGATTCATTAGCCCTCAGAGGAAAGACCTGGAACAGCCTTACGAGGACCAGCCACAAAGACCTGGAACAGCCCTACGGGGACCAGGCACATGGTACTCCGGTACCCCAGATGAGATAGAGGGAGTTTTGATCCGTCCGGCCGAGGTGATGTGATTATGTGATGCATTCCATGAGAGCATGTTTTATCACCTGTTATTTTATTACTATTCTACTCACTGGGCTATCGTAGCTCATCCCTCTCCCCTAACTCCAGTTGTGCAGGTTCAGAGGTCAGAGAGAACTCAGCAGAGTACAGGAAGAGTACAGAGTGGTGTAATAGCTAGTGTGGACATGTAAATGTATAGAGATAATGTATATGTACAGTGTATAGAATAGTGCTTGACTTATAAGAATTGTCATCCCTTTGTGGAGTCACATGATCAGTTTATATATGTTTCTGTTTGTTGTATGTTTATGAGCAAAACCAGGCTTAACATTCTGAGTTTGATCCGCCTAGAGCCATGAGGAGCTCTAGTAGGGATTAGTAGAGAACAGAGAGAGTGCATGCACAGGTTAAGCCTTGGAATGAAGAAAAGTTTTATGTTTTTACAGCAAATGTATGATCATGTATGGGATTTCACAGGTATACAGACAGAATAGTAGGCTTACTACGGGTCCCGGCGACCTTAAGTCGATCTGGATCCTAGTGCCGGTGGTAGTTCGGTTTCCGGGCTGTTACAAAATAAATGAAAGATGAGCAGAATATTGCTTAAGGCGTGATAATAATCACTGTCCTTAAGGATAATTCGCCTACGGTTGCGTATCCTCCAGGATTCAACAAGCCTTCTGAATTACAAGTAAACCAGAAGCAAGAACAGCAGCAATTAATTAATTACCCAGAAATAGAGAAGAAGCAGTTGAGAGAAAAGAGAAGTATTTGTTTTTTGTGTGTACCCCATAACACGTAAATGCGCTGCTATTTATAGTGTTTATCATTATTCAAATCCACAATATCAGATAAAAATATTATTCAGTTAAGATAAAGATTTAAGATATCCACAATATCAGCTAAAAAATTTGGTTTAGTTAGGATAAAGATTAAGATAATTTAAAGTGGAAAAAATGTTTTTAACAAACTTAAAATCTGTAACTTATTTCAAAATATTTTAAATTATTTATGATTCTTTTGAAATAATTTGTTAAATATCCAACAATCCCCCACTTATTTCAAAAGAATTGGAACATAAATTTAAGAAAAATATTTCCTGGATTTAGTACAATGTATTAATTTTGGTGTCTTTTGGACTATGAACCAAAATTTGATTAAGTGAAAGATAATTTACTGAATATTTGGTGAAGTTTAAACTTCTATGAACCAAACAATTCTTAGTGTAAATTAAACTTTTCACCAATCACAATGTACTTTCACAATTCTGCTGTTTGACGCGGTGTTGCGCTAATAAGCCATGCGCGTGCCTGGAAGTTCATGAGAGCTTTATAAATTTGCCTTCAATCTCATAGGAGCGGCTCCACTCCACTCTCATATAGGTCATTCCATCAAGTGTATACTGCAGCTTATACACCATCTATAAAGGATATGAAAATAATTAAGAGTTTTAACTCAATCTCACTTTCTTTGCAGTTTTAGCACTAACACCACAGGTAGGACTTTATAAAGTGCTGAAATCAACTAATGATTTGTTATTACCCATATGAACCTATTTTATGGGATCGCCAATCATATAGGTTGGGTTACCATCATTGTTGACTTCCTCCAACAGGCTGTAGTCCCATACCCCTCGATGTTTCTTTATTAATTTTTTTCCTAAGGGTTTAGTTAGAGGATCGGTCAAATTCACTTCTGACTTCATATAATCAATAGATATAACTCCATCTTTTAGCAGCTGCTTTACCATATTATGTCTCAACCGAATGTGCCTATTTTTACCATTAAAGGTTTTATTTTTTGCAATGGCTATTGCAGCATGGCAATCACAATGAATAGACACAGAAGGTGTTGGTTTCATTCCTAATGGAATGTCTGCCAAGAAGTTTTTCAACCACTCGGCCTCATTACCAGTCAAATCTAGAGCAATAAACTCTGATTCCATGGTTGATCTAGCAATAATAGTTTGTTTTGCTGATTTCCACGATATTGCTCCACCACCTAGGGTGAAAATATAACTTCAATAGCTTCTTTCTAAAATAATGTATTAGAAGAAGAAATTACATCTGAAAAAGTTAAAGGATCATCTTCCAAAAGATAAGCATAAAAAACATTTCCGAATGATTTTTCTTTCCTTTGTCTTTTTGATCTTCTTAAATCTTCAACTTCACTTTCATTTATATTTTCACTAACAGATACATTAGAAACAACTTTATTTCTCAGAGAAAAAATATTTTCAAAAACTCAGCATTTTTAGTTTCAATAATAGTGTTACGATCCAAAACATCACTTTTGAGCACAAGAAGTCTATATGCAGTACTACAATTAGCATAACCAATAAATAAACTGTAATACCCGGCTAGACTCCGGTATCGGAATCCCTACCGTCCGGTGGGATCTCGAATGTCGGAAACCTCTAGAAGGGTAAAGTCATGTTTTCATAAAATGTTTTAATGTTCGGCCGCCGAACATGCATGCATTTCGGGCGTGCCTTAGGCCTCCGAAGGCATAAGTGAGGGAAGTCCAGGTTCGGCCACCGAACCTCAAGTTCGGCCGCCGAACATGGCATGCATGCGGAGGCACGTTCGGCCCCCGAACGTGGCCTGGCCAGCCACTATAAAAGGGTCCCTTAGCCGAAAACGGGCGAGCTTTTCTCCCCATTGTCGGCCAAGGTGAGTTCTCCGCCGTCCCTCACCAATCTCGAGTCTTTTCCTTCAGATCTTTCAAGATTTTCACAAGTTTTTGCTTTCTTTTGAAGATTTTCAAGTTTTGAGCAAGTTTTGAACTTGGAGACCCAAGGAGCTAAATCTCTCCCAACTCCAAGTTAGATCGCCTCTACTCTCGATCTTCAAGAGGTAAGAGTCGATCTCTAGCTTACATTATGTTTTAAACAAGTTTTATGCAAGTTCATGGGGTAGAAAATGCATGAGTAAGCTTATGTTGAGTTTATGGGTTTTTGATGAGTTTTTGAGCAATGTGGCTTGTAAATGTATGTTTGATGTGTTGTAGTTGGGGTTTAAGGTAGTTTGAGACCCCTAGGAGCTTGTATGCATGTTTTGGTTGAGCTAAATGCATGATGGTATGAGTTTGGAGGCATTTGTGCATGTTTGAACCAAGTTTCTGCCCTTTGGGAGAAACCAGGTTCGGCAGCCGAAGGGACTTTCGGCCGCCGAACCCTCTTGTGGAAGCATCCTTCGGCTGCCGAAGCTTGCCCCCGAAAGGAGACTTTCGTCTCTGTCTGGGAGTTTCGGCCGCCGAAAGTGCCGCCGAACATGCATGAGTTTCGCCTCCGTCTGGGAGTTTCGGCCGCCGAAGGTGCCGCCGAACCTACCTGACTTTCGGCTCTGGAAGGACTTTCGGCCGCCGAACCTGCCGCCGAAAGTGCCCTGTCCAGCCTCTCTTTGCATGTTTTTGCATGGATGTTTTGAGGAGTTTTAGAGGGTTTTTGGGGGATATTTTTAGAGTTATGTTCTAGTTGTTTGGTCCCTCATTTGAGTCCACCTGTGTAGGTTCGGACCCGAGGAATCGAGGACCTCAGCAGTGAGTCAGCTGCTTCTGTCAGTGTCAGAGCTAGTTAAGGTGAGTAGAATAACTCTTTATGTTTCAAGTAAATAAATCAGTTTTGAGCATGTTCATGCATCACGGATGCCATGTGATATTTTAGGTTGTTTGCATTAGAAATCACGAATATGTTGCATTGCATAATATGTTGTTGATGTGGATGAATGTTGAATGATCCATTAGCCCTCATATGTTATGACATGATGATATGGTATGGAAGTCCAGGTGTGGCCTGCACTACGCCCCTGGCACTATGTAAGAGAAAGACCGGACGTGGCCTGCACTACACCCCCGGCACCATGGATTATGTATGTTATGTTATGTATATGAGAAAGACCAGGTGTGGCCTGCACTACGCCCCTGGCATGATTGGAATATGTAGAGGGCTAAATGGTGACAAGTTCATCCTTGATATGGTTAGTTGTGATGTGATGCATTCCATGATAGCATGTGTTTTAAATGCTTTATGATTCTGCTCACTGGGCTCTTGTAGTTCACCCCTTTCCCAAATTCCCCAGGTTTGCAGGTACAGGGTAGACCAGGAGGTCAGCAAGAGTATTGAAGTCATTGTATGTAATAGATAGAATGTGGACATGATAAAATGTAAAGTTATGAATAGTTATGTAATGTAATGATATTGAGGATTAGAGGTTGTGCTTGACCTATGTGTATTGTATCCCTTTTAATGCATGATCCTAGATCTTTTATGATGTTTATGTAACCCAACTCAACATATGTTGTATCGCCCTTTTGGGGCATTGATGAGATCCCACAGAGGGATTATGTTTATGATTATGTTCAGTGCATGCACAGGTTGAGTTTGGTGTTTGAATGAAAGAAAAGTTTTAATTTTTAGGCATGTTGTTGATCGTGTATGGGATTAAACAGGTTTACAGGTTGCATGTCAGGCTTGCTACGGGTCCCGGCGGCCTTAAACCGATCTGGATCCTAGCGCCGGTAGCGGTCCGATTTTCGGATCGTTACATAGAGTGTCCCCTCTGGGTCAGTGGACCCAAGTGTGACCCGTCAGTGGCAGAGTCAGTCTGCCAGTATAGTCCAGTTTTTATAGGGGGAAGATGCCTTTCAGCCGACCTTGTGGTTCTAGATTTGACAGATTTTGACGTCATTCTAGGGATGGATTGGCTATCTATCCATGGTGCTACCTTGGACTGCAGGGACAAGGTAGTCAAGTTCAGATGTCAGGATGGGTCAGAGGTTGTCTTTAGAGGAGACAGGGGGAGTACACCTAGAGGTTTGATATCAGCCCTACAGGCTGGTAGGCTGCTCAGGAGGGGTTTTCAGGGTTTTCTAGCACATGTGAGAGAGATCGATAGTCAGGTCAAGGAGCCCGCCTCAGTGCCAGTAGTCAGAGAGTTCTTAGATGTCTTTCCAGATGAGCTGCCAGGTTTACCACCTGCTAGGGAGATAGAGTTCGAAATTGAGTTGATGCCTGGAACTAGACCGATCTCTATCCCTCCCTACAGGATGACACCAGCGGAATTGAAAGAGCTTAAGGAGCAGTTGCAAGAGTTGGTAGATAGAGGCTTCATCCAACCGAGTACCTCACCTTGGGGTGCTCCAGTGCTATTTGTGAAAAAGAAGGATGGATCCCTCAGACTTTGTATCGACTACAGGCAGTTGAACAAGGTCACTACCAAGAATAAGTACCCGTTGCCAAGGATCGACGATCTATTCGACCAGCTAGCAGGAGCAGGTTGTTTCTCCAAGATAGATCTGAGATCGGGGTACCACCAGTTGAGGATAAGGGAAGAGGATGTGCCGAAGACAGCCTTCAGGACCAGATATGGGCATTATGAGTTCCTTGTGATGCCGTTCGGGTTAACCAATGCCCCTGCAGCATTCATGGATCTCATGAACAGAGTGTTTAGCCAGTACCTGGATCACTTTGTTATTGTCTTCATAGATGATATCTTAGTGTGTTCCAGGAATGCAGAGGAGCATGCCCATCATCTGAGGTTGGTTTTGCAGACCTTGAGGGAACATGGTTTGTATACCAAGTTCTCCAAATGTGAGTTCTGGCTGAGGAGCATTTCATTCTTGGGGCATGTAGTGTCAGAAAATGGAATCGAGGTAGACCCCAAGAAAGTGGAAGCTGTAGCTAACTGGCCTAGACCCACCACAGTGACAGAGATCAAGAGCTTCTTGGGTTTAGCAGGTTACTACAGGAGGTTCGTTCAGGACTTCTCTAAAATTACAGCTCCCATGACCAGACTAACTAAGAAGAACCAGAGGTTTGTGTGGACCGACCAGTGCGAAGAAAGCTTTGAGGAGCTCAAGAAGAGGTTGACTTCAGCACCAGTGTTAGCTCTGCCATCTAGTGATGAAGACTTCTCAGTCTATTGTGATGCGTCCCGTGTGGGACTGGGTTGTGTGCTAATGCAGAATGAAATGGTGCTTGCTTATGCTTCTAGGCAACTGAAGAAGCATGAGTTGAATTACCCTACGCATGACCTAGAAATGGCAGCAGTAATCTTTGCACTCAAGATGTGGAGGCACTACCTTTATGGGGTTAAATGTGAGATCTTCACAGATCATAAGAGCCTACAGTACATCCTGAATCAGAGAGATTTGAATTTGAGGCAGAGAAGATGGGTGGAACTGCTCAGTGACTACGATTGTAAGATCCAGTACCATCCGGATAAGGCGAACGTTGTGGCGGACGCCTTAAGCAGGAAATCACTTGGCAGTTTGTCCCATATTTCAATAGAGAGGAGGCCAGTAGTGAGGGAGTTCTTCGAGCTCATGAATGAAGGTTTGCAGTTGGAGTTGTCTGGTACAGGTGCTTTGATTGCTCAGATGAGAGTGGCACCCGTGTTTCTGGAGCAGGTGGCTCAGAAACAGCATGAGGACCTAGAGTTAGTGAAGATTGCCAGGACTGTTCAGTCAGGCAAAGATAGTGAGTTCAGATTCGACAGCAAGGGGATCCTCCGCTATGGGAGCAGACTTTGTGTACCAGATGACATAGGGCTAAGAGGAGAAATTATGAGGGAGGCTCATAATGCCAGATACAGCGTTCACCCTGGAGCCACCAAGATGTATCAAGATCTGAAGAAGGTTTATTGGTGGCCAGCCATGAAGAGAGAAGTGGCACAGTTCGTGTCAGCCTGCGAAGTGTGTCAGAGGGTGAAGCTGGAACATCAGAAGCCGGTTGGAATGCTTAACCCGCTACCTATTCCAGAGTGGAAATGGGAGAATATAGCTATGGACTTCGTAGTGGGGTTACCGGCGACGTCCGACAGATTGGACTCCATATGGGTGATTGTGGACAGACTCACCAAATCTGCTCACTTCATCCCTGTCAGGAGTGGCTATTCTGTGGATAAGTTGGCGCAGGTGTATGTTGATGAGATCGTCAGGCTGTATGGGTGTAATACCCGGCTAGACTCCGGTATCGGAATTCCTACCGTCCGGTGGAATTTCGGATGTCGGGAACTTCTAGAAGGGTAAAGACATGTTTCATAAAATGTTTTCATGAATTTTAATGGTTTTAAAGTATGAAACTAAATGAGTTTTTGCATGAAAATAGCATTGGAGGGAAACCCAGGTTCGGCCGCCGAAAGTCAAGTTCGGCCGCCGAACATGCATGCGTTTTGGAGGCACGTTAGGCCCCCGAAAGCATGAGTTGGGGAAGTCCAGGTTCGGCCGCCGAAAGTCAAGTTCGGCCGCCGAACATTGCATGGATGCGGAGGCATTCGGCCCCCGAATGTGGCCTGGCCAGCCACCTATAAATGGGGCACTTAGCCGAAATGGGCGAGCTTTCTCCCATTTTCGGCCACAGCAAGCTTCCGACCTTCCTTTTGCAACTCTTGTGTTCTTCCTCCAAATCTCTACCATTTTTCTTGAGTTTTAAGCTTGCATTGAAGGTTTTGAGCTTTTGAAACAAGTTTTGGAGCTTTGGGAACTCAGGAGCTCATTTTCGTGGATCTCCAAGTTTGGGTCGTTTTCCTCTCGATCTTCAAGAGGTAAGGACCGATCTTAAGCTCCTTATGTGTTTTAAGTAAGTTTTAAGTGGTTTTATGGGGTAGAATGGCATGTATAGGGTTGTATGAGTTTTTAAGCAAATGTTAGGTTTTATGTGATTTTTGAGCAATGTGGCATGTTTGAGTATGCTTGAAGTGTTGTAGTTGGGGTATTTGATGTTTTGAGGCCCCTAGGATCTTGTATGCATGTTTTGGTTGAGTGGTATGCATGATTTGTGGGTTTGGAGGCGAAAATGCACAAAGGAGCCAAGTTTCTGCTCTTTGGCAGAAACCAGGTTCGGCAGCCGAAGGCACTTTCGGCCGCCGAACATGGCTGGGGAGGCAGGCCTTTCGGCTGCCAAAGTTGTCCCCAAAAAGAGACTTTCGTCTCTGTCTGGGACTTTCGGCCGCCGAAGGTGCTGCCGAACCTACCTGAGTTTCGTCTCTGTCCAGGACTTTCGGCCGCCGAAGGTGCCGCCGAAAGTGCCCTGTTCAGCCATTTCATGCATATCTCTATGTGATGTTTTCAGGATGTTTTAGGGGGTTTTTGGGGATTGTATTAGAGTTATGTTTATGTATGTTTGGTCCCTCATTGGAGTCCACCTGTGTAGGTTCGGACCCGAGGAACCAAGGACCCCAGCAGTGAGCCAGCTGCTACAGAGTTTGTCAGAGTCAGCCAGAGGTGAGTGGAACTAAGCTTAACCTTTTAAATTAAGAAATGAAATGCTTTTATCATGCTTCATGCATCATGATCATATTATAGGTTGTTTGCATTAGAATTCACGACTATGCCGCATTGTATTGTTGTGATAGATGACAGTGGATGGACATTAGGATGATTCATTAGCCTTCTATATACGAAGTCCTGTGGTGCCCATAATAGGGCCGGGCAATACGAAGACCTGTGGTGCCCATAATAGGGCCGGGCAATAACTCCGAGTACGAAGTCCTGTGGTGCCCATAATAGGGCCGGGCAATACGAAGTCCTGTGGTGCCCATAATAGGGCCGGGCATGGAGTTGAGGGATTTTTGAATCAGTCCATCCGTGGTGTGATATGTTTGTGCAGTGACGCATTTCATGATAGCATGTTTTAAATATTTTTTTACAGTTCTACTCACTGGGCATCTAGCTCACCCCTCTCCCCTAACCCCCAGGTTTGCAGGTACGGGATAGATAGAGAAGGCAAGAAGAGAAAAAGTCATATGTATGTAATAGTTAGTTTGTGGACATGACAATTGTATAATGAGGTTATTGAGGATAGAGTTGTGCTTGACCATAATGTATTGTTAATCCCTTTTGTATATACATGATCTTATGTTATAATGTTTATGTAAACTAACTCAACACAGGTTGTTTTGCCTTTAAGGCTTGATGAGATCCCACAGAGGGACTATGTTATGTATATGATCAGAGTATGCACAGGTTGAGTTAGTTGATGACAGTATGTATGAAGGAAAGTTTTAATTTTTATGCATGTTGTTGATCATGTATGGGATTATACAGGTTTACAGGTTATATGTCAGGCTTGCTACGGGTCCCGGCGGCCTTAAGTCGACCCGGATCCTAGCGCCGGTAGTGGTCCGGATTTTCGGGGCGTTACAGAGTGGTATCAGAGCCCTAGGTTCATATGGTCGGACCTAGAGTGTCGGGCTCATAGATGTTATAGAAGGTCAAGCACAATAGGAAGGTCATGTCCACTAGGATAGGATGTTGAGTCCTGTCTTGTATGATGATGTGAAATGCCATGATTTTGTACATGTGCATTGATGACATGCTAAGCTATGTGATGTATGTGATGAGGGTTCATGTGTGCCCACATGAACCATATGATGCTAATGTTTGCTTTTTATGAGCTGTTTTTCAGAGAATAGGATGAGAGGAACTCGTCGATCTGCGCGATTGACTGGAGTGCCACCTGAGGATGAGGGCACGAGCGCCCGTCCTCCTACATTGCCTAGGGCAATGTCTTGTAGAGCCAACAGAGATAGAGTGTCAAGGGACCCTAGAAGGTCTTTTGATGCCAGCAAAAGGGGGACTGATAGAGGAGGAAGTTCTTCAGATGTGAGGGAAGTTTTGGAAGAGGATCAGAGGAGGGATGGGAACCTGGATGTGAGCATGCAGGAAGAAGGGACAGGGGAGTCACAGGGAGGCGTTCAGGCCTCGGGGTATGGTTTTCCACCCCATTATCCACCCTTCCCACAGGGTTCAGGGTATCCGATGGGAGGCACATCGGATTACTCCAGCTTTCACCCCTACCCTACCTACATGCCTTATCCACCTTTCTATCCACCCTATACACAGTACCCAGCTTATCCACCCTCACCTTTCTATCCAAACCCGGCAAACCCCACCTCGGGGAATGCTGCACCTCCACCTCCACCACCTACAGAACCAGCAGCCCCAGTTACTCAACCTCCTAGACCTAGCTCAGTCGATGGGAACAAGGTAAAGATGACAGACTACCTCAAGCTAGATGCTCCCAAATACAAGTCAGGGGATGACCCCTTTGAGTATCTGAGAGTAGTGAAGACAATAACTGATGAGCTAGGGGCAAGTGACAGCAGGGCCATTCAGATGGCAGGGTTCACTTTAAAGTGCAAGAAGGCACGGGAATGGTTCAAGTGTTATGTGGACCCGAGACTAGACGGTATGACATGGGAAGAATTTGCGAATGAGTTCGCTGGATGGGCTTTTCCAGACAGTTCTAGAGAACTGAAAATGATTGAGTTTGAGCAACTGAGGCAGTTAGAGCACATGAGTGTAGAGGAGTTCACGGATAAATTCTTGGAGCTATTGCCTTTTTCAGGGCAAGCTCTAGATTTAGATACGAAGAAAGCCAAGAAATATGTTATGAAGCTGCATTCCAGGTACTCCTCGTTGGTTCAGTCAGCTGAGAGAGAAAGTTTCCACACTGTGGTGGATATGGCTCGAAGAATGGAGGCAAGTGCTATAGTTGAGGGGTCAGTGAAGCAGTCAGTGACCCAGTCTTCAGGGGTTAAGACCCCAAACAGAGGAGGACCAGGTTTCTCTTCTCAGAGCTCAGGTAAGAAGAGGTGGGATAGCACCACCAAGAAGCCGAAGAAGAATAAGTTTTGGAACAAGTTGAAATCCGGTCTGGGATTTGGCGGTGGCTCGAGCTCAGGCTCAGATGGTACAGAATGCCAGAGATGTGGAAGACCACACAGGGGAATGTGTCAAGCTGGGACTAATGCATGTTTCAGATGTGGACAGGAGGGACACATAGCTCGGGATTGTCCTAGAGCACCTTTTATGGGCCAGCCCCAGCAGACAGCTTCTGGTAGTGTGGCACAGCCAGCAGTTCCAGCCACAACTCAGGGCAGTGGCAGAGGTAGAGGGAGAGGGGCAGCCTCTTCTTCTGGTTCCCGAGGTGAAGGTCCATCAGCTCCAGCCAGGATCTTCACCATGACTCAGCAGGAGGCTAACACATCCAACACCGTGGTGTCAGGTAATCTCGTCATTGGGTGTTCTGATGTGTATGCATTAATGGACCCGGGTGCATCTCATTCATTTATTGCTCCGAGAGCCGTTGAGAGGTTAGGTCTGATAGTCTCTGGGTTAGAGTGTCCCCTATAGGTCAGTGGACCCAAGTGTGACCCGTCAGTGGCAGTGTCAGTCTGCCAGTACAGTCCAGTTTTTATTGAGGGAAGATGCCTCTCCGCCGACCTTGTGGTTCTAGATTTGACAGACTTTGACGTCATTCTAGGGATGGATTGGCTATCTACCCATGGTGCTACCTTGGACTGCAGGGACAAGGTAGTCAGGTTCAGAGATCAGAACGGGTCAGAGGTCGTCTTCAGAGGAGACAAGAGGGGCACGCCTAGAGGTCTGATATCAGCTCTTCAGGCTCGTAGGTTGCTTAGGAAGGGATGTCAGGGGTTCTTAGCTCATGTGAGAGAGCTAGACAGTCAGGTCAGGGAGCCGGCCTCGGTGCCAGTTGTCAGAGAGTTTCAGGATGTCTTTCCTGATGAGCTTCCAGGTTTACCACCTGCTAGGGGGATAGAGTTCGAGATAGAGTTGATGCCTGGAACTAGACCGATCTCTATTCCTCCCTACAGGATGGCTCCAGCCGAGTTAAAGGAGTTGAAAGAGCAATTGCAAGAGCTGGTAGAAAAGGGTTTCATCCGACAGAGTACCTCACCTTGGGGTGCTCTAGTCTTGTTCGTGAGAAAGAAGGATGGATCCCTTAGACTTTGTATCGACTACAGGCA
Source organism: Manihot esculenta (assembly GCF_001659605.2). NCBI lineage: Eukaryota > Viridiplantae > Streptophyta > Magnoliopsida > Malpighiales > Euphorbiaceae > Manihot > Manihot esculenta. The sequence goes on from NC_035166.2 coordinate 15,788,186, forward strand.
GTTGAACAAAGTCACTACCAAGAATAGGTACCCTTTGCCAAGGATCGATGATCTATTCGACCAGCTAGCCGGAGCGGGTTGTTTCTCCAAAATAGATCTAAGATCGGGGTACCATCAGCTAAGGATAAGGGATGAGGATGTGCCAAAGACGGCTTTCAGGACCAGATATGGGCATTTTGAGTTCCTTGTGATGCCGTTCGGGTTAACTAACGCCCCTGCAGCATTCATGGATCTCATGAACAGAGTGTTTAGCCAGTACATGGATCACTTCGTTATTGTCTTCATAGATGATATCTTAGTGTATTCCAAGAATGCAGAGGAACATGCCCATCATCTGCGGTTGGTCTTGCAGACTTTGAGGGAACATGGCTTGTATGCCAAGTTCTCTAAATGTGAGTTCTGGCTGAGGAGCATTTCATTCTTGGGGCATGTAGTGTCAGAGAATGGTATTGAGGTAGATCCCAAGAAGACAGAAACTGTGGCTAACTGGCCTAGACCCACATCAGTAACAGAGATTAGAAGTTTCTTGGGTTTCGCAGGTTACTACAGGAGGTTCGTTCAGGACTTCTCAAAGATAGCAGCTCCTCTGACCAGACTAACCAGGAAGAATCAGAAGTTTCTGTGGACCGACCAGTGCGAGGAGAGTTTTGAAGAGCTCAAGAAGAGGTTGACTTCAGCACCAGTTTTAGCTCTGCCATCTAGTGGAGAGGACTTTACAGTCTTTTGTGATGCGTCCCGTGTGGGACTGGGTTGTGTACTGATGCAGAATGAGAGGGTGATCGCTTATGCTTCTAGGCAGCTGAAGAAGCATGAGTTGAATTACCCCACACATGACCTTGAGATGGCAGCAGTGATCTTTGCACTCAAGATGTGGAGGCATTACCTCTATGGGGTGAAATGTGAGATCTTTACAGATCATAAGAGCCTGCAGTACATCTTGAGTCAGAGGGATCTGAATCTGAGGCAGAGGAGGTGGGTAGAGCTGCTGAGTGACTATGATTGCAAGATTCAGTATCATCCAGGTAAGGCGAATGTTGTGGCAGACGCCCTAAGCCGGAAGTCACTAGGCAGTCTATCCCACATCGCGGCAGAGAGGAGACCAGTGGTGAAGGAGTTTTACAAGCTTATTGAGGAAGGTCTACAGATGGAGTTGTCTGGTACAGGAGCCTTGGTGGCCCAGATGAGAGTAACACCCGTGTTTCTGGAGCAGGTGGCTCAGAAACAGCATGAGGACCCGGAGTTAGTGAAGATTGCCAGGGCTGTTCAGTCCGGCAATGATAGCGAGTTCAGATTCGACAGTAAGGGGATCCTCCGCTATGGGAGCAGACTATGTGTACCAGATGACATTGGGCTAAAAGGAGACATTATGAGGGAAGCTCATAATGCAAGATACAGCATTCACCCCGGAGCCACCAAGATGTATCAAGATTTGAAGAAAGTTTATTGGTGGCCAGCTATGAAGAAAGAAGTGGCACAGTTTGTGTCCGCCTGCGAAGTATGTCAGAGGGTGAAGCTGGAACATCAGAAGCCGGCTGGAATGCTTAACCCGCTACCTATTCCAGAATGGAAATGGGAAAATATAGCTATGGACTTCGTAGTGGGGTTACCGGCGGCGTCCAACAGAGTGGACTCCATATGGGTGATTGTGGACAGACTCACCAAATCTGCTCACTTCATTCCTGTCAGGAGTGGCTACTCTGTGGACAAGTTGGCGCAAGTATATGTGGATGAGATCGTCAGGCTGCATGGGGTTCCTGTTTCGATAGTGTCAGATAGAGGGCCCCAGTTCACCTCCAGATTTTGGCGGAGTCTGCAGAATGCCATGGGTACTAGGTTGGATTTCAGTACTGCCTTCCACCCCCAGACTGATGGACAGTCAGAGAGGACCATCCAGACTATCGAGGATATGCTTAGAATGTGTGCGCTGGACTTTGGCGGTTCTTGGAGGCAGCATCTACCTTTGGTGGAGTTTGCCTACAACAACAGCCATCATGCTAGCATCGGGATGGCTCCATATGAAGCTTTGTACGGAAGGAAGTGCAGATCACCTGTTTGCTGGGAGGAAGTTGGAGAAAAGGCCTTGGCAGGGCCTGAACTAGTAGAGATTACCAGCAGGGTAGTACCCATAATCAGAGAGAGAATCAAGACTGCTGCAAGCAGACAGAAGAGCTATGCAGACGTCCGCAGGAGACAGTTAGAGTTTCAGGAGGGGGATCTGGTATTGCTCAAGGTGTCTCCAATGAAGGGAGTGGTTCGCTTCGGGAAGAAAGGTAAACTAGCCCCACGATACATCGGACCCTTTGAAATCTTGCAAAAGATTGGGAATGTGTCGTACAAGCTGGATTTACCTGCTTCGATGGAAAGAATCCATCCGGTTTTCCATGTTTCAATGTTGAGGAAGTTTGTGTCAGATCCGAGCAAGGTTCTTAGTGAGCCTGATGTAGAGGTCCAAGAGGATCTCACCTATGTTGAACAGCCAGTGCGGATCATAGACACCCAGATCAGAAAGTTAAGAAACAAGGAAATCCCGATGGTAAAAGTCCTGTGGAACCACCACAACTTGGAAGAATGCACTTGGGAGACACGGGAGTCTATGCTCCAGCAGTACCCCCATCTCTTTTAAGGTTAGATCCCTATGTGTGTTATGTTCTTTGCCTTGCTATGTGTGCTAGTGAGGAACATTCGGGGACGAATGTTCTTAAGGGGGGGAGAATGTAATACCCGGCTAGACTCCGGTATCGGAATTCCTACCGTCCGGTGGAATTTCGGATGTCGGGAACTTCTAGAAGGGTAAAGACATGTTTCATAAAATGTTTTCATGAATTTTAATGGTTTTAAAGTATGAAACTAAATGAGTTTTTGCATGAAAATAGCATTGGAGGGAAACCCAGGTTCGGCCGCCGAAAGTCAAGTTCGGCCGCCGAACATGCATGCATTTTGGAGGCACGTTAGGTCCCCGAAAGCATGAGTTGGGGAAGTCCAGGTTCGGCCGCCGAAAGTCAAGTTCGGCCGCCGAACATTGCATGGATGCGGAGGCATTCGGCCCCCGAACGTGGCCTGGCCAGCCACCTATAAATGGGGCACTTAGCCGAAATGGGCGAGCTTTCTTCCATTTTCGGCCACAGCAAGCTTCCGACCTTCCTTTTGCAACTCTTGTGTTCTTCCTCCAAATCTCTACCATTTTTCTTGAGTTTTAAGCTTGCATTGAAGGTTTTGAGCTTTTGAAACAAGTTTTGGAGCTTTGGGAACTCAGGAGCTCATTTTCGTGGATCTCCAAGTTTGGGTCGTTTTCCTCTCGATCTTCAAGAGGTAAGGACCGATCTTAAGCTCCTTATGTGTTTTAAGTAAGTTTTAAGTGGTTTTATGGGGTAGAATGGCATGTATAGGGTTGTATGAGTTTTTAAGCAAATGTTAGGTTTTATGTGATTTTTGAGCAATGTGGCATGTTTGAGTATGCTTGAAGTGTTGTAGTTGGGGTATTTGATGTTTTGAGGCCCCTAGGATCTTGTATGCATGTTTTGGTTGAGTGGTATGCATGATTTGTGGGTTTGGAGGCGAAAATGCACAAAGGAGCCAAGTTTCTGCTCTTTGGCAGAAACCAGGTTCGGCAGCCGAAGGCACTTTCGGCCGCCGAACATGGCTGGGGAGGCAGGCCTTTCGGCTGCCGAAGTTGTCCCCAAAAAGAGACTTTCGTCTCTGTCTGGGACTTTCGGCCGCCGAAGGTGCCGCCGAACCTACCTGAGTTTCGTCTCTGTCCAGGACTTTCGGCCGCCGAAGGTGCCGCCGAAAGTGCCCTGTTCAGCCATTTCATGCATATCTCTATGTGATGTTTTCAGGATGTTTTAGGGGGTTTTTGGGGATTGTATTAGAGTTATGTTTATGTATGTTTGGTCCCTCATTGGAGTCACCCTGTGTAGGTTCGGACCCGAGGAACCAAGGACCCCAGCAGTGAGCCAGCTGCTACAGAGTTTGTCAGAGTCAGCCAGAGGTGAGTGGAACTAAGCTTAACCTTTTAAATTAAGAAATGAAATGCTTTTATGATGCTTCATGCATCATGATCATATTATAGGTTGTTTGCATTAGAATTCACGACTATGCCGCATTGTATTGTTGTGATAGATGACAGTGGATGGACATTAGGATGATTCATTAGCCTTCTATATACGAAGTCCTGTGGTGCCCATAATAGGGCCGGGCAATACGAAGACCTGTGGTGCCCATAATAGGGCCGGGCAATAACTCCGAGTACGAAGTCCTGTGGTGCCCATAATAGGGCCGGGCAATACGAAGTCCTGTGGTGCCCATAATAGGGCCGGGCATGGAGTTGAGGGATTTTTGAATCAGTCCATCCGTGGTGTGATATGTTTGTGCAGTGACGCATTTCATGATAGCATGTTTTAAATATTTTTTTACAGTTCTACTCACTGGGCATCTAGCTCACCCCTCTCCCCTAACCCCCAGGTTTGCAGGTACGGGATAGATAGAGAAGGCAAGAAGAGAAAAAGTCATATGTATGTAATAGTTAGTTTGTGGACATGACAATTGTATAATGAGGTTATTGAGGATAGAGTTGTGCTTGACCATAATGTATTGTTAATCCCTTTTGTATATACATGATCTTATGTTATAATGTTTATGTAAACTAACTCAACACAGGTTGTTTCGCCTTTAAGGCTTGATGAGATCCCACAGAGGGACTATGTTATGTATATGATCAGAGTATGCACAGGTTGAGTTAGTTGATGACAGTATGTATGAAGGAAAGTTTTAATTTTTATGCATGTTGTTGATCATGTATGGGATTATACAGGTTTACAGGTTATATGTCAGGCTTGCTACGGGTCCCGGCGGCCTTAAGTCGACCCGGATCCTAGCGCCGGTAGCGGTCCGGATTTTCGGGGCGTTACAATGGGGTCCCTGTTTCTATAGTGTCCGATAGAGGACCCCAGTTCACCTCCAGGTTTTGGCGGAGTCTGCAGAACGCTATGGGTACCAGGTTGGATTTTAGTACTGCTTTCCATCCATAGACGGATGGACAGTCAGAGAGGACCATCCAGATAATAGAGGATATGCTCAGAATGTGTGTGCTGGACTTTGGCGGTTCTTGGAGGCAACATCTACCTTTGGTGCAGTTTGCCTACAATAACAGCCATCATGCTAGCATAGGGATGGCCCCATATGAAGCTTTATATGGAAGGAAGTGCAGGTCACCTGTATGCTGGGAAGAAGTTGGGGAAAAGGCCTTGGTAGGGCCTGAGCTAATAGAGATCACCAGCAGGGTGGTGCCCATAATCAGAGGAAGGATCAAGACTGCTGCACGCAGGCAGAAGAGTTATGCAGATGTCCGCAGAAGACAAGTAGAGTTTCAGGAGGGGGACTTGGTATTGCTCAAAGTGTCTCCAATGAAAGGGGTGATTCGGTTCGGGAAGAAAGGTAAGCTGGCTCCACGGTACATCGGACCCTTTGAAATCTTGCAAAAGATTGGGAATGTATCGTACAAGCTGGACTTGCCTGCTTCAATGGAGAGAATCCATCCGGTTTTCCATGTTACTATGTTAAGAAAGTTCGTGTCAGATCCGAGCAAGGTTCTTAGTGAGCCTGATGTGGAGATCCAAGAAGATCTCACCTATGTTGAACAGCCAGTACGGATCCTAGACACCCAGATTAGAAAGTTGAGAAACAAGGAAATCCCGATGGTGAAAGTCCTTCAGAATCACCACAACATAGAAGAGTGTACCTGGGAGACACGGGAGTCCATGCTCCGGCAATATCCTCATCTCTTCTAAGGTAAGTTTTATGTGTTTTGTATGTATGGTCATGTTTTATGCTTTGTATGTTCATGTCTTATGTTATGCCATGTTTGTTGGTGAACATTCGGGGACGAATGTTCTTAAGGGGGGAAGAATGTAATACCCGGCTAGACTCTGGTATCGGAATCCCTACCGTCCGGTGGGATCTCGGATGTCGGAAACCTCTAGAAGGGTAAAGTCATGTTTTCATAAAATTTTTTAATGTATTTTATGGTTTTACTCAACTAAGAAATGAGTTTTTGCATGAAAATAATCTTGGAGGAAGACCCAGGTTCGGCCGCCGAACGTGCATGCGCTTCGGGTGTGCCTTAGGCCCCCGAAACCATGAGTGAGGGAAGTCCAGGTTCGGCCGCCGAACCTTATGTTCGGCCGCCGAACATGGCATGCATGCGGGGGCACGTTCGGCTCCCGAATGTGGCCTGGCCAGCCACCTATAAAGGGGTCCCTTAGCCGAAATGGGTGAGCTTTTCTCCCCATTTTCGGCCAAGGTGAGCTCTCCGCCGTCCCTCACCGATCTTGAGTTTCTTCCTTCAAATCTTTCACGATTTTCACAAGTTTTCACTTTGTTTTGAAGATTTTGAGCATTTGAGCGAGTTTTGAAGCTTGGAAGACACAGGAGCTCTTTTCCTTTGGTTTCCAAATTTAGGTCGTTTTCCTCTCGATCTCCAAGAGGTAAGGGCCGATCTTGAGCTCACCGTATGTTTTAAACAAGTTTTAAGTTGATCTATGGGGTAGAAATGCATGTTTAGGTTTTGGTTGGTTTTATGGGTTATGTTAAGTTTTTTGAGCAATGTATGATATTTGTGGTTGCTTGATGTGTTGTAGTTGGGGTTTAAGATAGTTTGAAGCCCCTAGGAGCTTGTTTGCTTGAGCATGCATGTTGTAAATCAGGTTTATGCATGTTTGAAAAGTTTGGGAGGCGTTTGTGCATGTTGGAGTTGAGTTTCTGCCACTTTGGAGAAACTCAGGTTCGGCCGCCGAATGGACTTTCGGCCGCCGAACCCACTTGTGGAGGCAGCCTTCGGCTGCCGAAGCCTGCCCCCGAAAGAGGACTTTCGTCTCTAGAGGGCAGTTTCGGCCGCCGAAAGTGCTGCCGAACATGCATGAGTTTCGTCTCTAAGGTGCCGCCGAACCTGCCTGACTTTCGGCTCTGGAGGGACTTTCGGCCGCCGAACCTGCCGCCGAAAGTGCCCTGTCCAGCCATTTCTTGCATGTTTTCTATGATTGTTTTGAGGTGTTTTAGGGGGGTTTTTGGGGGATGTTTTAGGGTTATGTTTATGTATGTTTGGTCCCTCATCTGAGTCCACCTGTGTAGGTTCGGACCCGAGGAACCGAGGAGGTCAGCAGTGCTAGCTGCTTCAGAGTCCTTAGAGCATCAGCCAGAGGTGAGTGTTACAGAACTATGCTTTAAAATCTAATAAAATGTTTAGCATGATCCATGCATCATAAATGCTATGTTTACGTAGGTTGTATTGCATTAGTAATCACGAATATGATGCATTGCATTTTTATTGTTGATGTGGATGGATGTTGGATGACCCACTAGCTCTCAGTATGTAACATATGAAGTCCAGGGCTGCCCATGCCACGCGTCCTGGCACCATGTCATGAAGTCCCGGGCTACCCATGCCACGCGTTCGGGCAATTGCATTATTGTTTATGGAAATGAGAGTTATTGGCCACAAGTCCGTCCTTGATGTGAAATGTCTATGCTATGATGCATTCCATGAAAGCATGAATAATTAAAATGTTTTATGGTTCTGCTCACTGGGCTTTTTAGCTCACCCCGTTCCCTTAACCCCCAGGTTTGCAGGTACAGGATAGAGCAAGAGGTCGGATAGAGTAAAGTTTTGGTTATATAATAGCTAGTAGTGGACATGATGGATGTTGTAATGTAATGTTGAGTTATGTAATGTAATGACGGTATTGAGGTTTAGAAGTGTGCTTGACCCTAGCTGTGTAATCCCTTTATGAATGCATGATCTTTTATTGATGTTTATGTTTTACCAAACTTAACGCATGATTATGGCACCCCATTGGAGCATTGATGAGGACTCCATGGTGGGGTTAATGTTAATGTCTATGTTAATGCATGCATAGGTTGAGTTTGGTTCATGAATGAAAAGAAAAGTTTTAATTTTTATGTATGTTGTTGATCATGTATGGGATTAAACAGGTTCACAGGATGTATGTTAGGCTTGCTACGGGTCCCGGCGGCCTTAAGCTGATCTGGATCCTAGCGCCGGTAGCGGTCCGATTTCCAGGCTGTTACATAAACAATCAGAAGTTTTTGTACCAATTTATTTTTTTTTGGTTCAGGAAGCATAACTTTGGCTAAACACCCCCACACTTTTAAATATTTTAAGTTAGGAGGATATCCCTTCCATAATTCATAATGTGTAATACCGGTTTTTTTTTTTTATAAGGAATTCTATTTTGTAAATGACATGCAGATAAAATGGCTTCACCCCATAGATTATCTGGTGCATTAGAACTAATAAGTAAACAATTCATCATTTCCTTAAAGTTCTATTTTTTTTTCTTTTTGCTACCCCCATTTGATTCAGCACATACTTTACATTTATCTAAACATGAATAATTAATATTAGATATAAGTCCAATTGCATGCATCTTCTTAATATAAGGTAAACTTACATGACTCATCCTTTCATGCCATAATTTAAAAGAATCAATCAAGTAAGCAAAAGAATCAACATTTTTATCATTAACAATCTTAGAAACATTCAATACAAACAGTCCATTATTATAATATCCCTTACCTACAAACACATTATTTTTAGTCATAACTACTTGGTCACATTCAAATGCAACTTTTACTCCATTTTTACCAAGCAAAGCAACAGAAATCAGATTAGTTCGAATTTCAGGAATATGTAGCACCTCATTTAGTTTCAAAAATTTGCCAGATGTGAGATGAAGAAGCACTTTTCCTTTTCCAAGAACTTGTGTAGTCCTTGAGTCACCAAGGAACACAGAATCTTCTCTTGCATTAGCTTGAGTGTAGGATAAAAAAGCACTTCTATTTGCACAAATGTGCCTCGTAGCACCTGAGTCTATGACCCATTCATTCACATTAGCCACAAGATTGGCTTGAGAAATGACCGTAGCAATTATGTCATCTGCTTCCACCAAATTTGCCTTTGGTTTAGCAGGATTGTCATTTCTCGCCATTCTTTTCCTGCATTGAAGTGCATGATGGCTTAGCTTGCCACATACAAAACAACTACCTTTTTTCTTAAAAGTAGGATTATTAATTTTTGGTTTATAATCATATTTCTTTTCATACATTTTGTTTTGGTAGTGTGGCTTGTCTTGGATTAAGTTGGCGTTGGCAACGATCTCTTTTCCTTTAGCTTTCTTGATCTCTTTCTTGTTTGTATTTTCTATGATGATATGAGTGATAAGCTCAGAAAGGGACAGCTGCTTATGTTTATGCTTGAGTTGCTGCTTGTAGTCGCTCCACGAAGTTGGTAATTTTTCAATTAGCAAACCAGCAACAAGCTCCTCTTGAAGTGTTATATTTTCTGATTTCAGGTCCTCAATCAATTTGTGGTATTCATTGATTTGTGCCTTTATATCTTTATCATCCACCATCTCCCATTTGTAAAATTTGCCAATAGTAAATTTCTGTTTTCAAACATCCTCAGCAGTATATTTGGCAATTATGGACTCCCATATTTGTTGTGCTTCTTTATAAGAGCAATAAACATCAAAGAGATCGTTAGATAATGTGCTAATAATAGTGTACCTATATACCTTATTAGCATGAACCCATAATTCCCATTGTTTGTTGGAAGTTTCTGCAGGTTTCACATCAGTGAGAGGAAAAGCAACTCCATGCATATCAAGAACTGAAAATACATGTTCCTGCCAGCGTTTGAAATTGTCACCATTGAACTGTTCAATTTTGGAGACATCTGGAAATGGCTTGGACATTGTCATGGCAGGTTGCATCATAGCAGTAGGAACACCACTTGGAATGCCAGTGGCAGAAGGATCAACAGGTACAGTAATGGAAGTATTGTTAGGAGAAGTAATTTCAGCCGTTATCCTTAAGATTGTTGGAAATTGGTAGAAAAAGATATAAAAAATAAATGAAAGATGAGTAGAATATTGCTTGAGGCGTGATAATAATCACTGTCCTTAAGGATAATTCGCCTACGGTTGCGTATTCTCCAGGATTCAACAAGCCTTCTGAATTACAAGTAACGCAGGAGTAAAAACAGCAGCAATTAATTAATTACCCAGAAATAGAGAAGAAGCAGTGAGAGAAAAGAGAAGTATTTGTTTTTTTTGTGTACCCCATAACACGTAAATGCACAGCTATTTATAATGTTTATCATTATTCAAATCCACAATATCAGATAAAAATATTATTCAGTTAAGATAAAGATTTAAGATATCCACAATATCAGCTAAAAAATCTGATTTAGTTAGGATAAAGATTAAGATAATTTAAAGTGGAAAAAATCTTTTTAACAAATTTAAAATCTGTAACTTATTTCAAAATATTTTAAATTATTTATAATTTTTTTGAAATAATTTGTTAAATATCCAACAATCGCAACACATGATAATTTTACGTTTCAAATCAAACCATTTACTGTAATTTTAATATTCTAGATGTGAAGATATAGTATGAAAATACTTTGATTAATATGATTTGGGTGCAAATATCATAATACTCTTATTAAAATAAAAATAAAAATATTGAATTTACGTAAAATAATCTATAATAACACGTGATTCTAAAATTAACAAAGAATATAAGGCGGAAAATAAATATAAAAAGAAAAATTTTATTGCCTTTTAAAAACATTATCTTTAAACTCCTAAAATTTAAAAGAAATTAATTTTAAACGTAATTTAAAATTATAAATTTTGCTAAATTGTGTTATAAGTGATTAAATTGCTTTATATATCAAAATATATTCACCTTTATATTTCTATATATTTTCTAAGTAAAATTCTCTAATACTCTTCCTAAATATAACCACACGGTTAGTTCATAATTGATTAAAATTTTTATATAAATTTATATAAATGATTAAATGATTTTATATACTAAAATGATTGACTAATTTAATAATACAATTCAATAACTAATTATATCATCTTTATATTTTTATATATTCTCAATATATGTAAATACATATTTAATTGTTTTTGGTGTATTTTTGTAGGAGAAGCCGTTTTTGAGAGGGAGAAAGAGAGATCCGTGCATGTGAGAAATTCTGTGGTGAGTTTCAGATGTAGGGTGTGAAATGCATTGAATTAAAATGGTGGGTATGATATGACTGCGACTGCGACTGCGTGCCCATTACTAGGTATGGCAAATTGCCATATAGGGTAGAAATTAAAAATTGCGGCTCTTAAAGTAATAACTAAAAAATTAATAAAATAAAATAAATAAGGCTTAGAATCATTGCACCTTTAGCTTTTAATATTTGAAGCCTTTTATCCACCTTCAATTTTTAAGTTTTTTAATTGACTAAATACATAAATTATTCTTTCACTTTTTCATAAAAAGAATATTTTATCTTTAATTTTATTTTTATCTCATTTATTTTTTTTAATTTTTAAATTTTAAATAATTTAATTTTTATAAAATAAGAGAATATATATATATATATATTATTTTTTAATTTTAAAGAATTAATATAATTTTATATTTCCTAAAGATATGAAAACATGTATTATTTAATTTTAAATTCTAAAATAAATTGATTATTGAATTATTTATATTATTGTTAAACTTATTATATTAATAAATAGATAAATAAAGTAAAAAAAATAATGTGCTATGTGCCATTTTTTATAATATCAGTGAAAAATTAAAGAAAAGAATTTAAAAAATAATGTGTAGAAATTATTTTAATTTTTAATTTTGAAAAATTAAAATTAATTGCATCTTTTAAAATAGTTAAAATAATATGCAAAAATTATTTTAATTTTTTTTAAATTCTGTAAAATTAAAATTAAGCTTATAATTTTTTTTTTAAAGTTAATGTTTGCAAAATTTAGAAGTGTTTAATTTATAAAACTAATTAGATTTTTATATTATTTAAAATGTAATATTAAATTTAATTTTTTATAAAACTTGATTTGAATGCTGGAGACATTTGAACTGTTTTTTGGGCGGTCGTAAATTTTTGTGATATCATATCTGCCCATTGAATTTTGTTGATGCAATTCACAAGCATGTTAAAAAAGAAAGGATTAAATCAGTATTTCACGTGGGTTTGTTTGATTGGTGAGAGAGATTAGAATGCATGATATTGGAGTATGGCGATTCACATGGTTCAATGCACAGTGTCACGGTTTCAGATTTTAGCAATCGCCAGGAACCGTGCGGCACTTGACTTGAACACCTTCAAGCCAAGTCAGCCTTAAGAATCACCCAATATCCTGTGAACATGAATACCCTAATTAGTCAATGTTATATAAATGAACAACGAAGCCAACAGACAGCATTCCATCAGAAGCCTCACAGTAGGTACAAAAGATAAGAACTGAACATGGGAATTCATGAACAGGCTACTTATTTTATTATAGGGGCAAAATAGTAATTATACATTATCATCGATGCAATCGTTACAATAATTCTCACCTCCCTTGTAGACAGGGGGGACGGTCTACAAGGAGTGAAGGCACAACTTGGATCTCCGTAGGCCTACGGTAGCCAACTGGGCCCAGCCCCAGCTGGTGGCCAACTAGTCACTCCCCCCTAAAGAGCCTTAGGAACAACTTGGCCTATGGCAGGAGGAGACATCAACATGTCTCATATGACCCCCCCCTAAAACAAATACATGGAAAGGAATTACAACAAATTGTCTCGGCCATTATCTTCCTACTAATTTCTACTATTTTATCCTAATATTGCTTTCTAGGAATTCCAATGTTGGAAAATTACAGTTTTGGTCCCTGAAAACTCTATGACCCTGACACTCCCCCACTTAAACGGTCGACGTCCTCGTCGACTGGGTTTGTTGGGGTTCTTCAATCTTTGAGTCCGACATTCTTAGGCTTGTAGTGTGATTTGATCCCAGTCCTGCTCCATTAAATTGTTGGACAGCCTTAATCCTTAGTATCTCCTCCCAATTGATCTCTGTGGACTGCTACTTCTTAATGATGATGAGACTACAAAAGCTCTATCTTCTGGTGGCAAATGTTCTGCCCTTGATTCCTTAGACTACTGCAAACGGTGCTAGAAATTATTGCTCTCCTCCTCTGCATGAACTTATTGCTTGAAGTCATTGATCACTGGTTCTTTTCTCTGCATGAACTTATTGCCTGAAGTCATTGATCACTAGTTCTTTTCTCCTAAACCTGTCTCGCCATTACTCGTCTTTAATTGTCAACCTTACTCCTCGCCTCAAAAAGCATGACCCCATCGGGCAACAAATCTATAAACCTGCATACACTCGTGCCACACGACATCGTGATTAACCTGTAATAGTCTCATAAGAAAGATTAGTACCACCCATGTCAGATTCAAATACAAATTAATATAGCAAATCATCTAAAATACAACCCATTACAACTCAACAGGTGTGCCAATCGCACTTGACCACTAAGACTTGAACTGATTTTATCCATTCCCTTGACATAACACCACATTATCCCACTTGTAGCGAAGCTCGGCGAATACTCCTAAGAAATCGGTGTCTCCATTGTCAATAGAGATCACTCCACACTCTCTTTCTCTTTTGTCCGTTTTACAGTCCTCCCTTCATAAGCTCCGGTATTATGCTCACGTAATCTCCTTTTCTCTCTCCCTAAGAATGTAATTAATGCAAAATGCTTACAAAACGACACACATCACACACCAAATAACCACGACCACTGAACCCTATGAGCCGCAGAAGACTACTCAAAACAGCTACTAAGATTGATTATACATAAAGCAATTAATATCATCATTATGATTCAATAATAAGAAATTACTAGAAGATACCCCCTTTATTATGCCGCTTTATCTCTATTTCCTCATATCATCCACTTCAGTTTTAGTCTTGATTCTAGCAATTGTGTAAACGGTCCACGAATCTTGTATCTGTGCCCGCTTTGTAGCATCAACTCCAATGTACCTGACACCGGGCAATGATATGTTGTTTTATACTAGCTCCGATTCTCATTTCCTCTCTTACAATCCTCCATGAGACTTTAAAGATCTCCTCGTCCGTCCCATGTCCCTTATTTGACACACAACTCGCAGAATATTTCCATCATGCTTGATCCCTTCACGCGAACAATACTACCTTAGACGAGGAGGAACAAGAAAGTACAAACAACCTAGAGTTGACAACTCTATGATTTATACCTTATGTTCCCTCCTCCCTTACTCACCAAGTCCTTCAAGACCTTCGAAGCATTTTTGCCCAAGCAATTTGTAGAATAATATGGCTTTCTTCATAGAGAACACTTCATACTGCTTAGTTATGCCACTTCTATGTCATCTTGTTAATCACATTTCAGATCGCTCCCCCACTTACTGCTTTAGCCCATCTTCTTAGACGGCTATCAATTAGATACCAGAGTTGAACATCTCTTTAACTCCTTGGTAATAGAATCAACTCAATCTTAGTCATCCTTTGCTCTACACCATATTCAGGAAGGTTTTAAGCTCATCCATGTCTCTTGAATTTGTTGTCACAATCCGCTTACTCTATTAAAGTCAAGTGCCACATTCTTTTGTGTTAGCCATATATGCTAAACAATTCCTTTATGTACTTTCCTTATGAACACTTTGTTGGAGTTTACCAACTCTCTTGAATAACGAATGTTACGTTCTTGTAGTAAAATTGAAGCTTACCATTTCATATCCCTTTTTTTTTTCATGTCCAGTGGGAACGCTCTCTATCCATAAGACTTTACACTTTCATCCTTGGAATAAATTTAGCTTTATAGTTCGATCACATAAATGTTGTTCTTTATATATATGCACAATCACAATTCCCAATAATATTAACAAATAAGTTCATATTAAAGAGAAAATCATTTACCTCCATCCCACGACACAGATTGAGGTTCTGGGATTCCACCCTTGCCTACTTCATAGGCATTAGCTCGTAATGCACGCCATTAATAAATGTTCCTCTGGTTCACTTCTGAAGTATTGCTCATAGTCTCTCCTATGTTATCTTTAATATTCTTGCACCATTCCTGCAAGCAAAACAATACATGAGAGGCTTTTGCCTCACTTTTGTCTCAGAAGGCCTCTTGTCTCAGAAGGCCTCTTGCCTCAATTCTATCTCAGGAGGCCTCTTGCCTCAATTGTGTCTCAGAAGGCCTCTTGCCTTAATTCTGCCTTGTGAGGCCTCTTGCCTCAATTATGTCTTAGAAGGCCTCTTGCCTTAATTTTGAGTGAAATGGTCTCGGGATTCTCAGATGGCCTCAAGCTCTATTGGCTCATCCTCCCCCTTATCACTATACCTGAGGTCATTACTCCCTCTCCAAGGGCCACTAAAAGGAAGTAGGTAGCACCTAGTCATTACCCTCTCTCCAGAAGACATTTCCAATGGAGTGTGCAGTACTAGGCTATTACCTCTCTCCCAATGGTGTCCCGATGGAGCGTGCAGCACCTCTAGTTAATATGGCCAGTCTAGCTCGAAGGCTCATGCTTTTGTCTTCTTTACCTCACAATGTGTTATTACACCTCGTAGCTTCATAATTGGGAGGTCACTACCTCCCCCTTTCCCCACTTTATGCTCAAGATCACCCCACTGGGTGTCATTCGCATGAAAGAGGTTTTGGATGGCCTCAATCTCTCGCCAATTTGGCTATCATAGCCAACAACGTTCATTTTTTTTTTTTTTTTCATTTCTAGTGCCTCAAAGCACTTCTAACCAGAATCAATCTCCAACGCCTTCTCCTCTTAAGTGGTATAGACAACCCACCAGGCAGCACGATTCTCACCCTTCTCTCACTGGTCTTCGTGCATATGCCAAACTTCGTCATTCCTTTATATTGCTCGCAGATCTTTCTTGCTCTGATACCAATTGTCACGGTTTCAGATTTTAGCAATCGCCAGGAACCGTGCGGCACTTGACTTGAACACCTTCAAGCCAAGTCAGCCTTAAGAATCACCCAATATCCTGTGAACATGAATACCCTAATTAGTCAATGTTATATAAATGAACAACGAAGCCAACAGACAGCATTCCATCAGAAGCCTCACAGTAGGTACAAAAGATAAGAACTGAACATGGGAATTCATGAACAGGCTACTTATTTTATTATAGGGGCAAAATAGTAATTATACATTATCATCGATGCAATCGTTACAATAATTCTCACCTCCCTTGTAGACAGGGGGGACGGTCTACAAGGAGTGAAGGCACAACTTGGATCTCCGTAGGCCTACGGTAGCCAACTGGGCCCAGCCCCAGCTGGTGGCCAACTAGTCACTCCCCCCTAAAGAGCCTTAGGAACAACTTGGCCTATGGCAGGAGGAGACATCAACATGTCTCATATGACCCCCCCCCTAAAACAAATACATGGAAAGGAATTACAACAAATTGTCTCGGCCATTATCTTCCTACTAATTTCTACTATTTTATCCTAATATTGCTTTCTAGGAATTCCAATGTTGGAAAATTACAGTTTTGGTCCCTGAAAACTCTATGACCCTGACACACAGTGTATGTCAGAAATAATAATAAATAAAAGACGAGATAAATATATATTTAAACACCTAAATTTTATATAAAAAAAAATTTATTGGTTTAAAAATATTTAATTTTATAAATTTTTTATATTCATAGTCTAGATTTTTAATTTTAAATTAAAAATTTTTAATTTTTTTTTTTTAAAATAGGGGTTGGGGAGTCGAACCTTAGACCTTTCAAGACTACAAGATGCACTTTCCACCAGGCTAAACTTTGGAGTGCTAAAAATTTTTAATTTTTAAATTTATTATAATTATAATAATTTTTAAAGTAATTTTAGTTATATTTAAATTAGTTCATGTGTATTATTTTTTTATTATATAAATAACTTGATTGATTTAGATTAAATTTTAATTAAAATTTTAAATATTTAATTATTTAAAATATTTTATTAATATTTTTATTTATTATTTAAAAATTTTATATAATTAAGAGTTTAAAATCTTAATTAATATTTAATTTCAGTTAATCAAATTGTTTATATAAAAAAAATTATGACATATAATATAATATATGATGTAAGTTAATTTAAATCTGATTAATATTAGTTTAAAAAATTGTTATAATTATAATAAATTTAAAAATTGTTATAATTATAATAAATTTAAAAATTGTGATTTTTTAATCTAAAATTAAAAATTTGAAAACTTGTAAAATTAAAATATTTTTAGATTGACAAAAAAAATATATGTATAATTTCAACTCTTAAAATGTCCCATTAAATACCTAATTTTTTTAAAAATGTACATAAATTATACCTAAGATGTTGTACTAGAAATATAATTTTATTAAAAAAATCTATACGCACTTAAATTCTTAAAATCTATCTCATTCTTCAATATTAATATTAATGATGACTAAAATAATAAATTCCATTTAATAATAGTTTGAAAAGAATTTATGTGTATGTAACGTTTTAATAATTTAGATTATATATAAATTTGTTTTTATAAAATTCAAGTATAAAAGACATCGGTGATCATGTTCATATCCACATCCGATCAGAAATATAAAAATAAAAAAAAATAAAAAGAATTACCTATAATAAAAAAAAAAAAAGAAGGGGGACAAGGCATAGTTTGGTCAAATGAGTTTGTTGAATGTTAAGTTTATGAGAAGCCCAGATTCAGTGTAGTCTCCCTCTTGACCCTTCAAATGACAAAATCCTTATCTATTTTACATGCTCATAATAATTAATTATAGTGCCTGGTATATACTTTTTTTTATTATTACTAAACAAGGTCTAATATAAGTTCTTCAAAATTTACTGTGTATGTGGATTTATATATCTAAAATTATTATATTTTAATTTGAATCTAATGATTATAGTATGGGAAGTTTTATCTTTCAATCCAATAATTTCATATAGAATTATCTGTATGAAATTATTATCGGTGGCTTAAAGAAGCTCAGCAATTGTTGGTGGTGCCCTAATTTTTGAAGAAATTTTATTATAATTTTATATAGAATTATCTTTATGAAATGAGATCCAATAAAATATAAATAATAGATTTCAATATATTAGTCTTTCAAAATTATTGATGAGAGATATCTTGCTTATCTGTCATAATTAATTTCGACATCTCAATATAGATGCTTTAATTTAATATTTAATATTTAATATTTTTGCATTACATTTTAAGTTTTAATTAATTTTAAAAAATTGTGAAAATATTAAAGTAATAAAAATAATCAACAATGGATGCGGAAAAATCTGAGCCCCATCAAATCCAGTCTCAATTATTTAAAGTTTTACAATCTCATTAATAATTAGGGTAGTGTAGGGCAGAGACGCTTTCTAATATGTTCTAGCATGTTAACGCTCCATTCCCAATATAATAATAATAATTTCCATTAAATTCTTCAACTTTTATAATTTCACTAGTTTTTTTTTTATCAAAAATATGAATTCGTTGAAAAGGAAAAAAAAAAAAAAAGGATTTTAGGGCTAAAAAAACTCACAAATAAATGCTAATTCTAAAAAGCTCAATCTAAATGTCCATGCAAAAGGATTTGGATAAGCAAAAGCAAAAAAGCGCTGCTCTCCTTGATCGCAGATGAATGCTCTTTACTCTTGCAGAAAAGGCCGAAACCAAAACAGATAAAATAACCTGAACAGAACTTTGCAATGATAAATGAATACTTTTATAATTTGTAGATTCAAACTCTTTTAATTTTTTTATAAAAAAGTTATTAGTTAATTTATTTTAATATTGATAAATATATTAAATAAAATAATATAAATATTTAAAAGTATATAAACTGAATAATATAAATATTAAAGATGATTAATAATTTTTAACAGAAAAATTATTAAGTTAAATTTTATAAAATATATATACATTTTAATTAAGTAATTCTAAAATAAAAATAAATTAATGAATTTTTTAAAAAGCCAATATTAATTCACTCAAATAATAGTAATAAAAAAAAATTAGTTCCATTATTATTTATGTACATTACCCTGAATTTTAATGAAAACTTGTTCAGCGTTTATCTTTTATTTTTATTTTATTAAACGTCTATTTAACTTATCCAGTACTAATTAATTATTAACAATTAATTGCCCAATATTAATAATAAGTTAATTTCAAACTCATTCCAATATATACGAAAGATTTTTTTATTTATGAAAAAATATTTTTGTAAAAACTTTAATTTTCATTTTTCAATTAAAAATAATAAGAAATATGACACTAAAATTTTAAATTTAAAAATTATCAATCTTACGTATCACCATATGTTATTTATAACAAAATATTTATTTTTTTATCATTATATATAAATATTTGACAATAAAGAGATGATTATGTCCATTTCAAAAAAAAAAAAATAGAGATGATTATGAAAATGCAAACTGAAAATTAGAGAGTTTAATTAAATATATGATTTCTCATTAAAATTTATTATAATGGATTTTAATATAAATTATTCTCATAAAATGTCATAAATCATCGTACCCAAATCCCAAATTTATCAAAATATAAGTATTTTACATTCTTGACAGTAAATTTTAGAAAAAGAAAAAGAACAATTATTAAATATAATTTCAGAGTTATTTTCAAATTATTTTTTATGCATCAAAACTAAAATTTCTCCCTTAACAATAAAGTAATAATAGTTTCTTGGATAAGACTGTGGGTGTGATAATAAACTCAAACTCTTAGACTTGGAAAAATACATTACAAGGAAAATTAAAAGGCTCTTTGAAGCCACCTTCCGATTTGTCTGCAATTACAACGCATTATATGACTTGGTAAAATAAGATAAGCATTCAAATAAATTTAATTTTCCTGGGAAATTCATTTTTCTTTTTATCTCTATTTTCAAATTCTTAAAGAGAGAAATTTTCTCGGAAATTTCTCGTTTTAGAACAAGCACATCATTCTTGGAAATTCTTCGAAAATTCAGAAGATAGCATTTAATTAAAGAAATGATTAGATAATCTCACTAAAAATGGGTGAAGATGGAGAACGAAGTAAACAAGAAAATTCTAAATTGAGGTCCATATGGGGCGTGTTCCGTGAGTTGGTCTTTCAGAATCCTTATGGGTTGAGAAGGGTGCATTCGTAATGCTTATAAAAAGATCAAAGACTCTTAAAATCGCCTTGATTTTGCCAATGGTATATTCCTATCCCTCACCTCGTGCGTGCATGTGTTTACCTATCATCTCATTACTAACCATGAAATTACCGAGTGAGAGCAGAGGAGAAAGTGAATTATCATTAATATGGAATCATACAATTTGCAAAGAAGCATGATGTCTTCTTTGCACAGTTGCAGATGATGCGACTGTGCAACCTCAACTCATGATTGATGCAGGTCCCACCATGATATCCACATCATTAATGGTCCAGATTGCATAGTCGATTTACCTGCAATTCAGGCTAAGCATTTTCCTACAAACATTTTCTTAGACCCTTTTTTTGGCTATTTACAGAAGCCTCCTACTAGTCAAAGTTACAATGATTACAGAATAAAAACTGAAATGCCGTTTGCAGTTCAGTTCTTCAATCATACAAGCCCTCCTGCTCCCATACGTCCACCAGAAAATCAACAAGTTCCTGCCAGTTAAAACCCAATTAACAAATGATGAAAAATGCTGCTTTAGTGAAATACCTAGTAAACTAGATGGCAGACTTACAGGGAGAGGAATTGGCCGGGGGAAAGGATTTCTCGTTCCAAGTAAACCTTCATAAGTTGCATTCCAGCTGCAAATGCAGAACCAACTTGAGAAATTACACACAAAAAAACAATGAATATAAACCAAGGCCCTTTCCTAAATTCTACTAATTTGATTATTAGTATTGGCAACACATCACTTATCGGATTGCAAAGTATTTGATCTACAGGAAGGAAGATTTGACAGGAGGCAAAATAAGCAGGTTCTTGAAGAAAGCCAGTTAAAAAGCCTGACGTAGAGGAAGCTCTTGTTCTAAATTGCCCCAATTGTTCAGTACTTCGGGTGAGAGTATGATTCCAGACTGGTCTAATAAACAAACTGGATAAACAAAAAATACCTTAATCTGCGTTCCCATCTCTCTTGGATTCGATTTGTTGAAGTGTTATTTCCAATCCACTGATTCCTGTTCTGTTGCCAGAGAATAAGACCTGCAACGTCATAATAATTACAGCTGTTACTAATGCTAAAACTACATTGAACTACACTGTAAAGAATAAATGAATAACCACGCTTAAATTTGTTTAAATTATTAACATGAATCATGTACAGACAACCATAAATTATCAAACAACAGCATTGTTCTGAGCAACAATATGTACACAGTTAATCAGAACCAAGAAAAAAAAAGAGAGAGAGAATGTGCAAAGCAGAAAACTTACCATGATTTATGAAGTCAGAATTGCTGACTGTGCCACTGGTGCCACCAGTGAGGTTCACATTTGATATACTGATTGATGAAACACTTCTCTGGGATTGCATAGCACTGTACTCCAAATCACATGTGCTGGTACTCCAAAAATCATCTGATATGCTAGGCCTCTTCACTGCCCGTCCTTGTATTTTTAATCCTTTCGATGGTTCATCCACAGCAATAATTGGTGTGGGTTTAGCACAGCAACCAAAACAACCACTGCTCTGTAGCAATTCAGGTTAAATATATACAAACAATAAACGAAGCTATAAAAAGAGTTAAGATTGACAATGGTCATAACATGTTTGCTCCTCTCAAGATAGAGCTAAATAAAACCATCACCAGAAAATTGCCTGAGAAGCAGAAAGGTGCTCGATTTCTTGTGAAAACTGGAGCATCAGTAACATGGAAACATTCATATTCACATATTTAATTTCCATCTTTTGACGAGGAGCTAATGGAGGAAGTAGCTAACGCAGAGTCACGAGAAAGAATACTAGTTTGGCTATCTCTATAGTTAACAACAAAAGATACAAGAATGATGTACAAAATGGAATTATTTCATCTTTCTTTCTTAGCAATAGTTCTCAAGTGCTAAAAATTGCTTGTTATGTCCAAAGTGACAGGGGAAAGAACCCTGCATACTCAATAGGGGAGGAATTACGGGGAGAAGAAAGATAAACTCCCATTTTGTAACCAATCATTAGATTATTTCACGACATAAGCTGCCTTGATAACGTTTTCTTGGAAAAAAAAATGTCAAAGGGAGCAGTTAATACAACATAGCTTGAACCATTTCCCTTCTCATAAGCAGTAGTACTTAAAGAAACTTCTTGGGTGTTTTAATTTCTAGTTGAAGAACTCAATTTCCTTTCTCTAATAAAGTTTGAGAATTTAAAATTTACTGAAATGGTTCAAGTGGTTATTGTTTCCTTAATAACTAAGAAATCAACTAGTTAACCGCCTGAGAATAGTTCTTGAGCTCTCAACCAAGTCTTAATCACTACTTCGAAAGAAAATCAATTCAATGAAACATGGAGTGAAGTTGGAATTCTGCTGGATCTACATTAAAAATTGGGACTTCTATAAATAGTAAACCCAAGATTAACCCAAGATTAAATCTTTACATACCATCAGTCTCAACTACGCTTTAAATATAGAAATCAAATCCATAATTAAATTACCCACAACTACAACTAACTAGGT
The DNA here is from genome assembly GCF_001659605.2 of Manihot esculenta. Lineage (NCBI taxonomy): Eukaryota > Viridiplantae > Streptophyta > Magnoliopsida > Malpighiales > Euphorbiaceae > Manihot > Manihot esculenta. The sequence continues at coordinate 15,810,767 of NC_035166.2, forward strand.
CAACAAGAAACTATTATCCTAAAATTAGAAAGCAAATTAAATAATAATAATAATTAAAAAAAACCCGAAATCCCACAAAGTTACTAGGAATTTGAGAGAGAAGTTTTTGACACTTGGAAAAAGAAATCAAAAGTTGAGAAAGAAAATGTGGAGACTGACCCCATGCAAGCGATAAGGTGACGGATCCAAGCCGTAATGGAGGTGTTGAAGATCACCATTTAAACCGGCGAAAAGAGCATCGATGTGCTCCGGTTAACGGAATCGGAAAAGAAACGAATTGAGTAGTTGAGCTGCAGTTTGGGGTTTTGTAGTTGCAGGTGTTAGGGAAATTGGTTGGTTGGAGGGTAGTTAGCGAAGAGTGAAATGATTAGCGAATGACCAGAGCGGAGCAGTGATAATCATGTGGGTTTGGCTTTGTACGGTGATGGTGGTTTCACGCGCCTTGTACGCGCTTTAGCTGTCGATCCTCGCTTATAATAAATTCATAATTCTTCTCATAGGACTCTATAAATCGACAGTCTCTAATTTCATGGTATAATATAAAAAAGATTTCAATATAAAAATTGTGGAGTTTTGGAATGGCCCATCATCCCTTTTTTATTTATTTTTTAAAATATTTTATTTTTTATATTATTTTTTAAAATACAATTTTTAAGTTAATTTGATAAAATTAAAAATCATATTTTTAGTGGAAAAGAAAGTTGATTTTTTAATCATTTCATGAAAATAAAATAAAACACTATAAACTAAATTCCATGATGTTTACATAAAATGTGTAAGACAGTAGGAGTTTATATTATTTTAAAACATATTTATTATATAAAATAAATTTAAAATTTATTGAATTAATAAAATAAAATCATTATAGTATTATATATCATTAAAATTTGAAATTAAATGAGCTACAGTTTGCCAATCAAGAAAAATTAGTTTTATTATTAAATTTTAAAGTTTTTGCTATCATCAAATGGTAATTTAAAAAAAAAAATTTAGAGAATAAATTTAAATTCAAATTTATCAGATAAATGGCATGTCATTAATCACTGGCGAGTCAAGATTGGCCAATATAAAGTTGATAATGATTTTGAAGTTGACGACTTCTCGTTATCCCATTTGATCTACAGACCATTATTAAGCTTGCAATTATCTAATGAAATCACTCCACGTACATATCCTTGAATATGACAAGGGAAAGAGAAACTCACGTTCTTTTCCTTCTGCAGTCGGTCCGCCACCATCGAAGAAGGGCAGAGGGTGGCCATCCTTCGCCTCTTCCATCTTTCGGTGGGAATTGTGTAAATAAATAATATTTCTTGTTTTAAGCATATATTTGAGTTTAAGGGTGAGGATTTTGTTTTGTTGATGCATTGTTTTATTTTAGTTTGGTAGCATGTAGGTGGATTTAAGATTTCTTTGATGATGGGTGTCTGTATATTTAAGGAGAGAGAGAGAGAGGTGATAATTCTATTAAAATAATAACTTTTTGACTATTTTTATTGTTTTTTGAATTTTAGACGGTTATTTATCAATTTTTAGAAATAGAGATCTTTGAATTAATTGTTACTTCATATCAATATATATTTATTATTGTGATTTTGAATATCTCATAAGGTTATAGTCATTTTTTTTAATCAATCATCTTCAAAATATGAAAAAAATCGTTATATATTCATGACTTTGTGTTCTGCATTTTAAACTATATTCTTTTGATAGTGCGATAATCCTCCTTTGTTTTTGCTATTTTTTCAATTTTTCTTGTGTGACGGATGATCAAAATCTTGTTTAAAAAATTCTCTTGGTGTTAAGTGTTACAGACTTATGCTTTTAAATTTATGAGTTACAAGGTTTTGGCCTTTGAATTTATAAGATAGGATTTTACTTTTTTGTTTAGGATGGATTTCAAGTGATTTTATTTTTCAATCTTAATTTGTAAAAGTAATTAATAAAATTATTTAATTGCATAAATTATTTTATTATATTACTCATCTCGTTCCATTTATTTTTTTTAATTTTTCAAAATTATTATCCACTATATTTTTTATAAATATATTATAATCTTATTTACTTTTATTTTATTTTCAAAAAAATCTTTTAAAATATTTTTAATATTTAATAAAATTTAATATTTTTAAAATGTGTATACTTGAAAAATTAATAAAAAATTATTTTTTAATATAATAAAAAAGTAAAATTAATAAAAGATTTAAGATGAAAAGAGTATTAATTGGCTTTAGTTTATCATTGAAAAAATAATATTCCTCAAAAAAACTTTAATTTTTAAAAAAATTTCGACCTCACCCAAAGCAAGCAAAAAAATAAGAGAGTTGCCCAATGGCCAGCCGGAGACTAGCTGAAGGCGCAGATTTGAATTCCCAGTGTCCTATTACTTTCCTCGCAATATATAGGCTCAAAGCGTAAATACAATCTGATGTTGATTTAGTAACTTTAATGTCTAATTTAAAATCAATACCAAACTTTAATTTCATTTGGCTTCTTTATGAAATATGAAAAAAAATTCATCTAGAAATTTTTTAAAAAAAATCAATTTTTATTGATAGAGTTGTTGTTGAGAAAAACACTTCTTCAATATATTAATTAGAGGGCATTAAAATTTAATTGAAATTAAATTTAATATTTTCTAATTATAAAAATACTAAAATAACAAAACATTTTTTTTCTGAATCTCTTTGATTGGTAGTTTTACTGATCTTTCACAATCTGTCTAAAAATTTATCTTTAATTTTGGAGTAATTGATGGTGGAAACAAAAAAAATAAAGAAATTTCTAATATAAGGTCATTAGAAAGATGAAACTGAAACCAAAAAAGAAAATAAACAACTGAAAAGGACTAGGCCCATCTAATTTCGAAATGGGTCTTTCACCATTCACACTCCCAACTCAAGTTTCAAACTCTTGTGAATTTGCCCAAAGCCTATAGCCCACTGCTCTTTTGCAATTCCATTTCAGCAATCTCAATTCAATTTCATAGCCTATAGTCTAGTAAATTAAATGAATTGATAAGACATGTTTCGAAATTTTCTAGTGACCACGGTCGGATTCCTTTCTCTCTTTCTCAAATAATTATTAACAAAAAAAAATTCAATTTTATAAAGACGAAATCAGAAATAATTATATTATATATATGTAATTTTACGTAAACATATTATATAAAATAGTATATCGAGAATATATATGTAAATTTTTAGATGAATCTTTTAACTCCAACACGAAGCAAGATATTGGTTTTGGTAAGTCATGCTTCACAAAGCTAATGATAACACAATTTCAAAGCTGCAACATCTTCTTTTGGATCACTGAAGACTCCCAATTTTTTTCAGAGCTAATGGTGGAATTCCAGTTTTTCTTTTTTTGCTATTTTCTTATCAACCACCTCTAACTTTGATGAATAGGCAATTTCATCATGAAATTAAAGTTACCCATTGGAGTTTTGTTCAAGTTCACTTTTTTGTTTAAATTAACTCCCAATCTTTCAATTAAATTCAAATTGACCTAATTTAAAAAAATATATTTTTTTTTCTAATTTTTAATAATTAAATATTAACTTCATATTTTAAATATTAATTAGTTATTTTTTTAATAAGAGAAAACGTAATATCTAATTAGTAACCTATTGTGCTTCAAAAAAAAAAAAAAATAGTAACCTATTCCCGATTTTCCCATTTTCTTAGAATCAGAAAGGGTAAAAAAGATGTAGCATAAGTTCAAAATTGGATCAGTTAAATTAATTTGATTTTTTTGACTTTAATAATTAAATTGAAAATAATTTTTTAAAACAAATTAATAATAAAAATTAAATTGATTTACTAAAAATTTGAATAATTTTTTTATTTTAAAACAATGGTATTCGACTCAAATTAAATTATCATCCACAATTGTCAATATATCTATTACGATACAATAATTGCATAAAATAAGTCGTGAACTGTTACTATACAATAAGATCACATGATAAGAGTTTAATAAGTTCACACGCAATTTCAAAAGTCTCGCCCATAAGAAGAAAGGCCAAGATACCATGGCACTCGGTACTTCACCAAAACTCGCCCTTTTTTGTATAGATCAAGTATTCATAGAAAGTTACCGTTAGTGGATATAATTTACTAGATCCCCATTATGCCTATAATCGCAAGATCCCTTATTCATTAACCGGTACCAGTCGGGTTTTCAAGAGATTCGATAACTAACTCCATTTTCTCATAGTATAAAAGCAAATTTGCACATAGTTTAAGGTATGTATTTTTACACATTCATTCTAAGGTAAAAGTAATTTATTACATTTGACCACTCTACCAATTTATTGACTTGAGTGTCGGAGTGGCTGCTCATAGGCGCCAACCACCTCATTCTCTCTTTTTTGCAGATTGATCAATCGTAGTTCAGCTCTATTTTCAGCCACATCATTTAGATTAAATTTGAATTCCTAAATCACTTTTCTTTAAAAAACACTTTTTCTTTATTCCTTAAATGGTTGACGATGCACGAGCTGCTGCTAAGTTTGCTGCCAACAAGGGGGCTATCATCTCTTTCACCCCTGGTAGTGGATAGAACACTCCATCCATGGTCAATGAGGCGAAACTTAACAACCTGAATAATAAGTAGATGCTCCAATATATTAAAAAGATGTAGGCAACTCTCAAGTAATACAAAACTCGGGAGGAGGCATCATTTATGGCTCCCAGAAGAAGGAAGAAGGCGTCCATTGAGACCCCGAGGACTCGAATGGAAGCGATTCAAACTCAGTCCAAAGGGAAGGCCAAGCAAGAGGATGAGAAGTCATCAGACGAGCTTCCAAAAGACATCGACTGGAAGCTGGTCCGTATTGTGCAAAGGTACTAGAAGGAGCAAGAGAAGGACTATGGCCTGGACGATGCGTCGCCCTTATCACAGGAAATCCTTGTATAGACCTTCCTTACAAAATTTAAGCTGCCTAGTTTAGATAAATACGACGAGACAGCAGACCGCAGGAGCTACCTGGCTATCTTCAGAACAATGATGTAGCTTCAGGACGTCAATGATTTTATGTTGTGCCGAATGTTCTCGTCCATACTCACAGGTTTAGCTTAGAAGTGGTACCAACATCTGAGCCCAGGTTCTATTTAAAATTTTACACGGTTTGCTATGATGTTTAAATCTAAATTTATTATCTGCATACTTCCTAAAAAGCTTTCCTCAAACTTGCGAAAAATTCGTTAAGGAGAGGGTGAGACTTTAAGAAGCTTCATCTCACGTTTCAATGTTGAAGTAATACAGGTTGAAGAAAATAGTGTCTGAGGCATTAAAAAAGAAAACTTGCAACATCAAGTTTAAGGACTCTCTAATTAAGAACTCCGCCACTACTTATCAACAGCTAATAGTTAAGGCTCAGAAGTATATAAGGCTAGATGATGAAGTCTAGGCATTGAGGGAACATCAGAGGACGAGTCAAAATAAGACTCAGAAGTCAGATAAGCAAAGCTACGAAAGTGAAAGGAGTTATCCAGCATCACTTAGTAGGAATGACTAAGGTAAGTGTAGAAACTATACACCACTAAATGACTTATGAATACACATACCTATGTGGATCAAGTAAAATGACAAAGAGGTCAAATGGCCTGCCAAGCTTAACTCGAACAAATTAGGTGCGAGATAGAACAAAGTATTGATGATTTCATGAGGATCATGGACATACTACAGAAGAATGCAAGCAACTAAAGGACGAAATTGAGAGACTCATTAGAGATGGAACCTTGATGAGGTTTGCTATAAAAGGGAGAGAAGAAAAGAGGTCAAAACCTAAGGTAAGAGCACTAGCCAATCCTGATGAAAATGAACCCGTAAGGGGTTATTCACATAATTGCAAGGGGGTCAAGTGGCAACAAACTCTGAGTTTTTAGCATAGACGATAGAAACAATGGGGATGCGGGACTGGTAAGTTGAATGAGAACTAAAAGAGACCCTAAAGTTTCCGAAGTTATTCATCCTGATGCTTATAAGTTGGTCGAGTAAGATGGCCGAGTCATTTTCAGGAGTATTTTGTAATTCATAAAAATGTTATCAATAAAATTATGATTTATTTTTTAAGTCTTTTGTTGTTTAAATCAGAATTATAAAAAATGATGGATCGATGAAAACACGGGGACAAGAAACATCGCCACAAGGCAGGTAACCGTTAGGAGAGCTACAAAACAGATAACCGCCAGGCACTTGACTGAGTGTTAGTCCCATTAACAATTTATTCTAAGGCATTTTATGCCAGGACCATAAGGTGGATATCCGTCTGACCAATGACCTGGTGTTAATCCCACATTAAAATTATTTAAGGCATTTTATGTCAAAACCACAAAACGGGTATCCGCCAGGCCGTTGACAGGGTGTTAGTCCCACTTATTAAAATTATTTAAGCCATTTTATATCAAGGCCGCAAGGCGGGTATCGATAGGCTCATGACTAGGTGTTAATCCCAATTATTTAGATTATTTAAAGTATTTTATGCCAAAATCACAAGGCGGATATCTGTCAAACTCATGATCGGGTGTTCCAATTATTTAGATTATTTAAGGCATTTTATATTAAGACTTTAAGGCAAATATCCGTCAGGCTTATAACCAGGTGTTAGTCCTAATTATTTAGATTATTTAAGACATTTTATGTCAAGGCCACGAGGCAAGTATTCACCTGACTCAGGACCAGGTGTTTGTCCTGTTAATCAAATTTTTAAGGGATTTTATGCCAAGCCTCTGAGGCGGGTATCCGCCAGACTCATGATCGGATGTTAGTCCCAATTATTTAAGATTATTTAAGGTATTTTATGTTAAGGCTATAAGGCAGATATCCGTCAGGCTCATGACCGAGCGTTAGTTTCAAATATTTAAATTATTTAAAACATTTTATACCAAGACCACGAGGCGGATATTCATCAGGTTTATGACCGGTATTTGTCCCGTTAATCTAATTTTTAAGGCATTTTATGCCAAGGCAATGAGACGGGTATCCATCAGGTCGATAACCAGGTGTTAAGTCCCATCAAACAATTTAAGTCATTTTATATCAAGAGGCAAAGTTTTGCCATGCATTTGACCAAGTGTTAGTCCCAACTTAATAATTTTTTTCAAGTTATTTGAGTTGTATTGATATAACTGGATGGGAGTTCTAGACATGTTTTTGTTCGAGTATCAATCCTAAAATACTTGGCAAAAATAAAAATCACGAAAATAAAAGAAGATTTCATTTATGAGGAAAAATTATATGGGAGGGACATTCTCAGACTCCTCCCGAATCTCTATTATATTATTTTCTATTACAGTATTCGTGGAGACCCGGTTGGTTGGATATTCCTCAGCCTGTTCCTCCCCCTCTCCGTCTTCGTCCTCTTCATCTAGAAAGATGTTGTCAATTCAGGAAAAATCCTCTGTTCCTTCTTCATAGAGTCTTGTCCTTGGACGAATATCTCCCCGCCCCAGGCCATCGTCTCTTAAAGATCAGCTTCCAGTTTAGCCATCCTATCTATGGCAGCCCAAGCCTCCAGTACCTAAGACTGTAGCTCCTAGAGTTGGCATTGAAGGATAGACACCTAGTCCTTGGCAGTTTTAGCTCGATTCTCAGAGGCAAGCTTTGAAGTATTAGCCTTGTCTAGATCCACTTGGAGTTTGTTGACGGACTCCAGTGTCTCTTTCATGGTGCTTTTCACCTCTTCAAATCTAGATTTCAACCTCGAACACTCCTCCTGTAGGAGGTTTTTGTCTGTCCCATATGCCCTGAACTCTCTCTAGAGAGCCTTGTCTCACTCCTTGGCCATGTATGTGCATAGAGCACTCTCTATTATAGAGTGGATGATATTGTCGTAGACTATCTCGACAACATTCAGACGATGACGATCTCTAAGTCTCAGGGCGTTCTTAGCTATAAAGATGGGGGCTCCTTGAGAAGTGAGGTTGTCTGAGTTAGTGCAAATGCCATATGTTGGATCCCTCGAGGCCATGTGACTCCAGTTTCAGCCTCTTCCTGTGAAGGTTCAGCTTGGACAGGAACTGCCACAGGAGTGCCCCTAGAAGAAGACTCGGGTTAAGTGGAGTTTCCGCAGTTGTAGGTGAAGGAGGGGGAGGAGGAAGCATAATGATCTCCTTCGCTCGGCGAGCCCGTTTAGGAGGTGGGTCGAATAATCCAGCAATAGCTTTGCCCTTGCAAGTAGCATGAGCTGCCTCGGCAAACTTGTTCTTCTCTCTACCAACAATACTTACATAGAGTAAAAAGTGAGTAAGGAAGACAATTTTAAAAATAAAGAAAGTTAGAAAGAAGAAATACCCTATTTTGCAGCATAAGGTTCATTTTCTCGAGGGTTATGAAGACTCGACAGTTGAGGGTCCTGAGCCTGTTCTACCTGGAAATGAATTTGCCAAGAAAAAATAGTGTTCCTTACTGCAACATTGATGTCAACTCTCTAGGTCAAGGCTATCCTCTGGAGGAAGTCCAAGGCCTCTTCCTCGTCCATTATGGCTGGACCCCATCCTTCCTGAGCTCCACATGTATATTGCAGTTGGCTTGGAGCCGCTCAAAACCCCCAGATATCATGTGCTGCAAAATAAAAAATTTATTCTTCCAGCACTTAAGGAAAGAAGGTATCCGATCAAAGAGAGTTTGACATGTTTTTTTTCACTGAAGAACCAGAATTCTTCGTTCTTCCGAGTACCCAGCTAGTACAGTTGGAAAAAGAGCGCAACACTTGCCTTAATATTGTTGTTGAAATAGAGGACACATAAAGCCACTAGAATTCGCCAGCTGTTGGGATGGAGTTGGACGACTGCAAGCTTTTGGAAATAGAGGAATTCAACGAAGAACGAGTCCATAGAAAATTGAAGATCCGCCTTCAATTGCTCTTCGTAAATCATTAATTGTGTCCTCCACATGGATTTAGTCGTCCACACGAACACACGGGTTTGGAGCATGAACCCGAAAGAGTTCTCGAGATATCTGGTAGTAGTTGTACATGTAACGACCCGAAATCGGACCTCTACCGGCGCTAGGATCCAAATCGACTTAAGGTCGCCGGGACCCATAGCAAGCCTAGCATACAATCTGTCATACCTGATAAATCCCATACATGATCATACATTTACATAAAATGTTAAACTTTTTATCTACCAAGCTCGACTTGTGCATGCACTGAAACTGAATACATAAAAACCCCACACTAGAGCCCTCATCAAATGCTCTAGTTGGGTCAACATTACATAAATCAAGCTTGGTTTACATATCTCAACATACAAAACATTTCATAATGATCATGAACAAAAGGGATGAACCATACACACTAGGGTCAATGTAATACCGGCTAAACTCCGATATCAGAATTCCTACCGCCCGGTGGAATCTCGGATGTCGAAAACCTCTAGAAGGGTAAAATCATATTTTTATAAAATTTTTTAATGTATTTGATGGTTTTAAGTAAGAAAGAAATTAAGTTTTTGAATGAAAAAGACCATGGAGGCATTTCCAGGTTCGACCGCCGAACCTCAAGTTCGGCTACCGAACATTGGATGGTTTAGGGGGGCAAGTTAGGCTTCCGAAAGAGGCAAAGGTTCAGCCGCCGAACCTCATGTTCGGCTGCCGAACTTGCATGAGTTTTGGAGGCACTTTAGGCTGTCGAAAGGTGGTCTAGCCAACCCCTATAAAAGGGCTCCATGGCCGAAACGGGTGAGTTTTCTCCCCATTTTCGACCACGGTGAGTCCATGCTCTCCCATGGTTGATTTTTGATGTTTTTCTTCCAATCTTTCATGTTTTAATAAGTTTTATCTTGATTTGAAGATATTTGAGCAAAAGAGCAAGTTTTGGAGCTTGGAGACCAAAGAGTTGAGTTCTCCCCCATCTCCGAGTTAGATCGCCTCTCCCCTCGTTTTCCAAGAGGTAAGAGTAGATCCTTAGCTCATTTTATGTTTTAAACTAGTTTTGTGAAAGTTTATGGGGTAGAAATGCATGTTTAGGTTATTATTGAGTTTATGAGTTATGTTGAGGTTTTGGACAATGTGTGTTGTATATGTATGCTTGATGTGTTGTAGTTAGGGTTTAGGATAGTTTAAAGCCCCTAGGAGCTTATGTATGTGTGTATGCATGCTTTGGAAGTGTTTTGTTTGAGTTGAATGAGTTTGGGAGGCGTTTGTGCATGAAAAAGGCTGGGTTCTGCTACTTTGGGAGGACCCAGGTTCGGCAGCCGAAGGCTCTTTCGGCCGCCGAACCTGCCTGTGGAGGCAAGCCTTTGGCTGCCGAACCCTGCCCCCGAAAGTGGACTTTCGGCTCTGGAAGGGAGTTTCGGCCGCCGAAGGTGCCGCCGAACATGCATGAGTTTCGTCTCTGGAGGGAACCTTCGGCCGCCGAAAGTGCCGCCTAAGGTGCATAACTTTCGGCTCTGGAGGGCCTTTCGGCGGCCGAACCTGCCGCCGAAAGTGCCCTGTCCAGCCTTCCTTTGCATGATTTCTTGATTGTTTTAAGGTGTTTTAAGGGGGTTTCTGGGGAGTATTTTAGAGTCATGTTCATGTATGTTTGGTCCCTCATTTGAGTCCACCTGTGTAGGTTCGGACCCGAGGAACCGAGGACCCCAGCAGTAAGTCAGCTGCTTCAGAGTCTTGTCAGAGCTAGCCTAAGGTGAGTAGAATAACTCTTTATGTTTCAAAGTAAATGATGAAAGATTTAGCATGATTCACGCATCATGAATGCCATGAGATGTATTAGGTTGCTTGCATTAGAATTCACGAATATGTTGCATTGCATATTTTGTTGTTGATGTGGATGAATGTTGGATGATCCTTTAGCCCTCACTATGATATGAGATAGTGATGACACGGTATGGAAGACCAGTGAGGCCCATTCTACACCCCTGGCACTATTGGAATGTGTAGAGGGTTATTGATGACAAATTCATCCTTGATGTGATTTGTCTGTGATGTGATGCATTCCATGTTAGCATATGTTTTAAATGTTTTTATTATTCTGCTCACTGGACTCTAGTAGCTCACCCCATTTCCCTAATCCCCCAAGTTTGCAGGTACGGGATAGATCAGAAGGTCAGCTAGAGTAAAGTCTTGGTCATGTAATAGCTAGTGGTGGACATGATAAATATTGAAATGTAATGTTTAGAACAGTAATGTAATGAATAGTATTAAACAGTTATGTAATGTAATGGTGTTATTGAGGATAGAATTGTGCTTGACCCTAGCATGGTGTTAATCCCTTTTGAGTACATGATTTTAATGATGTTTATGTAAACCAAACTTAATAAATGTTAGGTTACCCCATTGGAGCATTGTTGAGGACTCCAGTGTGGGGTTGATGATTATGTTTATGAGTTGTGCATGCACAGGTTAAGTTTGAAAATGAATGAGAAAAGTTCAAAATTTTTATGTATGTATTGATCATGTATGGGATTAAACAGGTTTACAGGTTGTATGTTAGGCTTGCTATGGGTCCCGGCGGCCTTAAGCCGATCTGGATCCTAGCGCCGGTAGCGGTCCGGTTTTCGGATCGTTACAGATTGGTATCAGAGCCCTAGGTTCATATGGTCGGACCTAGAGTGTCGGGCTCATAGATGTTCTAGAGGTCAAGCACAATAGGGAAATCATGTCCACTAGGATAGGGTTTAGAGTCCTGTCTTGAATGATGATGTGAAATGCCATGATTATATGCATGTGCATTGATGATATGCTATGTATGTGATGTATGCAATGCGGGTTCATGTGTTTACACATGAACCATTTGATGCTAATGTTTATGTGATAGGTGTTGTTTTTCAGTAAGCAAGATGAGAGGAACTCGTCGATCTGCACGATTGACTGGAGTACCACCCCAGGATGAGGGCACGGGTGCCCGTCCTCCAGCATTGCCTAGGGCAATGTCCTGCAGGTCAAGCAGGGAGAGAACATCAAGGGACCCTAGAAGGTCTTTTGATGTGAGCAGAAGGGGAACAGTACAAGGAGGAATGTCAGAGGATGTGGGGGACGATATGGATGTGGATCAGAGAAGGGATGGCAGTCTTGGAGTGAGTATGTCAGAAGAGGGCATGGGAGAGTCCCAAGGAGGCACTCAGTCCTCGGGATTTGTTTAGCCACCCCAGTACCCACCCTTTTCACAGAATCCCGGGTATTCGATGGGAGGTACATCGGATTACCCCAGTTTTAACCCTTACCACCCACACATGCCATACCCACCTTTCTACCCACCATACCCACAGTACCCTATGTACCCTCCCCCATCATTCTATCCAGGTACAACAAACCCTACCCCAGGGGATGTTGCACCTCCTCCACCATCAGCAGAACCTACTGTTCCAGCAACTCAAGTGCCTAAACCTAGCTCATCTGGAGGGAGCAAGGTCAAGATGACCGATTACATGAAGCTGGGTGCTCCCCAGTTTGAAACAGGTGATGACCCGTTTGTGTACCTTGAGAGGGTCAAGATGATTACAGATGAGATAGGAGCTTATGACAGTAGAGCCATTCAGATGGCTGGATTCACACTAAAGTGCAAAAAGGCCCGATAGTGGTTTAAAAACTATGTGAACCCGAGGTTGGATAGCCTATCATGGGAGGAGTTTGCCAATGAGTTTGTAGGATGGGCTTTCCCTGATAGTTCAAGGGAATTGAAGATGATTGAATTTGAGCAGTTGAGGCAGACAGAGGAGATGAGTGTGGATGAGTACACAGATAGGTTCTTGGAGTTGTTGCCGTTCGCTGGGCAAAATCTGGACACAGATCAGAAGAAGTCAAGGAAGTATATCATGAGGCTCCATTCCAGGTATTCCTCCTTGATCTAGTCAGCAGAGAGGGAGAGTTTCCATGCCATAGTGGATATGGCTCGGAGGATGGAGGCTAGTGCAATCATCGAAGGGAAAGTTAAGCAGTCAGTAATACAGCCTTCTGGTGCCAAGACCCCAGGTGGGGGAAGGTTAGACCCTTCTTCTCTGAGTTCAGGTAGTAAGAGGTGGAGCAGTACCACCAAAAAGTCGAAGAAGAACAAGTTCTGGAATAAGATCAAGTCAGGTCTGGGATTAGGAAGTGGCTCGAGCTCAGGTGCAGATAATGCAGTATGTATGAAGTGTGGAAAGCCGCACAAAGGAGTATGTTGGTTTGGGACGTCAGCCTGCTTCAGATGTGGGCAGGAGGGACACATGGCACGGGAGTGTCCTAGAGCAGCTTTTGTGGCACAGTCCCAGCAGACAGCTTCTGGTAGTGTGGCTCAGCCAGCAGCTCCAGCCGCGACTCAGGCTAATGGCAGAGGCAGAGGGAGAGGGGCAGCCTCTTCTTCAGTGGGTTTCAGAGGTGAAGGTCCGTCAGCTCCAGCACGGATCTTCACGATGACTCAGCAGGAGGCAAATGCATCAAACACAATGGTGTCAGGTAATCTCATCATTGGTTGTTCTGATGTTTATGCCTTAATGGACCCTGGTGCATCGCATTCTTTTATTGCTCCGAGGGCCGTCGAGAGGTTGGGGTTGATGGTCTCTGGGTTAGAGTGTCCCCTATGGGTCAGTGGACCCAAGTGTGACCCGTCAGTGGCAGAGTCAGTCTGCCAGTGTAGTCCAGTTTTTGTGGAGGGAAGATGCCTTTCTGCCGACCTTGTGGTTCTAGATTTGACAGATTTTGACGTCATTCTAGGGATGGATTGGCTATCTACCCATGGTGCTACCTTGGACTGCAGAGACAAGGTAGTCAGGTTCAGATATCAGGATGGGTCAGAGGTTGTCTTCAGAGGAGACAGGAGGGGTAAACCTAAAGGTTTGATATTAGCCCTACAGGCTCGTAGGCTACTTAGGAGGGGTTGTCAGGGTTTTCTAGCTCATGTGAGAGAGCTGGATAGTCATGTCAGAGAGCCCGCCTCAGTGCCCGTGGTCAGTGAGTTCTTAGATGTTTTCCCAAACGAGCTGCCAGGTTTACCACCTGCTAGGGAGATAGAGTTCGAAATTGAGTTAATGCCTGGAACTAGACCGATCTCTATCCCTCCCTACAGGATGGCACCAGCAGAATTGAAGGAGCTTAAGGAGCAGTTGTAAGAGTTGGTAGATAGAGGCTTCATCCGACCGAGTACCTCACCTTGGGGTGCTCTAGTGCTGTTTGTGAAAAAGAAGGATGGATCCCTCAGACTTTGTATCGACTACAGGCAGTTGAATAAGGTCACTACCAAGAATAAGTACCCGTTGCCGAGGATCGACGATCTATTCAACCAGCTAGCAGGAGCGGGTTGTTTCTCCAAAATAGATCTGAGATATGGGTACCATCAGCTGAGGATAAGAGAAGAGGATGTGCCGAAGACAGCATTCAGGACCAGATATGGGCATTATGAGTTCCTTGTGATGCCGTTCGGGTTAACCAATGCCCCTACAACATTCATGGATCTCATGAACAGAGTGTTTAGTCAATACCTGGATTACTTTATTATTGTCTTCATAGATGATATCTTAGTGTATTCCAGGAATGCAGAGGAGCATGCCCATCATCTGAGGTTAGTTCTGCAGACCTTGAGGGAACATGGCTTGTATGCCAAGTTCTCCAAGTGTGAATTCTGGCTGAGGAGCATTGCATTCTTGGGGCATGTTGTGTCAGAAAATGGAATAGAGGTGGACCCCAAGAAAGTGGAAGCTGTAGCTAACTGGCTTAGACCCACTACAGTGACAGAGATCAAGAGCTTCTTGGGTTTGGCAAGTTACTACAGGAGGTTCGTTTAGGACTTCTCTAAGATTGCAGCTCCTATAACCAGACTGACTAAGAAAAACCAGAAGTTTGTGTGGACCGACCAGTGTGAGGAGAGCTTTGAAGAGCTAAAGAAGAGGTTGACGTCGGCACCGGTGTTAGCTCTGCCAACTAGTAATGAAGACTTCACAGTGTACTGTGATGCGTCTCGTGTGGGACTGGGTTGTGTACTGATGCAGAATGAAAGGTTAATTGCTTATGCTTCTAGGCAGCTGAAGAAGCACGAGTTGAATTATCCTACACATGACCTAGAGATGGCAGCTGTGATCTTTGCACTCAAGATGTGGAGGCATTACCTTTATGGGTTAAAATGTGAGATCTTCACAGATCATAAAAGCTTGCAGTACATCTTGAGTAAGAGAGAATTGAATTTGAGGCAAAGGAGATGGGTAGAACTGCTTAGTGACTATGATTGCAAGATTCAGTACCATCCGAGTAAGGCGAATGTTGTGGCAGACGCCTTAAACCGGAAATCACTTGGCAGTTTATCCCATATTTCAGTAGAGAGGAGGCCAGTGGTGAGGTAGTTCTTCGAGCTCATTAATGAAGGTTTGCAGTTGGAGTTGCCTGGTACAGGTGCTTTGATAGCCTAGATGAGAGTAACACCTATGTTTCTGGAGCAGGTGGCTCAGAAGCAGCATGAGGACCCAGAATTAGTGAAGATTGCCAAGACTGTTCAGTCAGGCAAGAATGAGGAGTTCAGATTTGACAGCAAGGGGATCCTCCGCTATGGGAATAGATTGTGTGTACCAGATGACGTGGGACTAAAAGGAAACATTATGAGGGAAGCTCATAATGCCAGATACAGTGTTCACCCTGGAGTCACCAAAATGTATCAAGATCTGAAGAGAGTTTATTGGTGGCCAGCTATGAAAAGAGAAGTGGCACAGTTTGTGTCAGCCTGCGAAATATGTCAGAGGGTGAAGCTGGAACATCAGAAGCCGGCTGGAATGCTTAACCCACTACCTATTCCAGAGTGGAAATGGGAGAATATTGCTATGGACTTCGTGGTGGGGTTACCGGCAGCGTCCAACAGATTGGACTCCATATGGGTGATTGTGGACAGACTGACCAAATCTGCTCACTTCATTCCTGTCAGGAGTGGCTATTCTGTGGACAAGTTGGCGCAGGTGTATGTTGATGAGGTTGTCAGGTTGCATGAGGTTCCTGTTTCAATAGTGTCCGATAGAGGGCCCCAGTTCACCTCCAGGTTTTGGCGGAGTCTGCAGAACGCTATGGATACCAGGTTGAATTTTAGCACTGCTTTCCATCCTCAGACGGACGGACAATCAGAGAGGACCATCCAGACAATAGAGGATATGCTCAGAATGTGTGTGCTAGATTTTGGCGGTTCTTGGAGGCAGCATCTACCTTTGGTGGAGTTTGCCTACAATAACAGTCATCATGCTAGCATAAGGATGGCTCCATATGAAGCTTTGTATGGAAGGAAGTGCAGGTCGTCTGTCTGTTGGGAGGAAGTTGGAGAAAGGGCCTTGGCAGGGCCTGAGCTAGTAGAGATCACCAGTAGAGTGGTGCCCATAATCAGAGAAAGGATCAAGACTGCTGCAAGCAGGCAGAAAAGTTATGCAGATATCCGCAGAAGGCAAGTAGAGTTTCAGGAGGGGGAGTTGGTATTGCTCAAAGTGTCTCCGATGAAAGGGGTGATTCGATTCGGGAGGAAGGGTAAGTTAGCTCCACGGTACATCGGACCCTTTGAGATCTTGCAGAAGATTGGGAATGTATCGTATAAGTTGGACTTACCTGCTTCTATGGAATGGTGTTTAGTACAGTAATGTAATGAATAGTATTAAACAGTTATGTAATGTAATGGTGTTATTGAGGATAGAATTGTGCTTCACCCTAGCATGTTGTTAATCCCTTTTGAGTACATGATTTTAATGATGTTTATGTAAACCAAACTTAATAAATGTTAGGTTACCCCATTGGAGCATTGTTGAGGACTCCAGTGTGGGGTTGATGATTATGTTTATGAGTTGTGCATGCATAGGTTAAGTTTGGAAAATGAATGAGAAAAGTTCAAAATTTTTATGTATGTGTTGATCATGTATGAGATTAAACAGGTTTACAGGTTGTATGTTAGGCTTGCTACTGGTCCCGGCGGCCTTAAGCCGATCTGGATCCTAGCGCCGGTAGCAGTACGGTTTCCGGGTCGTTACAGTCAAGCACGATACTAATACTCATTACATTTTGTACAATACATTACATTACAATGTCTTTCATGTCCACAACTAACTATTACATACATAAGACTTTTACTCTTGCTGACTTCCTGGTCTATCCCGAACCTGCAAACCTGGGAGTTAAGGAAAAGGGGTGAGCTACTAGAGCCCAATGAGCAGAATAGTAAAACAATATATTAAAATCCATGCTTTTATGAAATGCATCACATCACAAACAAATCACATCAAGGATGGAATTGTCACCAATAGCCCTCCACATAATCCAATAGTTTCAGGACGTAGAATGGGTCTCTGGTCTTTTCCTTAACATAACATAACATAACATTCCAATGTGCTAGGGGCGTAGAATGGGTCTCGACCTTGACTTTCTCTTACTTTATGCCAGGGGCGTAGAATGGGCCTCGACCTGGACTTCCGTACCATACCATATCATATCATATCATATCGAGGACTAATGGATCATCCAATTACCATCCACATCAACAATAATTAATGCAATGCATCATATTCGTGAATTCTAATGCAAACAACCTAGTATATAACATGGCATTCGTGATGCATGAACATGCTCAAAATTTACTTTGAAACATAAAAATCCATTCTACTCACCTCATGCTGCCTCAGCAAAGACTCTGAAGCAGCTATCTCACTGCTGGGGTCCTCGGTTCTTCGGGTCCAAACCTACACAGGTGGACTCAAATGAGGGACCAAACATACACTAACATGACTCTAAACATCTCCCCAAAAACCCCCTAAAATATCATAAAACAATCATAAAAAACATGCAAAGGAAGGCTGAATATGGCACTTTCAGCGGCAGGTTCAGCGGCCAAAAGTCCCTCCAGTGCCAAAAGTCATGCACTTTCGGGGGCAGGGTTCGGCGGCCGAAAGTGCTTCCAGAGCCGAAAGTCCAAACTTTGGGGGCAGGGTTCGGTAGCCAGAACTGCCTCCCCAGGCAGGTTCGGCGGCCGAACATGGCTTCGGCAGCCGAACCTGAGTTCTTCCAGAAATAGAACTCAAGCCTCTTACACACATTCAGCCAACCAAACCTCTCAACTCAAGCCAACTCATGCAAAAACATGCATAAACACATTCTCAAGCATTTAGGGGCTCGAAACTAACCTATACCCCAACAACATTAACATAGCAACACATTTAGCATGCATTTATCATCAAACTACCAAAACCCTATCATTTTTACAACTAGCCTAATCATGCATCTTTACCCCATAACCCTTCATAAGACTTGCTTAAAACATCAAAGATGGTGAGGATCGATGCTTACCTCTTGAAGATCGAGAGAAGGCGTGACCCAACTTGGAGATTTGGGGAAAACGGGTTCCGGAGGTCTCTAAGCTTCACAACTTCAATTTTGAGCTTAAAACTTCAAAACAAGATGAAAGCTTGTTAAAAACTTGAGAGATTTGAAGGAAAACATCAAAACTAACCATAGAAGGGTATGGACTCACCTTTGCCCGAAAATGGAGAAGAAAACTCGCCCATTTTCGGACATGGGGCCTTTTATAGGTGGCTGGCCAGACCACCTTCGGGGGCCAAAGGTGCTCCCTAAACTCCACCATGTTCGGCGGCCGAACCTGGCTTTTCTTTCTTGGTACTTTTCTTTCAAAAACTCAATTTTTTTCTTACTTAAAACCTTAAAACACATGAAAATATTTTAGAAAAACATATTTTACCCTTCTAGAGGTTTCTGACATCCGAGATTCCACTGGAAAATAGGAATTCTGATGTCGGGGTCTAGCCGGATATTACATTCTCCCCCCTTAAGAACATTCATCCCTGAATGTTCACCAAACAAGCATAACACAACATAAACACATAACAACACATAGATACTAACCTTAAAAGAGATGAGGGTATTGCTGGAGCATAGATTCCTATGTCTCCCAGGTACATTCTTCTATGTTGTGGTGATTCCAAAGGACTTTTGCCATCGGAATTTTCTTGTTCCTCAACTTTCTGATCTGCATGTCTAGGATCCGCACTGGCTGCTCAACATAAGTGAGATCTCCTAGGATCTCCACATCAGGCTCACTAAGAACCTTGCCCGGATCTGACACGAACTTCCGTAACATGGAAACATGGAAAACCAGATGGATTCTTTCCATTAATGCAGGTAAGTCCAACTTGTACGATACATTCCCGATCTTTTGTAAGATTTTAAAGGGTCCAATGTACTGTGGAGCTAGCTTACCTTTCTTCCCAAAACGAATCACCCCTTTCATAGGAGACACCTTGAGCAACACCAAATCTCCCTCTTGAAACTCTACATGCTTCCTGCGGACATCTGTATAACTCTTTTGCCTGCTCACCGCAGTTCTGATCCTTTCTCTGATAATTGGTACTACTCTGCTGGTGATCTCTACTAGCTCAGGCCCTGCTAAGGACCGCTCTCCCACTTCTTCCCAGCAAATAGGTGACCTGCACTTCCTTCCATACAAAGCTTCATATGGGGCTATCCCTATGCTAGCATGATAGCTGTTATTGTAGGCAAACTCCACTAAGGGTAGATGCTGCCTCCAAGAACCGCCAAAATCTAGCACACACATTCTGAGCATATCTTCAATTGTCTGGATGTTCCTCTCTGACTGTCCATCAGTCTGAGGATACAGTCTGAGGATGAAAAGCAGTGCTAAAATCCAACCTGGTACCCATAGCATTCTGCAGACTCCGCCAAAACCTGGAGGTGAACTGGGGTCCCCTATCTGACACAATTGAAACGGGAGCCCCATGCAGCCTGACCACTTCATCAACAAACACCTGCGCCAATTTATCCACAGAGTAACCACTCCATGAACCTAGGGCTCTGATACCAATCTGTAATGACCCAAAATCGGACCGCTACCGGCACTAGGATCCAGATCGACTTAAGGTCTCCGGGACCCATAGCAAGCCTAGCATACAACCTGTCATTCCTGATAAATCCCATACATGATCATACATTTACATAAAATGTTAAACTTTTTATCTACCAAGCTCGACCTGTGCATGCACTGAAATTGAATACATAAAAACCCCACACTAGAGCCCTCATCAAATGCTCTAGTTGGGTCAACATTACATAAATCAAGCTTGGTTTACATATCTCAACATACAAAACATTTCATAACGATCATGAACAAAAGGGATTAACCATACACACTAGGGTCAAGCACGATACTAATACTCATTACATTTTGTACAATACATTACATTACAATGTCTTTCATGTCCACAACTAACTATTACATACATAAGACTTTTACTCTTGCTGACTTTTTGGTCTATCCCGAACCTGCAAACCTGGGGGTTAAGGGAAATGGGTGAGCTACTAGAGCCCAGTGAGCAGAATAGTAAAACAATATATTAAAATCCATGCTTTTATGAAATGCATCACATCACAAACAAATCACATCAAGGATGAAATTGTCACCAATAGCCCTCCACATAATCCAATAGTGTCAGAGCGTAGAATGGGCCTCTGGTCTTTCCCTTAACATAACATAACATAACATTCCAATGTGCTAGGGGCGTAGAATGGGCCTCGACCTGGACTTCCATACCATACCATATCGTATCATATCATATCGAGGACTAATGGATCATCCAATTACCATCCACATCAACAATAATTAATGCAATGCATCATATTCGTGAATTCTATTGCAAACAACCTAGTATATAACATGGCATTCGTGATGCATGAACATGCTCAAAATTTATTTACTTTGAAACATAAAGATCCATTCTACTCACCTCAGGCTGCCTCGGCAAAGACTCTGAAGCAGCTATCTCACTGTTGGGGTCCTCGGTTCCTCGGATCCGAACCTACACAGATGGACTCAAATGAGGGACCAAACATACACTAACATGACTCTAAACATCTACCCAAAAACCCCCTAAAATATCATAAAACAATCATAGAAAATATGCAAAGGAAGGCTGAACAGGGCACTTTCGGGGGCAGGTTCGGCGGCCGAAAGTCCCTCCAGAGCAGAAAGTCATGCACTTTCGGGGGCAGGGTTAGGCGGCCGAAAGTGCTTCCAGAGCCGAAAGTCACCCACCTTCGGCGGCAGGTTCGGCGGCCGAAACTGCCCTCTAGAGCCGAAAGTCCAAACTTTCGGGGGCAGGGTTCGGCAGTCAGAACTGCCTCCCCAGGCAGGTTCGACGGCTGAACATGGCTTCGGCAGCTGAACCTAAGTTCTTCCAGAATGGCAGAACTCAAGCCTCTCACACACATTCAGCCAATCAAACCTCTCAACTCAAGCCAACTCATGCAAAAACATGCATAAACACATTCTCAAGCATTTAGGGGCTCGAAACTAACCTATACCCCAGCAAAATTAACATAGCAACACATTTAGCATGCATTTATCCTCAAACTACCAAAACCCTATCATTTTTACAACTAGCTTAATCATGCATCTTTACCCCATAACCCTTCATAAAACTTGCTTAAAACATCAAAGATGGTGAGGATCGACGCTTACCTCTTGAAGATCGAGAGAAGGCGTGACCCAACTTGGAGATTTGGGGAAAATGGGTTCCGGAGGTCTCCAAGCTTCACAACTTCGATTTTGAGCTTAAAACTTCAAAACAAGATGAAAGCTTGATAAAAACTTGAGAGATTTGAAGGAAAACATCAAAACTAACCATGGAAGGGTATGGACTCACCTTTGCCCGAAAATGGAGAAGAAAACTCGCCCATTTTCGGACATGGGGCCTTTTATAGGTGGCTGGCCAGACCACCTTCGGGGGCCAAAGGTGCTCCCTAAACTCCAACATGTTCGGCGGCCGAACCTGGCTTTTCTTCCTTGGTGCTTTTCTTTCAAAAACTCAATTTCTTTCTTATTTAAAACCTTAAAACACATGAAAACATTTTAGAAAAACATATTTACCCTTCTAGAGGTTTTCGACATCCGAGATTCCACCGGAAAATAGGAATTCTGATGCTTGGATCTAGCCAGGTATTACAGTACAGATGGTCCACGTCCTTTTTATTTAACGCAAACGAGATGTCATTCATCAGGAGGCCATCGTTGTCTTGAACCGCCCTCAGCGGGACGATAGGAACCGAAGCACAAATGGGACCGTTAGAAGAAGAGCCTAAAGTGGAGCTTCCACCAAAAGGAGATGATGAAGAGGAGATATTCATCTCAGAAAATGTTGAAAAGAAACAAAGAAGTACCTTAAGTAAATGTGGAAGTAAAAGGCTAGATGGTCGAGTCTTTTTTAAAGAGTAGAGGTCAGTTGTGAGCAAAAATGGTAATCGAAGAAGAGAAAGGGATTTTATACCGAGATTTCGATGGCAGGATTAAATGCAACTCAAGAAGCAAGGCTATCACTATTTATAACCAGAAACAGGCAAAGAGAAGGGATATGAAGAGCCAATTCAAACATGCCACGTGTCCAAGATCGTGAAGACAACTGTAATATTCGAAGAGTCGAAGACTAGTAGAGTAACCTCTGATACAAAATAATAATCGCTCAAAGTAAGTTATGAGCTATCACCATAGGATAGGGTCATGTGGCAAGGGTCTAATAAGCTGACACACGGTTGCAGAAGTCTTACCTATAGAAAAGAGGACCAGGACACCATAACACTCAGTGCTTCACCAACACTCGTCCTCTCTTGAGCAGGTCGAGTATTCATGGAAAGTTACCATTAATGGATATAATATACTAGATCCCCCATTACACCTATAATCGCGGTATCCCTTATCCACTAGTTGATACCAGTTGAATTTTCAGGAGGTTTAATAACTAATTTCATTTTCTTATAGTACAAAAGTAAACTTATACAGAATTCAAAATATACATTCTTACACACTTATTCTAAGCTAAAAGAAATTTATTATATTTACCCACTCTATCAATTAACTGCCTTAACTATCAAAGTGGCTGCCCACAAATACTAACCATCTCATTCTCTCTCTTTTACAGATTGATCAACTACAGCTCAATTCCATTTTCAGTCATATTAATATTAAAACCTTCACATTCGTGTTATATACTAACTATATCGTCAACGTTCACGGTTTAAAGGCATCCCAAGCCTCAAAGCTCATTTCAAATCACAGGAGTAGGTTTAAACAAATTCCACACCATCAATTATTCACACGTACTAAACACCATTATTTCTACTATATTTCAAATAAAATTCTAACTCATATAATTTACATTAGTTACTTGGCTTAAATAAATATGTGAAATAATGTTCTATTAATTCGTTAATCATTTCCGTTATTTTATGTGTCTTGAATTTTAAATATATTTTTTTGAATTGATTTGAAAATTTTATACTAACAAACTGAATTGAATAAAATTGAAAAGTTATCTTAAAGTATAAGGCGAAAGCTATAGATAAAATTGGATAAATAACTGTAGTTTTTTTCTATTAATTTATTCTATTATATGAAATTTAGGAAAACACACTTAAATAAATTTTAAAAATTCTGAGAGATTGTATCACTCTTTTTAATTATAGTATAACTTTAATTTCTACTTGCACGAGAATGTAGATTTTACAGTTAAATTATATTAAATTTTTTATATTTTTTTAATATTTCAATTGATGATGTAGATTTTACGATCAAATTATTTCAAACTTCTTATTTCATTTTAATATTTCAATTGAGAATGCATATATGTTCCTATGCAGTAAGATTGTTTGAACACTTCTTTTATCGTTGAAGGAATCTTTTTATTTCTTTTTCATAATTTAATTAATTATAAGTAATTCACATATTTGTTTTAATTTGTTTAATATTTTGTTAGTTATATGAACCATAAAAAATATATTTCATTATAAATCATTTACTTAATTGTATGAGAAAGCCTAAATTGGAAACCCTCAATAAATTTATGGACCAACTGGATTTGATTTTCTCACGTCAACTTAATTTACTTACAGATTATTAGATTAACCGACCATTTATTTAAAGAAAATAATTTATATTTACAAAAATATTTTTTATAAATATATTAACAAATTTATATGTAAAATTATTAATAAAATCTTTAAAATATAGAAAATAATTTTTTTTTGAAAAAATATTATTTTCTCTAAAATAGTTTATTTTTTTCGATTAAAAAAATATTTTTTGTCAATTATTTTTTCTAAGTGCCTCAAATATCAAAAAATATGAATATAATTTTTAAAAAATATTTTATATGAAATAAATAGAAACTAAATTGAGATTAAATTAAAATATTTAAATTAAATTGATTCAAAATTTTAAAAAATATTAAATTAAAATGACTAAAAAATTAAAAAAAAAAAGCTAAATTAGGCATACTCATTCCTTATCTACATAGCATATTTTTCAATATACAATTTAACAAATTAAAATATAACTATCTCCATCTCAAAATATCTCCATTTAAAGTTTATTCATACAAATTAGTAAAATTAATTATAGCTTTAATTTTTAAAAAAATTATAATAATTTATTTAAAATATTTTTAAATAGTCATAGTTTTCACATATTAATATTAAATGACTTAAAAAATAATAAAAAAATATATATAAAAAGTAAAAATTAGTATTACCTTAAAAGTTTTGAAGTGATAAATAATTTAAAAAAAAATATCTAAAATGATAGTTGCTGTGGGGAACGGAGATAATACATATATATTAATTAAAGTGTAAGAGTCAGATAAGGTTGCTTAGAGGATAAATAAATTGAGTTGAGTCGATTTTTAAAAATTTTAAATTTAGTTCATTTTGAGTTTGAATCGAATTTGAGATTTACTTATTTTGAATTCTAGCGAGTATTAATAAATTCAAGTTTATCTCGTTTAATAAACGAGTTTAAATAAATCAAGTTTTTATCGAATTTTATTTCGAATAGTTAAGAAATAAGTTAATTTATTTATATGTGTAATGAGTTTTAATTTAAAATTAATAAATTTAAAATTAAATAATTTTAATTAAATAAGTATATATATAAATTAAATTGCAAACTTATAAATTATGACCAACTCTTAAATTTTAACTATTTAAATATATATAAATTTTAAGAGTATAATTAAACTACCTAATGTTGAATTTTAAAAAATTTAAATTGGACTTATGAAAATATATGAAAAGTTTGAGTTTATTTCTTTAATACTATAACATGTTTAACAAGATTGTTCACAGTATGCTCGCAAGTCTACTCGTGAATTTGGAAATGAATTGATCTCACAAGTTTTAATAAAATGAATAAAACGGTGCTATAGAGTTCAAGTCTACTCATAAATTCGAAAATAAATTGATTTCACGAGCTCTAATAAAACGAATACTATAAAATTCAAGTTTGACTCATTTATTAAACGAAAATAAAAATTAAACTTGAGTTTAATTTGTTTAAAAATTGAATCGAATCCGATCGAATTTTTATAAAATTTAATTTATTTACTTTTAATACCCTAGCACCCATCTTTCTCTCACTATTACTTAGATTAAAAAAAGCCCTAATGAAGTCATTAGTAGTGCTTTATGATTGATTAACTCACTAAATAAGAACATGGGATTACATAATTAATCAGACATGCTTTACAAGTCAGCCAATGAAAATTTGACATCTTAATACTTGTTTTAGCAAAAGCAAAACACTTTTTTTTTTAAAAAAAAAAATCCAATAATACAAGAATAAAGCCAAGGATGAATGAGGTAAGATTGAGGTGAAATAATTGGCCAAGTTGTGTAATTATATATAATATTGGGTAGCTATAATAGTTAGGCAAAAGCATTGGCTCTTTTATTGACAAATAAAGGAGAGAAAGAGAAAGATTATGGGCCACATATATAATTATTAATAATTAAAAAAGTATACTATATTTCTAAAAGCCCCCTCCTCTTTTCTTCTTCTTTTGATTTTGGGAATAATTAAATTAATACACAGCACAAGAGTAGGTGGATCTAGCATAATTGCAGGCATCTAAGGCTCCACCATTTTCGTCAAAAATAATTTATATATAATTTTTTAAATTAATAAGATTTATTTATTAAAAAGCAGTCTTGTTAACAAGAATTTTAAAATGTAGAAAATTACTCTTTTTAAAAAAAACTAATTTATTCAAAAATATCTAATTTCGGTTTACTTAAAAAAATTAATTAATTTTTAAATGCATTAGATATAAAAAAATATATATATTTACAGGAGATATGCATATGTCATGTTAAAACCACTTGTATTTGATGGGTATTTTTATGTTTTTTATACTTTATACTTTTAACTTTTGTTAGTTCAACCACTGTTAATGGACATGTCATGCTCCACTTCCGACCGTAGTCAGTCCATTCCCTTTAAAATAAAATCAAACCCAATAAAATAAAAATAAAAAATTTAATATTTAAAAAATTAAATTAAAAAATTAAATTAAATTAAATCAGCTTCGATTTAATTTAATTTTATCGGTTTAAATTTTTAATAAATTTTTTTATTTTTTATATTTTATTTTTAATATTTTAAAATTTAATTAAAATATTTTAATTTTAATCTAATTTAATCTCTCCATATTATTGAAAATAATATATTATTATCACTAATCGATTCAGTTCGATTTTTTTAATTTTTTTTAATTAAAATCACACCGAATCGAAATAATTAAAATTTTTAAAATTAAAAATCAAACCAAATCGAAATGAATAAAAAAATCAAATCGAATTTTTAAATTAATTCGGTTTGATCAATTTTTTTAGTTTGAATCGAATATTGCTCATTCTTATTAAGAAAATTTATTTATTAATTTAATTAGTCCAAATAAACTCGTATTTACTAAAACAATTTGATTGTAAAATAATTTTATTTACTTAATTTTAACTAAAATCTAAATTCAAAATTTATAGTAATAAAATTGATTTTACTATCAAAATTTATTGAATAGCATGTTAGAATTAGAATTGTGAAACTTAGACACACTGAGTACACACAATTACAAATATGGACTTAAATTTAGAAATTCTTGAAAAAAAAGGTCCAATTGAATCCCATTTTGGAGCTTATTTGGGACAACATTAAGAGACCAAAAATGGTTGGGCAGTAGTCTATAATAGCCAATGGCCAAAACACTTTCACATGGAAATGTCCAATAACAATCCAAGCATGTCTTAGCCTTTTTTCTGATTGGTTGAACAATGGAAGTTGGCTAACCGAATCATGTGGAATTCATTTACATGGTTGAGTTTGCCCACTTGGGAATTCATGGGAACATAATAAATAAACAAATAAATAAATATAAATTAATTGATTGGAAACAATAAGAAGCAAGTCCCCACAGCCACAAGCAACATAACATAAAAAAAAAAAACAGTTCCAAAATTCAAGATTCTGTTCAAAAACCAAAATCAATCCAAACCCCAAAGCCAAATTTTCAGTTGGCCATCCTCATCTCTAGAGGTCTCTTTTGTGCCTTTTCTTGTCTCCAATTATTGCTTATCACATCTCATCATTTCACACTAATGCTTAAATTATTTTTAAAAAAAAATTTACCCATATCCAATCCATTTGGATTTCGAAGAAATCAGCTGAGGTTTCGTGTCGGCCTTATAGGACCACACTGCTCCATTTAGTGATTTTATTTCTGTCGGTCAATAAATATCAACTAGGCTGTGTCGCATTTTTTCCTGTCGAAATAGTTCGAAGCGCGATTGTGTTTACATGTTGTTTTCTATTTTCTACTCTACTGATATTATCTTTATAGAGTTTCATTAGTTGGCTCTTGTAGTCCTTGATTTTGTGATGATCGGAATATGCGTTTATTGACCATGGATGGTAATCTGGCAGTCCCAAACAGTTTTGATAGTATCTATTTATTTTTTTATTTTTGAATTATTTAATTTAATTTAATTTTTTGAGTGGTTGGAATAGACTCTATACTCTTTGTATATAAATATCATGCATTTGATAAAAATATATATAAATATATTTGCTGTATTTCTTACGCTTTTATTTTATACTTGGTAACCCTATTTTCCATGAATTATTCTTGACCATATTATACAAGTCCCAACGTATTCACATCAACCTTCCAGATTTATCTGATGGCTAAGTTCCCATTTTATTATTAGGTTTCATTATATTTAGTCTATATTTAAAGTTTTAAATGATAATTATAAAATTATTAAATTCTTTAAATTATACTAAAGTATTGTTAATTTGATTTAATTATCCTTTACATGACTTCAATATTGATAATTTTCTATTATTAATTTATCATTAATAAAATAAATTAATACTCCTTACATTATTACATAATAGAGCTAAAGTAGTAATATATAGTGATATCAAACTACCCTTACGAGAGTAAATGAAAAATATCCTATTTTACTTTCTCCATCCCAATCCAATCGCGCTTGTAACTTTGAAGGAAGAAAAACAAGAGTGACAAAGGAAACATCCAAGCACATGCCTATGTTGATTGATGTGTTGGAACATTGACTTAGTCAACATGTGGTTGGTTCATGTCTCTCAAAGACCGCTTAAATCAAATACCATATGGGCCACTTTTGTTGCTTGAGCTTGTGGAAACTTCGTTCATTATTTTTCTTTTCTTTTCTTTTATTTTCATATAAGTTTACAATTTGCATTCTAATTGATCCCCACATTATTCTAATCCATTTTATAATGTACTAAAAAAAACATAAGTAATGCTTTAGATTTTTTTTTTATCATTTCAAAATTTTTTAAAAAGAATAACGTTTAATTTAATTATAATTTATAAATAGTAGGTATGCATCTTATTAAAATTTCAAATAAATTATTTTTTTGAATTGCTGAATATATTTCAAGGCCAAAATGGTAATATATATATATAAATAAAGAGTTTATGTAAAAATCGGAGTCTCAAAATAATTATACTTGAAATTGATCTAATCAAAATCAAACCAATCAAAATTATGAAGAAAAGTTAAGGATGGCCGTCATAGCACCATCTTTTGTAGGTAGAAATCACGAGCACTTCATGGAGCAAAGCTTAAAACAGAAGGCAAGAGAAACTATGATGAAAGAGATTTTAAGTTTAAAAATGCTTGCAAGCTTGTAAAGATATTAACAAGTTTAAATTAAATCAAATTTAAATTCGATTTATTACTGTAATAAAACTGAAGTTAATTTCTATAAATAATTTATGAGTTCCGTTGAAGTTCCAACTTTTAAATTATTTTAATAAATGAGTTTTAGTTTCTTAAAATTTAGCTTGAGTTTATTTAACACCCCTGGCCTCTAAAGGCTTGTGCAGCAAACTCACAAGTTTTTCATTTTTTTTATAGCATTTGAGTGTTTTGAACACTAGCATGGAGGCTATGATCTCTTAGTCAACTTCTATGCATGTGAATCCTCCTTTGAGAAGTAGCATATCATCCCACAAATGCAACAGAGCTTCATCAAAGAAAACCTTTCCAATAGATCTTTTTTTAGTAAATCCTCCCTTTAAACTCATATATGGCGATTGCAACAGAAAAATAGAAAAATTCAACATATACAACTAAAAATTTTAAGAAAAAACCAAAGATGAATAGAAGACAAAATCCAAACAATACAATTTGAGATTTTCTCCGAACCAAAGGATGGGGGGAGATACCAACTGTCCTTGAAGTAGGCAAGCTTTGGAGGCGTCAATAAAATTTTCTCTAGGGAAACTTCACTCTATTTTCACTTTAGGAGGTAATTTGATTGGTTTTCGTTCATTTTTGAGGTGTAGAAAGTGGGTAGAATCTCTAGTTTAAATCCTCTTATCTACTATGTGTCACAGGGCGCTTTTGACACTGCGTCTGTGCGGCACTTGGACAGGCCCCAACGAGGTTACAGCCCGCCAAGTTCAGCCTATCGAGGAGTTTTGCCATGCTGACTGGTTTCGCCCTGCCTTGGGCTCATCAGGGGAGCGGCTCCAGCCCCCGACCAGGGTGTGCAGGTTTGATGATCCCACACACAACGGCCCTTCGAGTCACTCCCCACCCAATCTTTACGGCAACATCTTCCCCAGTATGGTGTCACGGCATCCTCGAAGAATTATGCACGTGACAATCTCCCCCACTCAATCCATGCTCGCCCTCGAGCATGTCTTCAATTAAGCACTTCCAGCATTGTTTCTCCGAAGTGACGATTCTCCACCTGAGCTACGAGCGCAACGAGCCAATGGGGACGTCCCTATCCCGTCGGAACGCAGGCTTCACCTTGCCTTGCCCCACCCGTTGAGGCACCCGAGGATCCCTATCCTCGCTCACTCAGTTGCCTCGCAATACTTGCTCTGGACACCACCTTCACCTAGTGAGTCCGATATAACACCTCGGTACGCGCAGCATCAATCCTTGCTCCCCTCCACCAAGGAAGCTCAACTCAACTACGCGCAGTCACTCTGCTGGTTCTCCACACCAGGAAAGACAACTCCTCTTCTCCTCTATTCTTCCAGGATCTTCAGGCGGGATGGCAACATGCCATGCGGAAGCCCACCTTGCTCTGATACCACATGTCACAGGGCGCTTTTGACACTGCGCCTGTGCGGCACTTGGACAGGCCCCAACGAGGTTACAGCCCGCCAAGTTCAGCCTATCGAGGAGTTTTGCCATGCTGACTGGTTTCGCCCTGCCTTGGGCTCATCAGGGGAGCGGCTCCAGCCCCCGACCAGGGTGTGCAGGTTTGATGATCCCACACACAACGGCCCTTCGAGTCACTCCCCACCCAATCTTTACGGCAACATCTTCCCCAGTATGGTGTCACGGCATCCTCGAAGAATTATGCACGTGACAATCTCCCCCACTCAATCCATGCTCGCCCTCGAGCATGTCTTCAATTAAGCACTTCCAGCATTGTTTCTCCGAAGTGACGATTCTCCACCTGAGCTACGAGCGCAACGAGCCAATGGGGACGTCCCTATCCCGTCGGAACGCAGGCTTCACCTTTTTTTTTTTTTTTTTTTTGCAGTAAATAGGAAATAAAATTAAAATCAAATGGGAAGAGGTATTCCAAATAAATTATTATGTGTAATAATAATAAGGGGCATTACAAGATAAAATCAATGACCAACTTTTTCTCCAAGTATTAGAATTGGTATCAGAGCCAAGGTCATGGGTTCGAATCCTAGTAGGTGCTGGGGAGGGGATTGTTGGCCAAGTGGGCCAGCATCCTGCTCAGATCCCTTCGAATCATGGCGCTTGAACTTGCTACGCTATAAGGAATTGGAGTTGCGCCTCTGCTAACAGCTTAAGCTTTTGACATGGTGGTAAGCGCTCGATCCTACACTATGCAACCATATCTAGAAGAGACCATCTTGCCTATGGAGGATGGGCATTCAGAGACTCCACTGGACAGTAGATGAAAGGGTTTTTAGTGTCCCTAGATTATACGTTTGTGCTGACTGCCGAGTTGGAGGCTTTGTTCACTGACTTCAAGATTGCAAAACAACTAGGCTATATAATAATATTACGGTGAAATGCGACTATATCAGTGTTGTGACCCTTCTGCATGAAACGAATCATATTCACACTTCTGAGTGCTCCCATCATCAATGTTATCAAGAGCCTATGTGAGCAAAATAGCTCTGATCACTTCAAACACATCTTCCGTGAAGCTAACACTTGTGCAGACCATATAGTCTCATTAGCTTCTAATATCAGAGTCAGGATGGAAATCCTTAACAAGCTCCGGTGAAATTTTTTTTTTTAATTAGAGGTTTCGAATTTAAATTTTAAATGCAAATGTACTTTATTTATCAAGCATTCAAATTAATGTTTCAGAAACGGAATGATTTAAAAAACTTGTGGAACAGAAACGGAATGACTTAGAAAAACTTGTAGAGAAAATCCAATTAGATTACCCTGAGAAATTACAGAGAAAATCCCCTGCTAAATAACAAAGAGGATTCGCCATCAATTAATTAGCTGATGAGAAACGATGACGGGTACAGAACTGTGGGGCCCATTCATCCTTCCAACTTGTAACGAGAAAAGAGGAAAGAAGATTATGTACAGTGTTGGACTAAAAATCACTCAGCTACACAAAATGTTGTACACCAAAAACGATCAATCAATAGGAATAGGCCAGTCGGTGAATTACACGATCTCTCAGGATCCCATTGTAAAGAGCCGCTCTATTTGCTGGCATTCCTCTGCCTTTAGCACCACCACCACTGCCACCGCCGCTAATTTTGTTGAACTTTGGTGAAGAAGATGAATTCTTGCCAAGAACAATATTGGTACCACGCTGCCTTCTGAACTCTTCCCCGTTCCCTCTTGGATCCACCACATCCTCTGCAAAGTGCACCCTCTTCTTCTTCTTCTTCCCCTCTGCAAACCCGACCAACCAAAAAAAAAAAAAAAAAATTAGCTAGCATGAACAAAGAAAAGAAGAAAAGGGAAGTTATATATATGTAAAAATGTTTTGGTTTGCGTACCTGAGGAGATACAAGAGCGAAGAACTTGCTGTGAAGACTCTGCAATTTGGTCAACGGGTAAAAGGGACGCAGGGAGAGATTTTTGAAGACGAAGAGCGAGGAGAATTACGGTGCCGGAGACAGCCATGGCAGTGGCTAGAACCACTCCCTGTGAGCAGAGCATGGAAGACATGGTTGATGAAGGACAAGAAGAAGAAGAAGAAGAAGAAGAAAACTGAATAAGTGAATGCAAAAGGAGAATATGCTGTGGTGGGGTTTTACAATTTACATGGGGACAGATACAGAAGACAAGGGACGGGTAGATAAATAAACTAAGCGTGGGCCGTGGTGGATGCAGTGGGAAAGCAAAAAAAGAAATTAAAACGTCAACAAAATGTGTAAATTACCATCCTGGATCTGGAAGAACCAAATGGAGCATTATTTTAATTAATATTTAATAATATGACAAGTAGGATGGCAATATTTCAAGTATTTTTTAATACCTAATTCGATCCTATTAAAATGGATTTAAATGATATGTAATTAAATTTAGGATAAATTTACATAATTTAAATTAAATTTAAATATTAATAATCAGTAATGGATCTAAAAATTTTATTCATAGTCAAATTTTAATAAATGATTACTGATAATAAAACACTTAAAATAAAATACATAAAATAAATATATATTTAAAAAATTATAAAAATTAATAAAATATTATAATTTATTTATTTTTTATTAATTAAAATATATTAATAATAATTTCATTTTTAATGTTTATAAATATAAAACTCATTAATTAATAAATATTATTCATAAAACACTTTTATTTATAAAAATTTAAATTTTATTTTTCTAAATAGTTTAATAAATAATTTCAATTATATAAATAAATTAAAAACTGATTAAGTTAGATAATTACTTTTTAATAATAAACATAGCTTATAAGATTAAATTATATAATAAATAAATAATTTTAGAAAAAAATTTATATATTGAGGTTGAAATGTTAAAAATAAAAATGAATTTTTTAAATTGAAAAAATAGAAAATAAAATAAATAATTAAAATTAAATAAATTAAATAATATTAAAGATGAATAAAGATTTATTTGATAAAAAATTAAAAATTTTAATTTTATAAAAATATAAAATATTTTAATTAGATAATTTTAAAATAAAAACTAATTAATAATTTTTTTTATTAATATAGAAATTTAATAATAATTTTTTTATTATATATAAAATTAATTAAATACTTTTATACAATTTGAAATTTTTCAAGGGCATAGCCCTTGCCCT
Source organism: Manihot esculenta (assembly GCF_001659605.2). NCBI lineage: Eukaryota > Viridiplantae > Streptophyta > Magnoliopsida > Malpighiales > Euphorbiaceae > Manihot > Manihot esculenta. Next base: position 15,844,355 of record NC_035166.2, read on the forward strand.
CCTCTGTCTCCGTCGCAGTTAATAATATTAATTGGATACGAACTGAAAATATTATTAATTTGTGATTTTTACGTAAGCATGTCATTTAATTATTTGTTTGTTGAGAGACGACTCTGACTCTCTCTCTCGTGCACCACACGGCATAGAAAGCTTTTGCTTTGCTTTTGCCGATGTCATTTCTTTGTTGGGAGGTGACTTTATGTGAACTCCATCGTCTAATCTGGGTATACTTTCAGCCACGGCCGTTTGTAATCCACGCTCCCGTCGTCGGCAGATCGCAGACGTTTGGTGTGTGTACCTAATTATTGACTGCTCAGGGAGTTGTGATTTTTTAAAACTTGTGGGTTCGTTAAGTGGCAATTATTTTAGGTCATGACAGCATTACATGGCTTAATAAGGTTGGATCATCATCTAATCTTTATTAAATTGTCAGTTTATTTTAATCCTTTTAAATAATTAAAAATATATATGGGCATGATTATTATCATCATGGGGGCGTCAGAGCAACCGAGCGATGCCAAAATTATTGGAGGTTTTAGAGGCTCAGATCCAGATAAAGGTTAGGAAAATGACTTGGGACCAATTGGGTTAGAGCGTTGAACATGCATGCGTGTTGCACATGCCTTCAGCTATATAGACGTTTGGTTCCAAAGATTACAATGTAACTAGATGGGGTACTGCTTTATTATAAATTTATTGATAGATGTCAATTACACTAAAATAAACTCTCATAGATTACAAAGGATGTGAACAAACAAATTCGCAAAGTCTAAAAAAAGAACTTAAGGCCCATAAATAAAAGAAATTCTAGATTGATTGGATCTTCCGATCCAAACACAATAATTCACAGTTTTAATAAATAATAGCCTCCAAAAAGCATAGGTAAAATAAAATTAAAGAAAAATTAAAATTGAAACAATAAAATCTTCATTATTATTCGAAAAACTCTAATCCTTTAAGTGAAAAACTAGAATAGTCATACATTAAAATTTATATGTCCAGCGGTAGAAGAGAGGCGGCAGAAGAAAACTCAAACAAGCACTTGAGAACAATATAATCTTTTGCCTTACTACGAGATAAGAAGCTTGTAAAAACTTCTACCAGTCACATATATATTTTTCTTCTATCAAAAAGTATTGCATTGCAGAGCTCCTTAGCCCATAAGTTTTCAGAGTTGAGGAGTCTATTGAGCCGCAGAAAGAGACTTTGAATATGACATGTAATAGATCGATTTTCATTTTCTCAAACTTTTCAAATTGATAACATACATACTGAAAACAGTGAAGGTAAAGTGGCACCACTCTACCGCATGAGTTCAGAGATCAATCTTTTGAAACACCACCAACAAAAGAAGAAATGAATATAAAAAAGAAAAAAGACATATCATAAAAAATTATCCTCGTAAAATACTGATCTGCTATAAAAAATAACAATTATTTATTCATAATTCTATCTAGAGGTGAGGAGGAAAACTCACATTCGGAGGAGAGAGAAGGTAAAGAGACAAAAGACGACCGCTGAAACAAAAAAAAAAGTCATAATTTTTATAAAAAAGAAAAAATAAAGAAAAAGAGACTTTTCTTTTTATTCAAAACAAAGAGAGTAGTTGTGAATTTTTTATTTACCTATTTATTTTAATTATAACTTTTTTAAGTTTTTTTTTTCATACAAAATATTCCGTTACATTAAAAATCCGTGTAAATCATGATACAAGACTAATATAAATATTAAATTAAAAAATAATATTTCTCCATAAAAAAGCATGGAGAGAAGAGCTCAAAGCACAAAATTAATCCTACCTAGAAATTATAATCTAGCCCCAACCTTCCCCTAACTTAAAGAAATCATTTGGACAGCTTATCTCTGCCCACAAGAATTTCCAGCAAGCACCAATTATGTCGGAGACAAAATTAAACTACCCAAAAGATTTAGCAGTACTGACCATAAAAGGAAAATCCATACATGTTTAAAAAAAAAAATTTAAAATAATAAAGACAATAAATAGTAAATTATCGACAGAGGTAATTAAATTCAGAAACACCGATGGATAATGAAAGGCTATTCACATTTATTGTCAATTATTAATAAAGAGAAAAGTCCATAATATTTTCGGTTTACAATAACTATGGAGTCGTGAAGAAGACAAATTAAACTTTTTGTTGAAATATCACCAATCAGCACTCCTGAAAGTAATCCTGTACTATTAAGACCAAATCAAAATGTAGCATCCCGTAAATAAAAATAGAAAAAATAAAACCACAGGCCCCCAAATCAAAAAGACCTCACAACCGAATGTACAAAAACAACACAAATTATACATTATTGAGCGAAAAGAGTAGCCAAGATCAAGAACCCCTTCCCCGAGTACAAAACACTCGTCTCTTTACTGTCTTTACTCCTCTCTTTGTTTCTCTCTAATTCCAAATTTTATGATTCATTAGGCAAAGCTTATCTTAATTATCTTTTGAGTGCTTGTTCAATCTCCATCATTTTGGCATTGAAAATCTCTAGCCATACAAGTCTCAAATGAATAGAAAACAGTACAACCTAGTGCCTAAAGGTGGTGGAGGAAGACGTGGCGAGCCAGGGGCCAAGTTAGAAATTTCTTTTTGAGGGGTCAATGTTATATAAATTGATTCAAAATTTTGCTAAATATACTTATATATATACTTAAAAATTAATTATTCAAACTTATATATTAATATATTACAATTTAATTATAATTGTTATTTTGAAATTAAATGCCAATGGATTTAATAATTTCTTATTGCACTATACAAAATTAAATGAAAATTTTCTATTTTATTTTTGCTCTCCTTGTAAATTATATATATATATTACTTTTTTTCATTAAAGTTAAATATTTTTTTATTTATATATTTTCAAATAGAAAAAATGATTACAATTCTCATACAAATTTTGAATTAATCACATTAGTAAATATAAATTTATTTTAACATAATAAATAGACTTTACTGCTTTACTAATCTTTAATTTGTTGAAATTTAATTTTTTAATAATTTCTTTTAATTTTATACTATTATATCATATAATTTAGCTATGAATAATTTAATTAAATATTTTTGAATTATGTCGATATATTTTGTATCATTATATTATGAAGTTATATAACAATAAAATTATAATTTCATAATAAATATTCTATTATAATTTTTTTAATCGTTAAAAATTTTATAATTTTATATTTTGTATTTTTTTTAATCAATAATAAATAAGTCAATTCATGAATTTATAAAATTAATAAATTTTTGAATTTTAACTATTCAAATATTTATAAATTTAAATTTACCTCATTCATTCAATAATTTTAAAAATTAGATTTCAGTTTGTCTGATTGAGAAAAAAATTCAAGTCAAGCAGAGTTTAGTCAATAACAACTTACATTAGTTTAGTTCATCAACAAGATCATGTCTGGTTGTTTCATAGGAATGTTTTGAGAGAAGTTAAAGCTTTTTTTTGTCGGAAGAGAAGTTATAGATAGAAGTGAATCCGTAGGAGGATCCTGACTTGGGCTCAACTCGGTCGGGAAATCGATATTTCTCCTCTGAGTCTGAGGAAAGAATTGGGAGTTAATCACGGCAGAATGGCAATTGGTGCAGCCGAAGATTCCATGTCTATGTTATTTAATTTAAATGAAAAGCCCATTGCAGCCGAACACAGCACTGCAGCATTATTATCCCTCCCAAGCCCAACTCTCCAACTGAACTTTTTATCGGAAGAAAATCCAGAACTCATCTGATCTCCGTCCTAAATTCTCAATTAATTTTTAATGATTAAATTATGTAAATCTCTCGGTGCTTCACGAGTACGAGAGGAAGGGGGAGAGCGACTTGCCGACGAAAGGACGGTGAGAAGAAGCGACGAAGAGACAAGAGAGAAGAAGACCCGTGCGCGAAGATGGGAGAGGTGGGGGGCGTTTCTGCAGGGCTTTGGTCTAGTGGTTTTTTTGTGGTTGTGGTGGGTGTTTTCTACCTTGGGCCGGTAGATTTTATTTCCGTCTTTTAAATCCACGATATCCATTTCTCTCTCGCCGGTACTGTGGTGGTTTGAATTTTCTTTTTTTAAGCTTTGTTTTGCTTTTCTTGTCATGCAGATTCTGTGGCTTTTCCTAATTGTTGTTGAATCTGGGATCGATAAAAATTTCGATCGGCTTTTGAAGTATTTAGCATTTAGGGACCGCACCGCTACGTCCAGCGAGTAATGCTCCTGTGTGCTATTGACAAGCTGAGCTCTGCCACATCCTCTTCTTATTTGGCTGGTTGGACAATTGTGTCCAATGACCTTATTTTCGTTTTATGGAATTTGCTCTTTTCTGCATGTGCTTTTTTCTTTTTCTTTTTATAGTGGTCGTGTATCTTTTGCTTGCACTCCTCTCTTTTTTTTTTTCCAAGCGATTTTCCATGGGTGTGTCAGTAGAGTTGTCGATGCGACGATGACAAGATCAGCTCTTGTTTTCTTTTTCCAGCCTTTTTTATGTCGATGCGCCGGTGGAGCTGTCGGTACGGCGGACGAGATCGATCAGCTCTTATTTTCTTTTTTCAGCCTTTTTCATGTTGGTGCGCTGGTGGAACTGTCGATACGGCGGACGAGGTCGATTTGGTGTGAGTAGTGTTTCAATTGATTGAATTTGATTATTTTTTTATTTGACTGATTTAATTATTTGTGTTTAGTTTGGTTTTGTCAATTTATTAGTTTGATATATTTTCATTAAATCAGGGCCTATTTTGCTCATCCATATATATCCCACTTAATCTTGTTAAATACAATTTACTATGCATTTGTTCAAAAAAATATTCTCAATTATAAAATTTAATCTAATGTTCACACTTTTCAGCACTCTTATTATTTTACTTTTTTTTTTCTAATTATACAAAATTTTTAAACACTAATAAGCTTTAATACTTTATATTTATTTTTAACTTTTTTTTAGTTTTTTTACTCGTTTTTTCATAAAATAAATTTATAATATTTTTTTAAATCATTCAATATTTAAAATTCAATTGACGGATTAATTTGCATTTAGCAAGTCTATTAAAAGAGTTAAGCTTATTTTCTTAAATTTTAAAAAATTTTATATTCAAAATCTAAATTTAAAATCAAGATAAAAAAAAATATTAGCATTATTTGATCTTATCCATTGAAAGTAAACATTTTAATTTTTTTTCTCTTATAATACAACTTACTATCATCATTTTATTTAATAATAATAATAATAATAATAACTATAAATACTTTTAAAAAAAAACCTTTAACTTTTATACTTTAAGAACTAAACTAATTTTCCTTAGTATTTCAAACCTGAACGTTCATACCATTTAAAATTTGAGCATTCAGTCATTAAATGTGTTGATGTCTTATATAGACATCATTACTAAATATGTCGTAATATGTTGATATTATCATCATGTCATTAATTTTTTTCTTTGTAATTTAAATATAAAAATTTAAAAGTATAAATTTTTTAATTATAAATAAAATAAAGTTTTTGTCTTTAATAAAAATATGAAACTTTTAAAATGTATGAAAAAGTTAAAAAAGGAAAGGAGAGAGAGAAATATATAGCGACACAAGAGAAAGGTTCTCTCTATTTCTCTTATTCCTAACTATCTTACTTACTTTTTTATCAAACTTTCTCGTTAAGAGAAAATAGTTGGATAAAAATACCGTGAGAGTAGTGAGAGAAAATACTAGATAAATAATCAAAATGAGATAGAAAGGTATAAAGGATGAGGGAGAAAGAGAGAATCTTTTCCTTCCTCCCTCTCTATCTCATTATCTCTCACCCTCTCACCTTTTTTGTAATTTTTTTTATATATTTTAAAATTTATAACTTAAAATTTTAATTTTAAGTTTTTACGCTTAAATATTAAAAAGAAAGATTATGATATGATAAAATATTAGTATTCCATGTTAATATATCAATATTGATGATCGCTGGATTTCTCCACCCCGGTCTGAGGCCAGACCCACGATACCAGCCCATTATCTAGAGGCCCTCAAGTCTCATACATGCATCAAGTCTGGTCCACTCAGTCTGGACACCGGACTCCCATCAATCTCCTCAATCAGGCCGGCCTAGCTCTTTGGGCCCGACAAACAAATCCTCTCTGGGTTTAGCCCATATCATATTTTCCGGTCCAGCCCGGAATCAAGAAGGAGACTTATCCATCCTTCACGTGGAACCACCCGCACGCGCGTCCGGGAGAATCAGGAGCCATTACGCATGGGGCAGCGATCTGATTTCCTCGTACGTCCATATCAATGTGACAGAGACAGGTGGCCCAATGACATACATTCTATTACACGTCACTAGCGGACAAAAGGAAATAGATAAAAGGAAAAATACTCCCCTCTAGGTCTAAGTTTTCTCAAGTTTACAGAATCCTTGTAAAACCCTATTTTTCTAGATCTTAGATCATCAATTGGCGTCGTCTGTGGGAAACGAAGGAGATCTTTTCGTCACCAGAGTTCCTAAATCCACCCATTGAGATCCACATGAAGATATGAAAGCTTATGCGAAAAGAAAGCTGGAGATTTACAATAACCCAGCTGAACAACCCAGCTGAAAAGAAAGATCCAACTAGTTCAAGAGTATCTCGATAGTTTTTTAGATAGTTTATTTTAACATTTCTTGAATTTTATTACTACTAACCTTTTCTTTGAGATCTGACGAAGTGAAACTTCAAATGATGTATATATTTATTGAAATTGTGAGGTCGGTCGTGTATATACTGTCAAGGTGAGAGGGGCAGATCGGCTATAAAATTCCAGGCTAGTAAGTTGGAGAGAAAATTAATAAATAAAAAATAAAGCAGGTTTGATAAATTAGACAGCTCTGAACAACAAATAGGCGAGGTCGGACTGCACAACAAATGATGAAAAATAGGTCAATGGAAGAACTTGAGATAAAGGTCAATGGAAAAACTAGGTCGAACTCCTCAACAAGTCAGAGGAAGAATCCGACCTGACAACCCCTAACAGGTCAGTGGAGAGGCTCAAGCTAAAGATTGGTGAAAGAGCTCGGTCTACAACAAGTCGGCCATATACCAAAATTATCAATTTTTCAAGATTGAGTTTGATGGGATTGGAGCAAAGTGACGCGCCCACACAATCCATGCAAAAGTGGTCGACGTGACTCTTGAACACTGGGAAGTAAGTACCCAAATCCTTTATAAATATTACAACAATGCCATTATAAATGATTTTCTAAAATTAACTTACCCACAATTCACTCCTACTGCAAGCAATTAATTACTACCAATCATTACAATTGGACCAATGTCAAAATCGAGAGCTTTTTGCACTGCTTTCACTGTATTAATCGTTTTGCGGTCATTATTGATTACAGAATTATAAAGTGTAAATAATACTTAAACCTTTTACAATATTTTACATGTTCCAGCATAATGTTTTATAAATTGAAAATTGAAATACAAAGTTAAGTGTCTTGCGTGACATATTATTTATTGATGAATATTATTGAATTAACAATGAGCATCCTCATTATATACGCTCTGTGCAAGCTCTTATTTTGTAGAAAAAATCCTGAATCTAGCGCAAGACCTCAGGGAAGTAGGTGACCGGGATTTCCAAGATCTCCCGGTGCCACAAACCGAACGGAGATGACGAAGCGACAGTAAGGCCACAGAGCCCGAATCTTGCGCAAAACCTCAAGGAGGTACAAGGCCGGCGGATCTCAAAGATCTTCCGGAGCAAAAACGGCAAAGATCCCGTAAGATCTCCTGGAGCAAAAAAACGGCCAGGATCCCGTAAGATCTCCTGGAGCAAAAACGGCCAGGATCCCGTAAGACCTCCTGGAGCAAAAACGGCCAGGATCCCGTAAGACCTCTTGGAGCAAAAATGGCCAGGATCCCGTAAGACCTCCTGAAGCAAAAACGGCCAGGACCCCGTAAGATCTCCTGGAGCAAAAACGGCCAGGACCCCGTAAGATCTCCTGGAGCAAAAACGGCCAGGATCCCATAAGATCTCCTGGAGCAAAAACGGCCAGGACCCCATAAGATCTCCTGGAGCAAAAACGGCCAGGATCTCATAAGATCTCCTGGAGCAAAAACGGCTGGCAAGATCCCCAAGATCTCCCGGAGCAACAAAAGACCAGGATCCCCAAAGATCTTCAGGTGTCACATGCTCACAGCAAACAGCGGTATACAATGGCAACACGCAAAAATAACTCATAAGAACATAGTTCCGACCTCACATAAAAGATTGGGGCACAGGACCATAAATAAAAAGCTAAACTCCGACCTCCCAAAGGAGCTCGAGTCATAAGGAAAAGAGACTTTGATCTCGCGCAACAGCCAAAAGCGCCAAAATGCCATGCTAACCTCAAGAGGATGTCGGAATAGAAATAAAAGAATTGGAATCCGACCTCTCAAAAGAGTTCGGATTACAAGCTAATAAGACTTCGATCTCATAAAATAGCCAGCATATAACGAAATTAAATTAAGGCGCCCCAACGCCTGTATCATGCAGCAATACGACCTACTAACGGCCAATGCAAGGCTCGCGGCGCCAAAGTGCCAAAGCACCATGCCGATCTCAAGAAAATGAGCTCGGTACTGGTAAATCCAATAGGCAATCCAAATTAAGACGAGACGAATCCTAAGCAAAATGCATACCAAAATACAGAACCAAACAAAGAATCAGAGGTAATCATAAGAGGCATCAACCTTGAGAATCAATTGCTGGCGTTAAACCAACTCAGCTAGCCTAGAGAGAGGTCTAGGCAGCCAAGAGCCCGTAAAACGCTCGAGGGTAGACAGTCCATAAAAAACTCAGGGGCAGTAGGAAGTCCTGACTCATTAGGATATAAAAGAATTGAACCGCAGTATGGTCAAGTCCAAAACAGATCGTCCAACCTCTTCAATCCAGAGTCGATCTCCCCAGAAGCTTAGAGGGGCCTTATATCTAGACCGGCGAGGCTACAAGTTTATAAAAGAAAAGTTGAAGCTGAACAAATAAGCAGTCAGACTGAGACATAGCCCATATAAGGCTCGACAAGAAAATAAGAAATTAAGTCTGACTTCACAAAGGAGCTCAGGGCACCAAAGTGAAGAAAGTGAAATTCCGAACTCCCGAGCTCGCGATACAGGCAGCGTCACAGGCTACAGGCATAAAAGCCTAAGCAAAAAGCAAAGAACCGAGCTCCCAGCTCGGATGAACTCGCGACATGAAAACACTCAAGTAGAATAAAGATAAGTATATAAGAAATAACAGAGAACCGAGCTCCCTTTATGAAAAGGCCCACAAATGCAGAAACACATAAAAGGATAAACGAAGGCGAAGGACCGTGCTCACAGCTCGGATTAACTCAGCATAAACAAACATTTAACAAGGATAACCCAGGAAGAGGAAAACGACAAAAGACTGAGCTCTCTATCCCAGTGGAGCACGCAGCTCAAATCGCACTGACTGCCAGAAGGTTATCTCCAGAGGAACAAGGTATTATGTATCCGAGCTCGCAACAAGGACGAGATCGTGAGTCAAAAACAGAAATGCCCTCATGGGAATAAGAAAAACTCGCAAGTCAGAAGCTTAACCAGACTCCGAGCTCTTAGCCCGGGTCAGTTCGACTAGCAAGGTTCCAGTAGAGCCAGCCTGGTCCATCAAATAAGTAAAATTAACAAAGCCAGAAGACAGTCTGAGTAGAAAAAAATGATGAGGCACAGGCCGAGGTGAAATATCATTCATCATCAAGAACACATCTCCAGATCACCATACATTTAAACACCAAAGTAAAGAGATAAAGAAATAACGCAAGTAAAGGACGTTTTGACAAAAGCTGTTTTTGAGCTGCACGGTCATTAATGGAGCCTAAGTATTTACCCCCTCACCAGCCATGGAATAACTGCTGAGGAGGTAAAGGGGCAACCCGAGGAGAAATCCAATGGCGTGAGCAGATAAGACCCCAGCTTCAGTTCCTGTCAAATCAGAACTAAAAGCAAAAAGGCTAGCACTGCTCATTACCTTAAAAGGTGCATGATCTGACTTATTGTTATTAAGCAAAGGCTATGTGCCCGAGCTCATAGTAACGAAGTAATAAGAGAAAAATGAGGATGTCCTTACAAGAATCATAAAAACTCATAGGTTGTCCTTACAAGAATCATAAAAACTCGTAGGTCGAGAGTTCAACCCACTGTTAAAAACAGAGCTCACGGGTACGACTAGTCCAGCACGGAAAGAGCTTACGGATAAGAATGCCTTAGTAAAATAGATAAATCTATAAGTCAAAAGTTCAGTCAATTGATAGAATTTCAGTTCTGAAGGGCTTGAAGGCAAAAAGGAAAAACAGTATAGTGGATTCCTTAGAAAAATTACGAAGCACATAGTTTACGTATTTCATTTTTGACAAGTAGAGGTAAGAACAGCTCTGTAACAGCCCGGAAACTGGTACCCTATTGTAACGGCCCGAACCGCCACCGGCGCTAGGATCCAGATCGGCTTAAGGCCGCCGGGACCCGTAGCAAGCCAACATACATACTATTACCTGGTAAAATCCCATGCATGATCAAAACTTTAACATAAAAACTTAAACATAAAACCTGTAATCTGAACATACACCAAGCTTGATCTGTATGCTACAACATAACTGTGAACATAAACTTTCCCATGCTAGAGCCCTCATCAAATGCTCTGGCTGGGTCAACATTACAGACATCAAGCCTGGTTCTCATCTCAACATTAAAACGTTACATAACCATGCATCAACAGGGATTAACCAATCTATAGGGCCAAGCACACTCTAATCCATAAACATTAACTCTACTATCAGTTACATACATTATCTCAATTTATATTACATCAACTTATATTACATGTCCACTTCTAAAACTACTAAACTGTAACGTAAACATAAACTACCACATTACAAACACACGTCACTTAATCTTTAGCCTGCTGACTTCTGAGCTCTGACTTAAACCTGCAAACCTGGGGTTAGGGGAGAGGGGTGAGCTAAAAAGCCCAGTGAGTAGAAACATAGAAAACAGTTCATTAATTACATGCTCTCATGAAATGCGTCATATCACAAAGAAATCACATAACTGTCTCTGTTCCGTCTCGGGGCTCATACAGATAAATATTCCCCACGGACTGTTTTTTGAGAGTTCTTTTTGCTAGCATCCTTTACTCTCAAGGATCGGACATGACCTCAAAAATCCCTCTGTCGGTGCCCGGCTCCCCCAAAGGAGCTCGCATAGGCCTGTAACATACATGACAGGGTGCCTAGTCCATAGAGAGCTCACAAGGACTTTCCTACATGTACTTGTCCGGCTCTCAAAGGACTTATCCAAGACTCAATGACAGATATGGGCTATTGAAGTCGCCTTGGTCCAAACCTCTTGAATCAACATCAAATAATGCAATGCGCCACATTCGTGAACTAGTGCAAACAACCTACTACATATAATCATGATGCATGAACATGCTTTAGGCATTAGATTTCGTACATAAAAGATTAGGTTTAGTTCTACTCACCTCCTGGCAGACGCTGACTGACTCTGCAACTGCTAGCACTACTGGCCTCCTCGGTCTCTCGGGTCCGGTCCTACACAGGTGGACTCGAATGAGGTGCCAAACACACTCTAACAACTCATAAGCATACCCCCTAAAACCCCTCTAAATATCACTTAAACATACATAGAAAACACCCAAGAAACGGCTGGACAGGGCACTTTCGGCGGCACCTTCGGCGGCCGAAAGTCCCTTCCAGAGACGAAACTCGGGTAAGTTCGGCGGCCGAAACCCCTGGACAGAAACGAAAGTCCCTCCTTCGGGGGCACGTTCGGCAGCCGAGAGACTGCCTCCCATACAGGTTCGGCGGCCGAAACTCCTTTCGGCGGCCGAACCTGGTCCCCTCTGGACGACAGGTCCGATTCTGCCAAGCCAAAAACCAAACTCAATACACCCCAAATCCTTACATACTCTCTCCCAATCATGCATACTCACTCCCACATGTATCAACTAGTTTAAACCTCAACAATACATCTTAAAAACATACATATAACATACATTGGCACAAAACCCACATAATCCTTAAACATGCATTTCTACCCAAACTCAACCATCAAACTCTATAAAACTTACTTAAAACTTCATTAAACATGAGGAAAAGCAAGGATCTACACTAACCTCTTGGAGATCGAGGGTTGGTGTGACCCGAACCTTGGAGGTGGGGAGAAATCTAACTCCGGGTCTCCAAGCTCCAAATCCTTGATCCAAGCTTAAAACTCTTTAAAACCAAGAATAAAACTCATGAAAACCATAGAAGATTGAAGGAAAAACATGAAATCGACCAAGGGAGGACATGAACACACCTGAGCATGAGAATGGGGAGAAACTCGCCCACTTTCGGTCTGAGAGCCTTTTATAGGCGGCCAGCTAAACCTCCTTCGGCGGCCTAACGTGCCTCCTAAACTCATGCAAGTTCGGCGGCCGAACCTGACTTTCGGCGGCCGAACCTTGGCTCGTTCAAACAAGACTTTCGGAGGCCAAAGGCGCTCCCGAAGCCTTTCCATGTTCGGCGGCCGAACTCCACTTTCGGCGGCCTAACCTGGCAAATGTCTCCTTGGTCTCTTCCTTTTCAAAACTCAATTCTTTTTCATTTAAAACCATGAAATCATGTAAAAATATTTTAGAAAACACATTTTACCCTTCTAGAGAGATCCAACACCCTAGATTCCGCCAGAAGGCAGGAATCCCGATGCCGGATTCTAGCCGGGTATTACAAGCTCAAATATAAATGAAAAACAAAAAAGAATTCAAATAAGGAAAAATAAAATTTCATTAAATGTGAAAGGAAATTTACAATCTAATCATCTAAGATTACTGGAGGGAAGATTGTCCTCAAGGGACTTACATTTCTAGGCATTTCACTATTTATATTGCTATCACTATCTACATTGCTATTCTCTATACTAGCATCTGCATTACCGCTTAGGGGAGGTCTGGCGCCCTCTTGCTCGGATCCCCCATCACCCACATAAAGTACAACCTCCAGCCCTGGAGGCCCGGTATCTTCAGCAACCCTTTCATCCTCTTCTCCTAACTCAGTGTCCTTATCAGAGGGCCCAGGTGAAATGCGAGAAGTTCCCTTAGGCAAAGGCAGGTCATCCTCTCCGTAGAGAACGTCCTCACCATCAGAGTCCACCTCAGCAGCTCGGAGCTTCGCTAGCGGAGTGGAAGGAGCCTGTCTGGCCTCTCTTAAACCTCGATTGAAGCCAGACACGAACATACGGAAGCCCTTTTGCCAAATAGCCGTCTTCATCTCATCAGAGGCTTTGTACTCCGCAAGTTGTGCCTGGCTAGCCTCAGCTATCTTTGCCTTCAACTCAGGGGAGTCCTTATAAGCTTGAAGACGAGCTTCACAAGCCTGCTCAATCTCCTTCTTCAGCTCGGGGGACTCCCTATGTAACGACCCGAAAACCGGACCGCTACCGGCACTAGGATCCTGATCGACTTAAGGTTGCCGGGACCCGTAGCAAGCCTAACATACATCCTGTATACCTGTTTAATCCCATACATGATCATACATATACATAAAAATTCAAACTTTTTCTTTCATTTACCAAGCTAAATCTGTGCATGCACAAACTCAAAAACATCAAACCCCCACACTGGAGCCCTCATCAAATACTCCAATGGGGCAACATATCATACATAAAGCTTGGTTTACATAAACATCATTAAAACATTTCATTAATGAGATCATGTACCAAAAAGGATTAACATACAATAGGGCCAAGCACAATTCTATCCTCAATACAATTCTTTATATTACATTACATTCTAACATTTTACAATACATGTCCACATCTAACTATTACATAAAACATGACTTCTTTACTCTTGCTGACTTCCTGGTCTATCCCGTACCTGCAAACCTGGGGGTTAAGGGAATGGGGTGAGCTACTAGAGCCTAATGAGCAGAATAATAAAAAGATTTAAAACATATGCTATCATGGAATGCATCACATCACAGACAAATCACATCAAGGATGAACTTGTCACCAATAGCCCTCTACTTAACATTCCAATATCCCAGGGGCGTAGAATGGGCCTCACTGGTCTTTCTCTTACATTAACATAACATAACATTCCAATATGCCAGGGGCGTAGAATGGGCCTCACTGGTCTTTCTCTTACATTAACATAACATAACATTCCAATATGCCAGGGGCATAGAATGGGTCTCACTGGTCTTTCTCTTACATAGTGCTAGGGGCGTAGAATGGGCCTCACTGGTCTTTCATATAGTATCATAACCATATCATATCATATCATAGTGAGGGCTAGATGATCATCCAACATTCATCCACATCATCATCATATTATGCAATGCAACATATTTGTGAATTCTAATGCAAACAACCTAATATATCACATGGCATTCATGATGCATGAATCATGCTAAAACTTTCATTTATTTGCTTTGAAATATAAAGAGTCATTCTACTCACCTCAGGCTAGCTCTGAAAAGACACTGAAGCAGCTATCTCACTGCTGGGGTCCTCGGTTCCTCGGGTTTGAACCTACACAAGTGGACTCAAATGAGGGACCAAACATACATGAACATGACTCTAAACTGCTCCCTAAAAACCCCCTAAAACACCTTAAAACAATCATAGAAAACATGCAAAGGAAGGCTGAACAGTGCACCTTCGGCGGCAGGTTCGGCGGCCGAAAGTCCCTCCAGAGTCGAAACTCAGCCACTTTCGGCGGCACCTTCGGCGGCCGAAACTCCCTTCCAGAGCCGAAAGTCCAGCTTTCGGGGGCAGGGTTCGGCAGTCGAAAGCTTGCCTCCACAGGCAGGTTCGGTTGCCGAACCTGAGTTCTTCCAAGGGGCAGAACTAAGCCTCCTCATGCACATTTTGCCTCCCAAACCATTCAAACATGCATTTAGCTATTCTACAACATGCATACACAAGCAAATAAGCATATAGGGGTCTCAAACTAACCTAAACCCCAACACAAACACATATAGCAACTCATACAACACACATTATCCATAAACTCAACATTAACCTAAACATGCATTTCTACCCAATAACCCCTCAAAACTTGTTTAAAACACACAAGAAAGGTAGGATCTAAGCTTACCTCTTGAAGATCGAGAAGAGAGACGATCCTAACTTGGAGATGGGAGAAATTTAGCTCCTTGGGTCTCCAAGCTCCAAAACTTGATCTTAGCTTCAAAAATCTTCAAAACCAAGTTAAAACTTGAAAGATTTGAGGAAAATCATCAAAACCAACCATGGGAGGGCATGGACTCACCGTTGGCCGAGAATAGGGGAGAAAGCTCGCCCGTTTTCGGCCATGGGGCCTTTTATAGGTGGCTGGCCAGGCCACCTTCGAAAGCCGAAGGTGACTTCAAGACTCATGCATGTTCGGCGGCCGAACCTGGATTTCCCTCTATGGTCTTTTTCATTCAAAACTCAATTTCTTTCTTACTTAAAATCATAAAATACATGAAAACATTTTATAAAAACATGTTTTTACCCTTCTAGAGGTTTCCGACATCCGAGATTCCACCGGACGGTAGGAATTTCGATACCGGAGTCTAGCCGGGTATTACACCCTATACTCCATCACACGCCTCTCACACTCCAGCTGAATCCTATCTTCAACGAGTCTGGCATCCTCAAGCAGGGCTGAACATCTGTGTTCCAAAGCCTTGACCTCATGGCTGAGCTCTTGATTGCGAAGTTTAGATTCCTCCACCGATGAGGCCAAATCCCTGATGCGATCGGAGCTCTTACTCAGCTCCTGCTCAAGAACTTCTACACGAGCTAGTGCTCCCTCCTTCTGAGCCTTCACCTTGTCAAAACGAGCTTGAGCTCCTTCGAGATCGGCCTTCATGGCATCGTACTAACGCCGGGCCTCGTCTCTCTGGCTTATAGCCTCATCCCTTTCACGAAAGGCCTCCATTGTGGAGGACAGCTGCTTCAAAACCTCTTCACAACGGACCTTAGCTGCAGCTGCCCTCTCATCTGATTCCTTGAGAACCCCCCAGGTGTGAGATAGTTCTGCTTCTAGGGACTTGACATGCTCCTGCGCCTCGGCAGTCTTCCCGTCAGACTTCTTAAGGCCTCCAGTGCTGTATGCAGCTCTATCTAGAGGGACCTAGTATGCTCCCGAGCTGCCGCAAGGTTGCCCCTAGCATCACTGGTTGCAGATAGATTCTCCTCCAGGCGTGCCTCCTCAATTCGGCGATCTACAGATTCCCGGAGAGAGTGGTCGCGAGCATCCACCTCCATAAAGAGGCCCATCACCTGATACAAAAAGACAACCATCAAGATAAAGAATTCAAGAAAGCTAAAGCGAAAATAAAAAGGGGAGTAACTTACCATCAAGAGCATTTCCCTGATTGTGTCTCCAAGCTCCCCTCGAGGTCGAGACCGGAATGCAGCTTGCTCCCTAGTGGAACTGGCTAGAAGACTAGTAAGGGCAAGCAAGCATGGGTCTGAAGCCTTTGTGATGCCGCCAAATATCCGCTCCTTAATGATTTCAGCGATTACGCTTGCAGGAGACTGATGAGTGATGTCCTCCGCATTCAAGATGTCATTGTCAGGAGCAGACATCAGGGGCACCATGGGAACATCCTTCTCCTTCTCGAGAGGAGGGAGAGCTGGAGCTGCTTTTTTCTTCTCAAGAGGAGGGAGAGCTGGAGCCGACCCCTTGGAAGCCTTGGATTTCTTCAGTGTAGGAGCGGGGGCAGGCTCTTCAGAAGGAGGAGGACGCTTACTTCCTACCTCCTC
The DNA here is from genome assembly GCF_001659605.2 of Manihot esculenta. Taxonomy (NCBI): domain Eukaryota; kingdom Viridiplantae; phylum Streptophyta; class Magnoliopsida; order Malpighiales; family Euphorbiaceae; genus Manihot; species Manihot esculenta. Next base: position 15,861,148 of record NC_035166.2, read on the forward strand.
CACTATGACCTCATCATTAGCCGGACCGGACCCCCCTTCCTCAATCACTGGGGCAATTTCAGTAACGTCCCCCTGAATATCTCCCCCTGCCGGGTTGGTCTCTTTCTTGCCCCCAAGCCCGCTGACGTCGGCAAGGCATATCCCAGGTATCTCCTCAGAAACACCCCCAGAAGGCACAGCCAAATCTTTTTTCGCCAACTCGACGCCCTTAACTGACCCGGCGGCTATCTGGGGAGTCTCCTCCGCCCTTGGAACTGAAACTCGTTTAGATGCTGGAGCCTAGGAGGACGGAACGGCCGAGCTTGATCTGCTGCGGCTGGATGGCCTGGAAGACCTGGCTCCTCGGGAGCTCGACTTAGGAGCTCGGGAAGAAGTCGGAGCAGGAGGCCGGCTAACTGTTCTGGAAGAAATAACCTGGGCCACCTCCTCAGTAGCCTCTGACACACGTCGCCCAGCTCGGAGGGCATCCAGCGCCGCGTTCATGCTTTCCCGAGAAAGAACTAAGTTTTTCGGGGGCTTAATTTGGTCCATTTTCACGTCAGAAGTTGCAAAAAATATAAAACCAGAACAGGTTAGCATAATCTCCAGTAGAAATCACAAAGAACAGGCAAAACGGCTGGACAAGGCACTATACCCGCATCCTGGATATCCCTAAGATTACAGGTGAACATACACTTCTCTACGTCATACTTCTTGTCGACAGAAGTCAACCGAAGGTACCCAACCTGTTCGGTGAGGCTCAGCTGGGGCAGGTCATTGCAACCCAGAGAGACATCCTCCCAGTCGAGCTCTACCGCCCACGACCGGCCGGATTCTTTCTTCAGCTCCGCAACTACAAAACCCTCTACCCAGCCCTTTATGGAATCCTTGTAGCCCATGAGGATGGACAACCCCCACGGGGGGCAAAATAATAAAAACAGTTACTTGCTCTGACAAGACGGAAAAAGGTCACAAACAGACGCGCCGTAGGCGTAAAGCCCCAACTCAAGCAGATGGATTCGAAGGAACACATAAACAAAATAGAATTCGGGGACAGCATCCGGGGGGTTATCCCGAAATACTGAAAAACCTCGATGAAAAAGGAAGTAAACGGAAAAGTCAGACCGAAATTCCGTTGTTTAATAAAAAAGACTATGCTACGATCCTTCTGAGGATCTATTAAACCAAGATCTATTAAACCGGAAGAACAATCCTTTCGTTTCGGTGAGGGGCCCGGATAAGGTAAAGAGGAGTATCCAAATACCTCCGGGAGATGAGCTTAGTTATGGTAGAGGGAGTGATACATGACTCAAGATCAAAAACTTCAAGAAGCTTAGGGATTTCCATGGTGGTAGAAGAGGCGTACCTGAAGAGCGGTATAGCGGATGAGCAGAAGAGAGTGTAGAAGAACAGAGAGCAGGAGAGAGCAAGCATTCCGAAGAGACAGAGAAAATTCAAAATGTGAAACAGTAATGAGACGAAAAGTTGCTCTGCACAGCTTTGTCCTAGGGCGGCGCGGTCATTATTACTCTTGATATTTACCCCCTCATCAGTCAGGCAATAACTGACGAGAAAGTAAAGGGGCAATTGATGAACGCTGGATTTCTCCACCCCGGTCTGGGGCCAGGCCCACGATACCAGCCCATTATCTAGAGGCCCTCAAGCCTCATACATGCATCAAGTCCGGTCCACTCATTCTGGAGACCGGACTCCCATCAATCTCCTCAATCAGGTCGGCCTATCTCTTTAGGCCCAATGAACAAATCCTCTCTGGGTTTAGCCCATATCATATTTTTCGGTCCAGCCCGGAATCAAGGAGACTTATCCATCCTTCACGTGGGACCACCCGCACGCGCGTCCGGGAGAATCAGGGGCCGTTATGCATGGGGCAGCAATCTGATTTCCTCGTACGTCCATATCAACGTGACAGAGACAGGTGGCCCAATGACATACATTCTGTTATACGTCACTAGCGGACAAAAGGAAATAGATAAAAGGAAAAATACTCCCCTCTAGGTCTAAGTTTTCTCAAGTTTACAGAACCCTTGTAAAACCCTATTTTTCTGGATATCAGATCATCAAATATTAAATTGATAAATAATATCAACATATCACATCAAATATCATAACTATAATATTATTGTCATATATTAAAATTTCAAATCGCTAATAACACTAAATTTTAAATTTTAAAATATAACAAAGAATTATAAAAGCCTAAAAATGTAAACAGCTAAAGTGTATGTTTTTAAAAGAAATTTATACTATATATAAAAAGAGGGGAATGATGGATAACTCTTTAAGTCATTTAAAAATGAATTAATTTAATTATTTTTAAAAGAAACTTATACTATATATAAAAAGAGGGGAATGATGGAATTTTCTTAATGCCCTTAACTCTTTAAATCATTTAAAAATGAATTAATTTAATTATTTAAGTGGTTGATGATTTTATTATTTAAAAATTAATTTTTAAAATAGAGTATAATTGTATTTTTAAATTAATTTGAGTTAATTAAGAAAATCTTAAAAGATATATAATAAGGTTAAATTTTTTAAATAAGGATATATATTAAATTATAATTTTATTATTTTAAATTAATTTTAGAGTTTATAAAGAAAATCTAAAGTAAAGATGTAAATTGATTTAAACACTATTAAATTAATTTTAAAATAAAAATTATTAAAATAACATATTTAAATATTAAATAAATATTAAGAAGATTATTAAAATAATAAATTCGTATTTTTAAAGTATAAATTAAATAAAAAGTTAAATTTAATTAATGAGTATTAAAAATATTAATGAGATAAAAAAATATTAAAATAAAAAGTACATAAAATTACTAATTTTTTAGTAAATTAATAATTTAAAAAATATTTCTCTAATTTTTAATTTTTATAATTTATCTATACTATATGATGACCGCTGGGTTTCTTCGCCCCGGTCTGAGGTCAGGCCCACTAGGGGAGCCTATAATCTGAAGACTTCTAAGCCCACTCCAAGAACCAGGTCCAGCCCACTCAGTTCAAAGACCGGACTCCAGTAAGTTTCTTCAATTAGGTCGGCCCAGCTCTTCCGGCCCAATGAACAGATTCCCTCTAGGTCTAGTCTTAACCTTGTCTTTCGGACTAACTCGGAACCAGGAAGGAATTCGGCCCGTTCGCCTTGTGGGACCATCCGCATACGCGCCCGGGGAGAATCAGGGGCCGTTATGCATGGGGCAGCGATCTGATTTCCTCGTACGTCCATATCAACGTGACAGGGACAGGTGGCCCAATGACATGCATTCTGTTACACGTCACTAGTAGACAAAAGGAAACATATAAAAGGAGAAATACTCTCCTCCAGGTTTAGGTTTTTTTTCAGTTTTACAGAACCCTTATAAAACCCTATTTTTTGGATCTCAGATCATCAATTGGCGTTGTCTGTGGGGAACGAAGGAGATCTTTTTATCGCCGGAGTTTCACTCTTATAATACCCACTGAGATCCACAATGGCTAACCACAACGAAAACAACGTCACTCCAAATGATTTGAGCTCTGCCCAAGAGGGGCAGCAGTTCTCCTTCTCTAGTCCTACAACACCGAACAACCAAACACCAATCCCTTTCAACCCCTCACCAAGCTTGGCAGGGAATGCTTTCGCCGCTACCTTGTCCAACCAGGACTTTCAAACCATGGCCCTCCAACTACAAAGTACCGCCCACTGGCTGGGGCAGATAATGCAGCAGCGGGGCCTTAGCACCCCAATAAACGTATCACCAGTGGTAGAAGAGCCCCAGATCAATGAACCTTAACCTACCCTCAACCATCACCAAACAGTTAGCCGCGAAACCGGAGAAAGAGAGAGAAGAGCTGGGGAAGGGGAACAACCAGAGGCCAGGGTTCATGGAAGGAGAGTGAGAGAGATGATCGAGAATGATGAAGTCAATAGTTATTCCGCCGGAACAACTGGAAGGATGAGGAGCGAGACATGGGAGGAGGAGTGCCGCCAGGAGAAGAAACCCAGACAGGGGGAGGAGAGCGTAGACCAAAAACTGCAAAAGATGAGAGAGCAGCTCTTGGCTGAGCTGGGAACGAAGGATCAAAACCAAACTCTCTTGCCCACCTCTTCACCTTTCTCGAAGTGGGTGCAACAGGAGACCGTTCCCAAGAAGTTTATGATGCCGCCTGTAATACCCGGCTTGTTCAGGCGTCGGAATTCTCACCGTTCGGTGGAATTTCGGATGTCGGAGTTGCCAGTAAAGGTTTAGAAAAAGTTTTAAAAAGGGTTGTAAAGGTTTTAAGTGTTTTCATGGTATTTAAGTAAAAAGGATTTTGAGTTTTGAAGAGAAAAAGGTGAAGGAGACAAAATGCAGTTTCGGCCGCCGAAGGTGACATTCGGCCGCCGAAAGTGCTTGAGGTTCGGCTTCCGAAAGAAAAGTTCGGCTTCCGAACATTGCCTGGTTCGCCTGCATGTTTGGCCGCCGAACGTGGTTGACCAGCTCCTCTATAAAAGCCACTTAGGGCGGTGGAAGAGGAAAGTTTTCTCCCTCTTCCCATCCAAGGTGAGCTCATGTCCTCCTTGGCATGATTTCTTAGTTTTTTCATGATTCTTCAAAGGTTTAGTAAGCTTTAACTTGGTTTTGACGGTTTTGAGCAAATTTTGGAGTTGAAGCTTGCAAAGCTTGGTGCTCCACGTTTTGAAGTTGAGGTCACACCAACTCAAGAGGTAAGGGTTGATCTCTACGTTTTATGATGTTTTAAGCATGTTTTATGGATAGTTTTAGGAGTTTTATGGGAAGAAAGGGTTAGATGAGCATGGGTGTGCATGGGAGGGTTTTAGGGACCCTTTGTGCACTATGTGTTTATCTGTTATTGTTGTTAGAGTTTAAGAGTGTTTTAGGCCTCTTTGGGTATGTTTAGAGGTCTATGCATGTCTTGAGGAGGTTTTATGCATGTTGGGTATGTGAGGAAGGGTTGAGGAGAGGTGTTTGTGCATGAACTGGGTTCTGGAAGAACTCAGGTTCGGCCGCCGAAGTGAGTTCGGCCGCCGAAAAGCCTTGTGGAGGTGGCTTCGGCTGCCGAAGGCTGCTTCCGGAAGCTGGACTTTCGGATCTGTCATGCACATTCGGCTGCCGAAGGTGCACCCGAAGGAGAGATAATAGGACTTTCGGCCGCCGAAAGTAGAGGTTCGGCCGCCGAAAGTAGGCGAGTTTCGTCTCTGGAAGAGACTTTCGGCCGCCGAAAGTGCCGCCGAAGGTGCTCTGTTTTGCCTTCCTTTGCATGAATTTTCATGCATGTTTATGAGGCATTAGAGGGTTTTTGGGAAGGTGTTTTAGAGTTATGCTAGAGATGTTTAACACCTCATAAGAGTCCTTTTGTGTAGGATTTGATCAGAGGAGAGGTGTTTAGCTACAGTACAGAGTTGGCCCAAGTTAGTAAAGCAGAGGTTCCAGGTGAGTGGGACTAACTATGCATGTTTTAAATTAAAGAATATTTCAGCATGATCCATGCATCATAATTGCCATGTTAATGCTAGGATGGTTAATACTAAAAGATAATAATGTGACGAACATGAGACATGCATCATGAATGCCATGAGATAATAGGTTGTTGCACTAGAACCATGAAGATGTTGCATTGCATAACTGGATAAGTATGCGGATGAATGTTGAATAACCCTTTAGCCCTCAGTATGACATGAAAAGTCGAGAAAAGAGTAATGGAAGAGTCAAGCATAAAGAGTATGAGCAGGGAGGCCTAACCGCCCCTATTATTGAGTCAGTATAGTCAAGAGGCCTAATTGCCCTGACAAAACGTTTTCAGGACAGCAGTTTTCATGAGCCAGTCAGGAGGCCTAATCGTCCTGACAAAATGTTTTCAGGAAGTTAGTCAGGAGGCCTAATCGCCTTGACAAAATGTTTTCATGAGCTAGTCAGGAGGCCTAATCGCCCTGACAACACGTTTTCAGAAATCAGTCAGGAGGCCTAATCGCCCTGACAAATCTGTTTTCAGAAAGTTAAGTACAAAAGAAATTTTTACAAGTGAGTCAGTTAGGAAGAGGGCTATAGGTGACAACTTCTTCCTTGATGTGTATTATTGTAATGTGAAGTATGACATAAGAGCATGTGTTTTAATGAATGGATTTTATGGATTCCACTCACTGGGCTTTAGAAGCTCATCCCTCTCCCCTATTCCCAATTTTGCAGGGCCAGTTATAGTGATGGATGATAGGAAGGAGCTATGAGAAGTTAAAGATGGTAGAGACTAAAGTAATGAAGAGTTATATTTGAGATGTAATGGAATAGATGGTTATGTAAGTGATGATATGTTATGATTGTATGCATGTATAGTATAGTTGTGGACATGAGAATGTATGGACATGAGATGTATGAATGTAAAGAGATAAAGTATGAAAATATGGTTTAGAGATGTGCTATGCCTAATGTATAGAGTTATGTTTTGTCTATGGTTGGCTAATCCTAGAAGTTGTACATGATCATGAGTTTTGGAAGCAATGTTTTTATGATGTATGAAATGTATTACAGAGGTTTTGATGGCCAAGCTTAATAAGTAAGAGCATGCATGGGTTAAGCTTGGAAAAAATGAAAGAAAAGTTTTTAGTCACAGTCCCTCGGGGTTACCCTAGGGTATTTAAAGGTAAAAGTTTTATAAACCGTTGATCATGTAGGGGATTAGACCAGATGTATAGAAGAGATGTTAAGCTTACTACGGGTCCCGGCGGCCTTAAGCCGATCTGGATCCTAGTGCCGAACAGTTTGGAGCCGTTACAGAAGGGTACCGGTTTTCAGGCTGTTACAGTTGGTATCAGAGTAGAGGGCCTCATAAGTACGGTGTGTTGAGCACGGTCTCTCACATCGGAAAGAGGTTGTTTTAGTAAGGCAAGCACAATAAGAAAGATTAAGAGAAAGATCATGTCCACTAGGATAGGATAAGGAGTCCTGTCCTGCATGTTGATGTGTAATGCCATGTTTGATGCATGTGCATTTTAGATGTATTATGAATGTTAACTGATCCCTGATTCCTCAATATGCTATGTTATGATATGAGATGAGTTGAGAGACTAGAAATGGCTTTTGGCACAGTTGGTCATGGCATGTATGCTAGGTTGAGGATTATTGGTGACAGATGCATTCATAATACATATGTTTATAGAAGAGATTACGTGATGCTATGTTTGATTGCATGTGGGCCTACGTGTTTCAGAAAGAGCTGAGATGCAAGGTGATGGTCAATCGGTGGAGTCAGATCCATCTGAATGGGACGGTATGGATACCTTTTCCCCAGAATTGCCAGAGGCAAGAGCAAGTAGAGAGGAGATAGCAAGAGACCTAGAAAGGTCTTATGAGGTTAACAAGGAAGAAATGGTACAGAGGAGGGATGTAGGTCTGCAAGTAAGTATAGATGAAGAAAGGAAGGAAAAGTCAGAAGATGATGCTTGGACCGAGGAGTCCAAGAACTCAAGCACAGGAGAAGTTGATCCCTCCACTCTGAGCACAGCAGCCACAAGAGGAAAGAAGAAGACCAGAGGTCGGAGAAGGTCAAAGAAGGGTAAGTTTTGGCAGAGGCTGAAGGCTAGTCTGGATGCCTCTGGTTCAGGCCCTATAAGATGTACGAGATGTGGAAGATCGCACGGAGGAACGTGTCTAGCGCGGACAACTGCTTGTTATCGGTGTAAACAAGAAGGGCACTTTGCACGTGAGTGTCCTACTGTACGTAACAGGGCACGGCCACAGCAAACAGTTTCAGGAGAAGCAGCTCAGCCAGCAGTTCCGGCTGTGGATCAAGGTAGTAATCTAGGTGGAGAGAGAGGCGTACCTTCTTCTTTGGTAGGTTTTCCTGGAGCGAATCCGTCAGCTCCGATACGGATCTTCACCTGGACTCAACAGGAGACTGACACATCAAACCTAATGGGGTTAGGTATGTTCACTCTTGGATACACTAATATGTTGTGAACTTTGATGTGTTGGTATAAGTTCTAAGAGTTTTTGAGAGGTAAGAGTTATAAGAGAAGTGGATGAGTAGTGCTGTAAGGCAGCTAGTAGACGATGGTTTATCTGACCTAGTACCTCACCCTGGAATGTTCCAGTGATGTGTGGGAAAAGCAGGATAGACCAGGGATTCCGGTTCAGGTAGTAAAAGGCTAGAGTAGAAGTTAGATCAGTACAGAGAAAGAAGAGGAAAACAGAGAATAGTAAGAGTAGAAAAGGCAGAAAAGAGAAAGGTAGAAGCAACGAAGGAGAAGAAGAGCAGAAGAGAAAAGTAAAGGTAGAGAAGAGAGAAAGAATAGAAAAGAAGACAAGGGACTGAGTAAGAACAGAAAAAGAAAAAAAAAAAAGATAGAATAAAAGAAAGGCAGGAAAGAAAGAAGAAAAGAAAGATCAGAGTAGCGTAGCAGAAGCTTATGGAAGTAGGAAGCAAGGCTGAGTTTTAAGTTTTGCATGCTTGCATGTTTCTTTGCTTATATGTTATATGTTGTTTTAACATTTGAGGACAAATGTTTTTTTTAAGGGGGGTAGAATGTAATACCCGGCTTGTTCAGGCGTCGGAATTCTCACCGTTCGGTGGAATTTCGGATGTCGGAGTTGCCAGTAAAGGTTTAGCAAAAGTTTTAAAAAGGGTTGTAAAGGTTTTAAGTGTTTTCATGGTATTTAAGTAAAAAGGATTTTGAGTTTTGAAGTGAAAAAGGTGAAGGAGACAAAATGCAGTTTCGGCCGCCGAAGGTGACATTCGGCCGCCGAAAGTGCTTGAGGTTCGGCTTCCGAAAGAAAAGTTCGGCTTCCGAACATTGCCTGGTTCGCCTGCATGTTTGGCCGCCGAACGTGGTTGACCAGCTCCTCTATAAAAGCCACTTAGGGCGGTGGAAGAGGAAAGTTTTCTCCCTCTTCCCATCCAAGGTGAGCTCATGTAATACCCGGCTAGACCCCGGTATCAGAATTCCTACGTTCCGGCGGATTTTCCGTTGGAAGTCGGGATTCGAGGATGTCGGAGCTTGCCCTAAGGGTGTAAGAAAGGTTTTTAAAGTGATTTTATCATGTTTGCATGTTTTGAGTTAAGAAAATTGAGTTTTGAAATGAAAAGGCCAAGGGGACAAAAGCCAGGTTCGGCCGCTGAAGGTGAAGTTTGGCCGCCGAAAGTTGCATGGTTTCGCATGCACGTTAGGCCGCCGAAGGAAGAGTCGGTTGGCCACTACAAAAGCCCCTTTGCCCGAGACTTGAGTGGTAAACACTCTGTTTTTGGGTCAAAGGTAGGTTCAAGCTCTCCTTGGTGTGATTTCTCATGTTTTCCTCAAATCTTGCATGTTTTAACTTGATTTGAGCTTTGTTTTAGAGATTTGAGCAAAAGGAAGCAAAGTTGAGCACTTGGAGCTTTTTGATTGAGTTTTTCCCCATCTCCAAGCTTGGATCATCAATCCTCTAGGTCTTCAAGAGGTAAGCATGGATCCTCACCTCCCCTTATGTTTAAAAGCAAGTGTTAGAAGTGTTAAGAGAGTTTTATGGCATGTTTTGGGGTATAAGCATGAGTTTGAGCATATGTTGATCATATGCGTTTTGTTGTTGTTTTTGAGGCTTGAACTAGTTTTGAGGCCTCTATATGCATGAGATAGGTTATATGTTAGTTGAGAAGTGTTGGGATGCATGTTATGGCTGTTTGATAGGATTTTGGAGGCTGAGAGCATAAGTAGTGCTCGGATTCTGCCTTTCTGGAGAATCCAGGTTCGGCCGCCGAAGCAAGGTTCGGCCGCCGAACCCCTTGTGGAGGCAGTTTCGGCTGCCAAACCTTGCCCCCGAAAGCTAGGCTTTTGGGTGAGAAAGGGACTTTCGGCCGCCGAAAGAGGGAGTTCGGCCGCCGAAAGTGCATGAGTTTCGTCTCTGGACGAGGCTTTCGGCCGCCGAAGGTGCCGCCGAACATGCATGAGTTTCGTCTCTGGAGAGAGGTTTCGGCCGCCGAAAGTGCCGCCGAAGGTGCTCTGTCCAGCCTTCTTTTGCCCATTTTTCCATGCATGCCTATGATGTTTTAGAGGGGTTTTGGGGAGATATTAAGAGTTATGTTTAAGTAAGTTTGGTCCTCATTTGAGTCCACCTGTGTAGGAACGGACCCGAGAGACCAAGGAGGCCCACAGAGTTAGAGTTACAGAGACTGCTCAGCAGTTGACAGAGGTGAGTGGAACAGAACTTTATTTTAAAAGTTAAGAACTGTTTTAGCATGATTCATGCATCATTAATGCCATGTTTATGTAGGATGCTTTGCATTAGTATTCACCAAGTTGATGCATTGCATTATTACTTGTATATGTGGATTGGACCGAGGCGATCTCAATAGCCCATAAGTCTGTCATTATTGTATGTCCTGTGTGAGCTCCTTTGGGGGCCGGGCATTTACCTTGGATGAGTCCTGTGAGAGCTCTTATAGGGTCGGGCACCATGAGTAGTTAGTGAAAGACCTGTGAGAGCTCCTTTGGGGGCCGGGCACTGACAGAGGGAGTTTTGGGATCATGTCCAATCCGAGATGTGAAATGTTTGTGCAGTGATGCATCATATGATAGCATGTTTTAAATGTGATTTTTTATAGATTCCGCTCACTGGGCTTTAGCAGCTCATCCCTCTCCCTAACCCCATTTTTCAGGGCCTCAGAGAAGAGAAAGAGAAAGAGATAGCAAGGGTAAAAGGCATATGTAATAGTATAGAATAGTGGACATGATAATGATGTACAGTACAGAGTTTATGTAATGTATAGAAATGATGTAATAGCAAGTTATATAGTGAGGTATAGTATTGTGCTTGGCCCTAGTGCTTGTTATCCCTTTGCACATGATCATTTTATGATTGAGGTAATGTTGTTATGATGCGCTAGGCTTGGTGCATGGTAGTCTTACTATCTCTGTAGTTACTGTATGGTACCATAGCAGGTATCACTCTTCGAGTGCATACAGACAGAGCATGCATAGTCCAGGCTTAGTGGATGAGAAAAGTTTCAAGAAAAGAAAAGATAGTCAAGCAAAGAAAGAAAAATGAAAAGAAAAGATAGTCAAGCAAAGAAAGAAAAAAAAAGAAGAGTAAGTAACAGTTTTAAGCTTAAGTGTGATCATGTATGGGATTTATCAGGTACACAGAGTTGACAGTAGGCTTACTACGGGTCCCGGCGGCCTTAAGCCGATCTGGATCCTAGTGCCGGTGATGGTCCGGTAAGCGGGCTGTTACAGCTCATGTCCTCCTTGGCATGATTTCTTAGTTTTTTCATGATTCTTCAAAGGTTTAGTAAGCTTTAACTTGGTTTTGACGGTTTTGAGCAAATTTTGGAGTTGAAGCTTGCAAAGCTTGGTGCTCCACGTTTTGAAGTTGAGGTCACACCAACTCAAGAGGTAAGGGTTGATCTCTACGTTTTATGATGTTTTAAGCATGTTTTATGGATAGTTTTAGGAGTTTTATGGGAAGAAAGGGTTAGATGAGCATGGGTGTGCATGGGAGGGTTTTAGGGACCCTTTGTGCACTATGTGTTTATCTGTTATTGTTGTTAGAGTTTAAGAGTGTTTTAGGCCTCTTTGGGTATGTTTAGAGGTCTATGCATGTCTTGAGGAGGTTTTATGCATGTTGGGTATGTGAGGAAGGGTTGAGGAGAGGTGTTTGTGCATGAACTGGGTTCTGGAAGAACTCAGGTTCGGCCGCCGAAGTGAGTTCGGCCGCCGAAAAGCCTTGTGGAGGTGGCTTCGGCTGCCGAAGGCTGCTTCCGGAAGCTGGACTTTCGGATCTGTCATGCACATTCGGCTGCCGAAGGTGCACCCGAAGGAGAGATAATAGGACTTTCGGCCGCCGAAAGTAGAGGTTCGGCCGCCGAAAGTAGGCGAGTTTCGTCTCTGGAAGAGACTTTCGGCCGCCGAAAGTGCCGCCGAAGGTGCTCTGTTTTGCCTTCCTTTGCATGAATTTTCATGCATGTTTATGAGGCATTAGAGGGTTTTTGGAAAGGTGTTTTAGAGTTATGCTAGAGATGTTTAACACCTCATAAGAGTCCTTTTGTGTAGGATTTGATCAGAGGAGAGGTATTTAGCTACAGTACAGAGTTGGCCCAAGTTAGTAAAGCAGAGGTTCCAGGTGAGTGGGACTAACTATGCATGTTTTAAATTAAAGAATATTTCAGCATGATCCATGCATCATAATTGCCATGTTAATGCTAGGATGGTTAATACTAAAAGATAATAATGTGATGAACATGAGACATGCATCATGAATGCCATGAGATAATAGGTTGTTGCACTAGAACCATGAAGATGTTGCATTGCATAACTGGATAAGTATGCGGATGAATGTTGAATAACCCTTTAGCCCTCAGTATGACATGAAAAGTCGAGAAAAGAGTAATGGAAGAGTCAAGCATAAAGAGTATGAGCAGGGAGGCCTAACCGCCCCTATTATTGAGTCAGTATAGTCAGGAGGCCTAATTGCCCTGACAAAACGTTTTCAGGACAGCAGTTTTCATGAGCCAGTCAGGAGGCCTAATCGCCCTGACAAAATGTTTTCAGGAAGTTAGTCAGGAGGCCTAATCGCCTTGACAAAATGTTTTCATGAGCTAGTCAGGAGGCCTAATCGCCCTGACAACACGTTTTCAGAAATCAGTCAGGAGGCCTAATCGCCCTGACAAATCTGTTTTCAGAAAGTTAAGTACAAAAGAAATTTTTACAAGTGAGTCAGTTAGGAAGAGGGCTATAGGTGACAACTTCTTCCTTGATGTGTATTATTGTAATGTGAAGTATGACATAAGAGCATGTGTTTTAATGAATGGATTTTATGGATTCCACTCACTGGGCTTTAGAAGCTCATCCCTCTCCCCTATTCCCAATTTTGCAGGGCCAGTTATAGTGATGGATGATAGGAAGGAGCTATGAGAAGTTAAAGATGGTAGAGACTAAAGTAATGAAGAGTTATATTTGAGATGTAATGGAATAGATGGTTATGTAAGTGATGATATGTTATGATTGTATGCATGTATAGTATAGTTGTGGACATGAGAATGTATGGACATGAGATGTATGAATGTAAAGAGATAAAGTATGAAAATATGGTTTAGAGATGTGCTATGCCTAATGTATAGAGTTATGTTTTGTCTATGGTTGGCTAATCCTAGAAGTTGTACATGATCATGAGTTTTGGAAGCAATGTTTTTATGATGTATGAAATGTATTACAGAGGTTTTGATGGCCAAGCTTAATAAGTAAGAGCATGCATGGGTTAAGCTTGGAAAAAATGAAAGAAAAGTTTTTAGTCACAGTCCCTCGGGGTTACCCTGGGGTATTTAAAGGTAAAAGTTTTATAAACCGTTGATCATGTAGGGGATTAGACCAGATGTATAGAAGAGATGTTAGGCTTACTACGGGTCCCGGCGGCCTTAAGCCGATCTGGATCCTAGTGCCGAACAGTTTGGAGCCGTTACAGAAGGGTACCGGTTTTCAGGCTGTTACACCGCCCATGGTCGCGTACGACGGAGCGGGGAATCCCTGGGAGCACGTCTTGAACTATAAGACTTTCATGGAGCTGCAAACTCTTTCAGATGCCTTGATGTGCAAGGTATTCCCTACGACGCTCTCGGGGCCTGCACGGGCGTGGTTCAATAGCCTTGAGGCCGGAAGTATTAGCAGCTTTGGAGATTTGGCCACTCGCTTCATCAGCCGGTTTATCGCCGGGGTGCCCGCAGATAGGAAGACGAGTTACCTGGAGACAGTCAGGCAGAGGAGAGACGAATCGCTCAGGGAGTACGTCGCTCGTTTCAATACGGAAGCCTTGCAAATTTCCGAGCTCGAAGAAGGAAGGGCTATAGAAGCCATGCAGAAGGGGATGACCTCGGCCGAGTTCTTTGGTTCATTAAGCAGGAAGCCTCCGACCACACTGGCCGAGCTGATGAAGCGGGCTGAAAAGTACATAAGGCAGGATGATGCCTTGGTGACAAGCAGGTTCGCCAGAGGAGGGATAGATAAGGAGAAGACGCTAGAGGGAGGGAGGCCAGAGAGGCACGAGAAAAAGCATGGCAAAAGACCCGAGCCTTACAGACAACCCTGGGAGCGAAGGGACCAAAGACCTCTCCATCCTCGAGTCTCAGAACAGAGGCCACTCCCTCCGTGGGTGCCAGAGAAGCCGACCCCGCTCAATGCCTCTAGAGCCGAAGTGCTCATGGCTGTCCAGGACAAGGAGTTCCTCCAGTGGCCCAGGCCTATGAAAACGGAATCAAACCAGCGAGATCCTGACAAATATTATCAGTACCATCGCACGTACGGCCACGACACCAATAACTGCTTCCAATTGATCACAGAGATCGAGAGGCTAATAAAAAGAGGGCATCTTAAGAACTTCGTGAGGAAACCAGAGGGACAGAGGCCTCAGCTCAATCCGGCAGCCTAAGTACCAAGGAGAGAGGGAGCTGGACCAGTGAATGACATCAACGTGATTGTTGGGGAAACAGGAGGTCGGATAAGCCGTAGGGGAAAGAAGAGGAGTCAAGAAGGGGAGAGTAGAAGCGTCGAGGTCATGCAGGTCGTCGAGCACTCTCTAGTGGCCATCACCTTCCCTTCGGAGGATGCTCAAGGTGTTCAGATGCCCCATGACGACGCCCTTGTCATTGAGGCCGTCATTCACAACTACCGAGTCAAGAAGGTTTTAGTCGATGATGGGAGCTAGTCCGGGATCAGGCACCGGTCAAGGGGATTGGAGGAGTACCAGTGCCCGTGGAGGGGAAGGTGAAGCTGGCTCTCACTTTAGGCGAAGCGCCAAGAACTCGCACTCATTATGCGGTGTTCTTAGTGGTGAAACTACCACTGAGTTACAACGCAATCCTGGGGAGACCTGCACTGTTTGATTTCGAGGCCGTCACCAGTATCAGATATCTGGCGTTGAAGTTCCCAACAGAGGCAAGAGTGGGAGTAGTCTGGGGAAGCCAAGAAGAGGCGAGAGCAGTGTACTTAGCCACAGTGGCAGAACCAAGCTCGACAACGGAGAGGCTCGACTCAGAAGTGCTAGAGGTCAGGGATGGTGGCATGTGTTGTTTACCACGCTATGGCTTGATGAGGACCCTAGTAGAGGTCTTATGTTTGTGGTTTGATGCATGCACAGGTTAGGTTCTAGTTCTTTGGATGCGATCCCAGCTTGATGTATGTTATGTTGACCCAGCTAGAGTTTTGAGGGCTCTAATAGGGGGTTCTTTATGTTTCCA
This sequence comes from Manihot esculenta, assembly GCF_001659605.2. Taxonomy (NCBI): domain Eukaryota; kingdom Viridiplantae; phylum Streptophyta; class Magnoliopsida; order Malpighiales; family Euphorbiaceae; genus Manihot; species Manihot esculenta. The sequence goes on from NC_035166.2 coordinate 15,876,328, forward strand.
GTATGTTGCATACAGGTCAAGCTTGGTCTATACATCTTATGTTTCAGTTTTTATGTTAAAGTTTTGATCATGTATGGGATTTGACCAGGTGATAGGAGGTATGTTTGGCTTGCTACGGGTCCCGGCGGCCTTAAGCCGATCTGGATCCTAGCGCCGGTGGCGGTTCGGGCCGTTACAGAGGGGTATCAGTTTCCGGGTCGTTACACTGATGGCTTTCCAGATAGACTCTAAACTTCCGAACTGCTAGCAACAGAGCATACGCCACCTTTTCAATGTTCAGATATCTGACCTCGGCATCCTTAAGCACCTTGCTGACGTAAAACACTGGCCTTTGTTCTCCTTCGTCTACTCTTACCAATACTGCACTGATTGCTTGTTCAGAGGCTGCCAAGTATATCAGAAGTTCTTCTCCTTCCAAGGGGCTACTGAGCACATGGGGCAAGCTGAGGTAGCCTTTGAGCTCTTTGAAAGCTTCTCGGCAGTCTTCCGTCCATTCGAAGTTTGGTACTTTCCTCAACTTCTTGAAGAATGGCAAGCATTTCTCTGTCGACCTGGACATAAAGCGGTTTAATGCCACTACTCTCCCAGTCAATCTCTGGACATCCCTTACACAGGTCGGCCCTGGCATATTCAGTATAGCTTCTATTTTTTCTGGATTGGGCTCGATGCCTTTGCCACTCACCATGTATCCCAGTAACTTCCTTCCTCTGAAGAAAAAGGCACACTTTGCCGGGTTCAACCTCATTGTATACTGTTCTAACACCTCAAATACCTCCTTCAGATCTATCATATGTTGCTGGAAAGTGGGGCTTTTGACCACCATATCATCTACATAAACTTCTACGTTTCTGTCGATATGATTTTTGAAGATTTTGTTCATCAGCCTTTGGTATGTTGCCCCGGCGTTTTTTAGCCCGAAGGGCATGGCTTTATAGCAGTAGGTCCCATCTTCTATTATGAACGAGGTCTTTTCTTCGTCCGACCTGTCCATTGGGATTTGATGATAGCCAGACATAGCATCCAAAGAAGACATGTAATCGAAACCGGCCGTAGAGTCAACCTTTTTATTAATATCAGGGAGGGGGTAACAATCTTTAGGACAAGCTTGATTTAGGTCAGTAAAATCTATGCACATCCTATATTTGCCGTTGGCTTTTTTGACTAATACAGGATCTGCTAACCACTGCGGGTACATGACTTCCCTAATAAAGCCTGCCTCCTCTAACTTCTGTACTTCCTCCCTGGTGGCCTGTTGCTTCTCCTTTCCTACCACCCTCTTCCTCTGCTGTACCGGTCTGACGTCAGGGAGAACGTTCAACTTATGGGTCATCACCTCAGGGTCAATCCCAGGTATGTCGGAGGGTTTCCAGGCGAAGCTCGATGCGTGACCTCAGACCAGGGCCATGACTTCAGTTTTTTTTCTTTGGTAAGGCCGGCATTGAGACTGAAGACCTTATCTGTCTCTGCCTCCGATAAAGGAAAAGTCTCCAACTCTCCAACCGGCTATGTTCTGGCCTCTTTCTTTAGTTCCAACAACTCAACATCTAAAACATTACATACATCATGTATTAAACAGGGACTAACCAAGCCTTAGGGCCAAGCACAGTACTAATACATAAACCAATCTCTACTATACTTGCATTACATTACATTATCTTACAAATCATTATCTCAATTTATAATACATGTCCACACTAAAAGTACTAATCTAATACTATTACAAGCAAAACCTTTACTCTTGAGGCTTCCCGATCGACCTCAAACCTGCAACACTGGGGTTAGAGGAGAGGGGTGAGCTAAAGAGCCCAATGAGTAGAAACAAAGAAAACAGTTCATTAATTACATGCTTTCATGAAATGCGTCACAGCACAACTAAATCATATCACGGATTGGACCCAACCACCAACATTCCTTCCAGTCTCAGTATGCCCGGCCCGGCCGGGTCTTACAACCTTCGTATGCCTGGCCCAGCCAGGTCTTACAACAACTGCATGTGTATGCCTGGCCCGGCCAGGTCTTACAACATCTCTAGGACTAGTGGGGTCGTCCTTGGTCCAATCTCCATCAATAGTAAATAATGCAATGCTTCATATTCGTGTAACTAGTGCAATCAACCTATTACATATAAACATGATGCATGAGCATGCTTTAGGCATTTGATTTCTTTAAAATAAAAGATTAAGTTAGTTCTACTCACCTCTAGCAGACGCTGGACTGACTCTGCAACTGCTAACACTGATGGCCTCCTCGGTCCCTCGGGTCCGATCCTACACAGGTGGACTCGAATGAGGTGCCAACACACTCTAAACAACTCATAAACAACTACCCAAAAACCCTCTAAAACAACACTTAAACATGCATAGAAAACAACCTTGAAAAGGCTGGACAGGGCACTTTCGGCGGCACCTTCGGCGGCCGAACCCTCTCTCCAGAGACGAAACTCCGGCACCTTCGGCGGCCGAAAGTCCTTCTCCAGAGACGAAAGTCAGGCACTTTCGGCGGCCGAACCTTCCTTCGGCGGCCGAAAGTCTGCGTTCAAGCCAAAACTCAACTTTCGGGGGCAAGGTTAGGCGGCCAATCCATGCACCCAAAGGCAGGTTCGGCGGCCGAAACTACTTTCGGCGGCCGAACCTGAGTTCTTCCTAGAAGGGTAGAACTCAGCTTCTCATGCATTCAAGCCTCCCAAACCTTCCAAACACCCCAAAACAAGCACCCAACTTCCTAAAACATGCATTAACTATTCTACAACATGCAACCAAGTACATAGGGGTCTCAACTATCCTAAACCCCAACAACATTACATATAGCATGTAAAAACACACATTTACATAAAGGGTAACATAAACCGAAAACAACCAAAATCCTCACATACTCTCTCCCCATCATGCATACTCACTCCCACATGCATAGAGGAGCATAAACTTCCAACATATCATCACATAACATACAATGGGCATCAAACCCACATAGACCCTAACATGCATATCTACCCATACTCAACCATCAAAACCTCTTAAAACTCACTTAAAACTTCATGAAACGTAAAGGAAAGCATAGATCCACACTTACCTCTTGAAGATCGAGGGTTTGTGCGAGCTCTAACTTGGAGATGGGAGAAACTAACTCCTTGGGTCTCCAAGTTCCCAAAACTTGATCTAAGCTTGAAAACTCTTCAAAACAGCCATAAAACTCATGAAAACATGAAAGAGATGAAGAAAAACATGAAAACGGCCAAGGGAGGACAAAAACTCACCTGAGCTCGAGAATGGGGAGAAAACTCGCCCATTTCCGATCTGAGGGCTCTTTATAGGTGGCCTGGTCGAAGACCTTCGGCAGCCTAACGTGCCCCCTAAACTCATGCATGTTCGGCGGCTGAACTTGAGGTTCGGCGGCCGAACCTTGGCTCGTTCAAACAAGACTTTCGGAGGCCAAAGGCGCTCCCGAAGCCTTCCCATGTTCGGCGGCCGAACTTCACTTTCGGCAGCCGATCCTGGCAAATGCCTCCTTGGTCTTTTCTTTTCAAAACTCAATTCTTTTTCATTTAAAACCATGAAATCAGTAAAAACCTTTTAGAAAACACATTTTACCCCTCTAGAATCCTCGAGCATCTTCAGAATTTCAGATTCCAACGGAGATTCCGCCGGAAGGTAGGGATTTCGATGCCGGAATCTAGTCGGGTATTACAATCAGGGTGTAGTGATGACAGACCAACCTCTAAAGAAGATTCTGCGCAGGCCAAAAACATCAGGTCGGATGCTCGCTTAGTCCATGGAGATTAGCCCTTACTACCTGGAGTATCGACCTCGGACCGCTATAAAATCTCAGGCCCTTGCTGATTTCATAGCAGAATGCTCGTTCAACGAGGAGCGGGGAGAGTCATCTTTTGAAGTGTCGGGGAATGAGAGAGAAGGAGAGCCTATCCAAGAATTCGACTGGAAGTTGTATGTAGACGGGGCATCAAGCGCCAGGGGCAGTGGCGCTGGAATATTGCTTAAAGGACCTGGAGAATTTAAGGTCTGCTACGCCCTACGCCTGGAATTCAAGGCCTCCAATAACGTAGCAGAGTATGAAGCCCTAATAAATGGGATGCTGGTGGCAATGGAGGTAGGGGCAACCGACCTCGAAGTAAATAGTGACTCCCAGCTGGTGATTAATTAGGTAACTAGGGCATATCAGGCCAGAGATCCAACCATGTAGAATTACCTAGCCAAGGTAAAAGCCATAGAAGCCGAGCTCAAGGGTCGGGGAACCATCGTCAAATACCAAAGAATACCTCGAGAAGAAAACGAAGAAGCAGACCTGCTTATTCGGTTATCCAAGGAAGAACTAAAACAGCTTCCTGACGAAGTATACATACAGCATGTCAGTACACCTGCTTTTAATAAATCAGCCACTGTGTTGCAGGTAGAACAAAGCCAGACTTGGATAACCTCGTACTTGGAATATCTGGAAAAAGGAAAACTCCCTGAAGACAAGGATGAGGCGAGAAGGATAGCAGCTCGTGCTGCTAACTACCAAGCAGTGAGAGGGACCTTGTACCGAAGAGGGAAGTCCAGCCCATGGCTCTGGTGTGTGAGCCCGGAGGAGGCAATAAAGGTGATGGAAGAGATACACAGAGGAATGTGCGGAGCTCACGAAGGGGCAGGAACACTGGCTAATAAAATATTCAGGCAAAGGTACTACTGGCCCACCGTAAAAAAAGAGGCAGAAGAGTTCGTCCGGAGATGCGATATATGCCAGAGGTTTGCCAACGCCATCAATATACCAGCCACTCCTCAGTCCAGTATATCCAGCCCGTGGATGGGGAATAGACATCCTGGGAACCTTTCCCAAAACCACAGGGCAGAAAAAGTTTGTAGTGGTGGCTGTGGAATACTTCTCGAAATGGCCAGAGGCGGAGGCAATTCCCACAATCACAGCCCACCAGATGATAGATTTTGTATGGGGGCACATCATCTGCAGATTTGGCATACCCAGAGTACTCATCTCAGACAACGGCAGGCAATTTGATTGCAGCGCCTTTAAAGCGTTTACGGCGAATATGGGTATATGGCACAAGTTCTCCTCAGTAGCCCATCCTCAGACCAACGGTCAAACAGAGGTCACCAACAGAGCAATCCTCCAAGGATTGAAGAATCGGCTAGATGGGGCCAAGGTGAACTGGGCGGAAGAGCTCAACAGCATCCTATGGACACTCCGAACTACCCCCAGAACGTCCACTAAAGAAACGCCCTTTGCACTCGCTTTTGGCACAGAGGCCGTAGTCCCAGTCAAGCTGCAAATCCCCACTCATCGAGTCCAATTTGCTAGCGAGAGCACTAACGAGGACAAATTAAGAAGCAACCTGGATGCTCTCGAAGAGGTTAGGGAGGAAACTCTAGTCCGAACTGTCGCTTACCAACAACGGGCAGTCCGTTATTACAATCAAAGGGTCAGGGAAAGAAGTGTTAGTGTATATGCCCTAGCCCATTATCTTGGACCTTTTTGTATGTCGTTTTGGTTATTAATAAAAGAGGTTTTTATCATTATTATTTGTTTGCATGTTACATAATAATGATTATCATCCTTGATTACTTATTATTATGTTGATAATAATAAAATTTAACTGGTATGATTATTGATTGATAATCATGAGATGATTATGTATATGTTGATATAATTCAATAATCATAAATACTTATTAGAGAACAAAGTATTGGATGGACCCGCATTGAGATCACTACATGGGTCATTGTCATAAGTGAATCTCAAAGTAGTTATGTCTTAATCCTTTGACTTGAGATTGTCATAGTTTCCAACATAAGGACTATTATGTTTTGACATAACCAAACGTTGTCTTTAATCGGACAATTATAAAGGTTATGATTAAACATAATAGAAATTATGTAGAGGATAATGAACAATCAAGATAGGATTTGTCCCTCTCTATGAGAGAGATATCTTCTGAGCCCCTCGATAAGTGAGACTGAGAAGTGCATGGCCATGCTCAAATGAATTGATAGTGTGATCAATATCATTTGAATTTATCAGTCTACTTAGAGATCGAGAAATCATAAGTTTGAACATTATAAGTTTGACATTGACCATGACTTATATTCAAACTAGATATCGTGTGACAAAGGGATTAATTCATGTTCTATTAGGTTTTATCGGACTATTGATCCTCATAATTAGTTGGGTAGTCATAATGTCTTGCTAGAGGCCACTTATGACTTATGGGCCTTGTGGGACTGAGCCTATTGCCAATTAATGTGAGCCTATTGGGTCACACACAAAAGAACGTTGTTGATGTGCTATGTCATATTAATGGGCTAAAAGTCCAAAGCCCATTAATATAATTAATAATAATAAGTGTTATTATTATTAATCATTAATATATTTAATAATAATAAAGTGTTATTATTATTAATATAATTAATAATAATAAGTGTTATTATTATTAATATTAATTATTAATATAATTAATAATAATAAAGTGTTATTATTATTAATCATTTATTATTATGAGATAATAATATTTAAAAGATCTGCAATCTATCTGTAACTGTTACAGATAAAGGATTCTATCTCATAAGATATTTGAGTATCTGCAAGATTATGATAGTGGGTTATGAACACAACTCCTTTTAGGAAAAGGAGTTGTGGGAAAAATACAACTCCTTTTAGGAAAATGATTTGTGTGAAAACAAAAGACTGAAACATATAAATACCCCTTCTACGAATTGTGGAAGGTACGTGTTTTTGAGAAAATTCAGTCTAACCGCTGCAGATTATGGAGCACATAATGTATCCATCCTTGAGAGAGCTAGCACTCTAGAAGGATAGAAGACGTTCATGTGGATACCATTGAGGGTGTTCGTTTGAAAAGGCAGCACCATCAGTCTGGCATTGTATCTTCTTGACGAGATTAACAGGTTAGTCTCATATCCATCTTTTGAATTAAACGAAGCACTTGGATTCTGGGAAAGGAAATCAACAGAGATTTTATTTTTCCGCTGCGCAACTGAGTTGCAATAATCTCGGGATTTCCCAACAAGAAGCCTAAAGGTGGGAGACCTGGCCCTGAGAAACCTGGAGGCTACGGGAAAAAGAGCGGCAGTAGGCAAGTTGGCACCGACTTGGGAGGGCCCCTTCAGAATAGCAAAAATAGTCAAGTCAGGAGTATACCGAATTGAAGATCTACAGGGAAATCCTGAACCCCATGCCTGGAATATCCAGCACTTGAAAAGGTACTTCCCTTGAGGTATCGTCAAATGTAAAAGACCTATTGTATCTTAAAGCGTGATAATAAAATAGACGTTGATTACCGTCTCTATTCATTACTTGTTTCTACTCACATTGTTTTCATAGAAGAAACAAAAAAGAAAAATGAAACAGGCGAAATGCCCACGACCTCAGTTAGGTAGGTGGCCGAGCCCCCAAAAGGCCCCCAGCACCGCAAAACCGGCTAGGGTAACGAAGCGACAGTAAGGCCAATGAGCCCGAATCTTGTGCAAAACCTCAAGAAGGTACAAGGCCGGAGGATCCCGTCAGATCTCCTGGAGCAAAAACGGCCAGGATCCCGTTAGATCTCTTGGAGCAAAAACGGCCAGGATCTCGTCAGATCTCCTGGAGCAAAAATGGCCAGGATCCCATCAGATCTCCTGGAGCAAAAACGGCCAGGATCCCGTCAGATTTCCTGGAGCAAAAACGGCCAGGATCCCGCCAGATCTCTTGGAGCAAAAACGGCCAGGATCCCATCAGATCTCCTGGAGCAAAACCGGCCAGGATCCCGTCAGATCTCCTGGAGCAAAAATGGCCAGGATCCCGCCAGATCTCCTGGAGCAAAAACGGCCAGGATCCCATCAGATCTCCTGGAGCAAAAACGGCCAGGATCTCGTCAGATCTCCTAGAGCAAAAACGGCTGCCAGGATCTCCAAGATCTCTGGAGCAAAAATGACCAGGATCCCTGAAACACAGCTCGTATAAGGCTCGACAGGAAAGCAAGGAATTAAGCATTGACTTCACAATGAGGAAGGAGAATTTCCGAACTCCGGAGCCCGTCACACAGATAGTGCAAAAGCTGTAGCGTAAAAGCCCAAGCAAAGAATAAAAATCCGAGCTCCTTAATCCGTTGAATGGATAGACTCATGACAAAAGCAAACGATCCCGCCCCCAGCTCGGATTAACTCACAGTAAACAAATACTTAGCAAAAACGACCCTGGGAGAGGAAAATGACAACACAGTTGAACTCCCCATTCCAGTGGAGCATACAGCCCAGACCACACCGACTGACAAGGGGTCACTTCTAGAGAGACCAGATATCCGAGCTTATAACCAGCAAGAGAGGTAAAATCGTCTAAAATGAAGCCGCGCTGTTGTAAATAAAGTCTAAGGATTTACCCCCTCACCACTCATGTAATAAATGCTGAGGAGATAAAGGGGCAGCTCGAGAAGAAATCCAATGACGTAAGCAGATAAAACCCCAGCTTCAGTTCCTGTCAAATCAGAACTCAAAGCAAAAAGGCCAGCCCTGCTCATCACCTTTAAAGGTACACGATCTGACTTATTATTAGTAAGCAAAGGTTGTGTGCCTGAGCTCATAGTAACTGAAAGAGCTTACAAATAAGAATGCCTTAGTAAAATAGATAAATTCATAAGTCAAAAGTTCAGTTAGTTGATAGAATTTTAGTTCTGATAGGCTTGACAAGCAAAGTAAATGAAAATGAAATTTCATTCAAAGAAAAAGAAGATTTATAGTCTAACCACTCACTCTACTGAAAGAAAAACTGTCCTCAAAGGACTTACATGCCTAGGCGCATTATCATTTACATTTACATCACTATCACCTACACTATTCTCTTTGTAATACCCGGCTAGACTCCGGTATCGAAATTTCTACCGTCCGGTGGAATCTCGAATGTCGGAAACCTCTAGAATGGTAAAACCATGTTTTTATAAAATGTTTTAATGTATCTTATGGTTTTAAGCAAAAAGGAAATTGAGTTTTAAATGAAAAAGACTAAGGAGACATTTCCAGATTCGGCCGCCGAACGTGGGATGATTTAGGGGGGCAAGTTAGGCTTCTGAAAGTTTCAAAGGTTCGGCCGCCGAACTTGCATGAGTTTTGGAGGCACTTTAGGCTGCCGAAAGGTGGTCTGCCAGCCCCTATATAAGAGCTCCATGGCCGAAACGGGCGAATTTTCTCCCCATTTTCGGCCACAGTGAGTTCTTGCTCTCCCATGGTTCATTTTAGATGTTTTTCCTTCGATCTTTCATGGTTTAACAAGCTTTATGTTGATTTGAAGATATTTGAACAAAAGAGCGAGTTTTGGAAGCTTGGAGACCAAAGAGTTGAGATCTCTTTCATCTCCAAGTTGGATTGTCTATCCTCTAGTTCTACAAGAGGTAAGAGTAGATCCATAGTTCCTTTAATATTTTAAGTAAGTTTTATGAAGTTTCTTGGGGTAGAAATACATGTGTAGGTTTATGTGGAGTTTATGGGTTTACTGTGCGTTTATGAACAATGTATGTTGGTTATGCATGTTTGATGTATTGTAGATGGGGTTTAGGATAGTTTGAAGCCCCTAGGAGCTTGTATGCTTGAGTATGCATGTTGTAGAATAGGAAAATGCATGATTGAATGAGTTGGGAGGCGTTTATGCATGTTGAGCTGAGTTTCTGCCCTTTGGGAAGAACTAAGGTTTGGCAGCCGAAGGCTCTTTCGGCCGCCGAACCTGCCTTTGGTAGCATGTATCGGCTGCCGAACCCTGCCCCCGAAAGTGGACTTTCGGCTCTAGAAGGGAGTTTCGGCCGCCGAAGGTGCCGCCGAACATGCATGAGTTTCGTCTCTGGAGGGAACCTTCGGCCGCCGAAAGTGTCGCCGAAGGTGCATGACTTTCGGCTCTGGAGGGCCTTTCGGCCGCCGAACCTACCGCCGAAAGTGCCCTGTTCAGCCCTCCTTTGCATGATTTATGTGATTGTTTCAAGGTGTTTTAGGGGGTTTTTGGGGAGTATTTTAGAGTCATGTTTATGTATGTTAGGTCCCTCATTTGAGTTCACCTGTGTAGGTTCGGACCCGAGGAACCGAGGATCCCAGCAGTGAGTTCAGCTGCTTCTGAGTCTGTTAGAGCTTCAGCCAGAGGTGAGTGGAATACCTTATTTTGTTTCAAAGTAAATAAATAAATTCTGAGCATGATACACGCATCATGAATGCCATGAGATATACTAGGGTGCTTGCATTAGAATTCACGAATATGTTGCATTGCATAATATGTTGTTGATGTGGATAAACGTTGGATGATCCTTTAGCCGTACTACGTTATGATATGATGTGATACGGTATGGAAGACCAATGAGGCCCATTCTACGCCCCTGGCACTATGTAAGAGAAAGACCAGTGAGGCCCATTCTATGCCCCTGGCATATTGGAATGTTATGTTATGTATGTAATATAAGAGAAAGACCAGTGAGGCCCAGTCTACGCCCCTGGCACTATTGGAATGAGTAGTGGGCTATTGGTGACAAGTTCATCCTTGATGTGAATTGTTTGTGATATGTTGCATTTCATGAAAGCATGAAATTTAAATTGAATGTTTAATTATTCTGCTCACTGGGCTTTATAGCTCACCCCTCTCCCTTAACCCCCAGGTTTGCAGGTACAGGGTAGACCAGGAGGTCAGTAGGAGTAGAGTCATGTATTATGTAATAGCTAGATGTGGACATGGATATGATGTAATGTAAAAGTATGATATAGAAATGTTATGTAATGATGCTTATGAAAGTTTAGAGTTGTGCTTGACCATAGTATTATGTTAATCCCTTTCTAGTACATGATCTTAATGTCTAATGATGATTATTGTAAACCAAACTTAATTTATGTTATGTCACCCCATTGGAGCATTGATGAGGACTCCAAGGTGGGGTTAATGTTTATGTTTATGAATAGTGCGTGCACAGATTGAGTTTGGTGATTAAATAGAAATAAAAGTTCAAAATTTTTATATATGTTGTTGATCATGTATGGGATTAAACAGGTTCACAGGATAAATGTTTGGCTTGTTACGGGTCCCGGCGGCCTTAAGCTGATCTGGATCCTAGCGCCGGTAGCGGTCCGATTTTCAGGTCGTTACACTCTTAGCTTTCAATTCAGGAGAATCCTTATAGTTCGGAAGATGAGCTTCACGAGTCTGCTGGATCCCCCACTTTTAGCTCGGCGGACTCCCTATACTCCCCTAGACGTTCCTTACACTCCAGCTGAACTTTGCCTCGTTATTATAGGAGAACTGAACAAGTTGATACCCATAAGCATCTCTCACTGTTCCATCATATGCTGTGTGTATATCACGCATGAAAAACATAAGTCTTCAAGTTAAAGTCCCAGGAAGATCAGCCTCGTCGACTGGTTACTGAATGAACAAAACATTCCACGGGAAAATTGGCGAGGCATTCTGAAGAGCAATGGAACAAGTGAATGTTGCAAACCTACACACATACTATGTTGGACTAATTTTAGCATATTACCCTTGCTTCCTGATTTGAACATAGTCATTAATGCATTGTCCTCACTTGCATATTTACAAGCTAAACTTTGAATATCACGAAACACATGTTTGAAAGCATCAACAGAAGCTCGACTGAGTGCAGCAAATCTCTGTTTCTCATAGCACAAGCACCCTATATCAAAATCCTGACACGAGCCCGCCATGAGCTGCTTTATGTTACGAGTGTGAACTACATCTTGTATTCCACAATAAATCTCAGAAATCATGTTATTCCATGAGTTTGAGTTAGGAGCGGACATCAGGGGCACCACGGGAACCTTTTCCTTCTCCTCGAAAGGAAGTAAAGCAGGAGTCGGTCTTCTGGAAGCCTAAGACTTCTTTAAAACGTGAACCAGGACAAGCACTTCAGTGGGGATGAGACGCTTGTCCCCGACCTTCTCCGCTACACTCCCACCATCTACAAAACTGAGTTCCCTATCCTCGGCAGCTGGGCTGACCTCGGAAAGGACCCCATGGATATTCCCCACAGAGGCGATCTCAGTCTTGCTTGCAAGGACCCCCACCTCAGCTGTGGAGGTCTCGAGCCTCTCTCTAGAAGCATCGCCAGAAGGCGGGGCAGGCTTCGCCCCTGTCAACCCGGAGTCCTCGCTCAGCCTTGATGTCCGAGGGGACCTGAGAGCTTGAATAGCTAGAGAGGCTGAGATTGACCTGTCGCCGCCTGGCGACTTTAAAGATTCGGCACCTCGAGAACCCAACTTCGAAGCTCGAGCAGAAGCAAGGGGAGGAGGTCGGCCGGGCGACCTGGACGATATGACTTCGGCCACTTGTTGGGAGACCCCTCCCACTGATCGCCCTACTAGGAGGACGTCCGAGGCAACGATCAAAATCCCCCTGGGCAGCGTAAGAATCTTAGGTGACTTAATCTGATCCATCTCCATTTCAAAAGCTGCAAAAAATCTGAAATCGGGGCAAGTCAGAACTATTCTCAATAAAAAGTCACAAAAGTAAGATTAAAACAGACCTACATGAGAGATAAAGCAATAAAACTTTTGGCTCGCCTCAACCAACCCAAAGAAGGTATTGAACAGAAGCCCTGTGGATGTAAAACCCTCGCTCAGACAGACATATTCGAAAAAAGACATGAGGAAAAGGAAACTAAGAGTCAGCGTTCGAGAAGCAATCTCAAAATAATAGAAAACCTCGTGGAAGAAAGAAGTCAAGGGAAAAGATAAACCATGCTCTATCTGTTTAACAGAGAAGACTAAGCTCACGTCTTTCTGAAGATAGATTATACCAGAAGTATGCGGATCAGAAAGAAAGATCCTTTCATTCCGGCGAGGGTCCTGAAGGTGACAATAGGAGGTAATATCAAGATATGCCCTAAGAATGAGGTTTTTATGTTGGACGGGATGATGCTAGACCCTAGGCCAGCGGTGCCAGGATCCTTAAAAGATATTCATGGAAAAGGAAGGAAAGCGTACCTTGAAAATAAAAGCAGAGAAGTGAAAATGGCAGTGTGCACGAAGAACAGAGGAAAGCCAGAAGTGGAAAAAGACAGAGGGGATTCGAAAGTCAAAATGACAAAAAGATGAAAGGGTGTTATGAGGGAAGCTGTACATAAGCAGGTGCGGTCATAATGATTCTTGGGATTTACCCCCTCATCAGTTGGGACAATAACTGACGAGAAGGTAAAGGGGCAATTGATGACCGATGGGTTTCTTCGCCTCGGTCTGAGGCCAGGCCCACTAGGGGAGCCTATAATCTGAAGGCTTCTAAGCCCACTCCAAGAACCAGGTCCAACCCACTCAGCTCAAAGACCAGGCTCCAGTCAGTTTTTTCAATTAAGCCGGCCCAGCTCTTCCGGCCCAATAAACAGATTCCCTCTAGGTCTAGTCTTAACCTTGTCTTCCAGACCAGCTCGGAACCAAGAAGGAATTCGGCCCGTTCACCTTGTGGGACCATCCGCATGCACGCCCGGGGAGAATCAGGGGTCGTTACGCATGGGGCAGCGATCTGATTTCCTCGTACGTCCATATTAACGTGACAAGGACAGGTGGCCCAATGACATGCATTTTGTTACACGTCACTAGCAGACAAAAGGAAACATATAAAAGGAGAAATCCTCCAAGTTTAGGTTTTTTTCCAGTTTTACAGAACTCTTGTAAAACCCTATTTTCTGGATCTCAGATCATCACTATATTAGAAGGACAAATTTTTTTATTTGTTAAATTAGTTTTAAGAATTAATTAAAAAAATAATAAGACATATAAATTTATTAATGTTTAAAAACTTTAAATTAAATAAATTATTTTTATTTGAATTTAAAATATATTATATTGTAAAAGAATTAATAATATATAAAATAAAATTATATTACTAATTGTAAAAAAATTTACGAAATTTCACAATTATTTTTATTATGATTGATTAAAAAATAAAAATAAAAATTATTATTATTTAATATTTTAATTTAATTAAATTTTTATTTAAATCTAATAATAAAATGCAATATTATATTTTTCTTTATTTTTGTAGTGAATTATTTTTTTATTTATATTTTTTTAATTTCTATTATTATAAATTAATTTATTATGTATAAGTAATAAATTAAGAATTGATTGAGTTAATTTTATATTATTTTTTTTATATTTAAAATTATATATTACTTTAAATACATATAAAAAAAAATCGCAATTCACAAGTCAAGTTTTAAAAGATGATAGTTACATAATTTCTATTCATTACTTTTAGTAGGCTTATTTTGGGAATGATAAAATCTAAATAACAGTAAAACTATAATTAGATAATTTTTTATGATTTAAAATATTTTTTTAATTTTTTCAGAATTTATAAATAAAAATTACTAATTTATAAAAAAAAATTAATTAAAAATTAGTGTTGACTATATGATTTTTTTTAATTATAAAATAATTAATTTGTATTATGAATTATGAATATTAAAATGATATTAATAAATAAAAATGACATATATGGTATCTTTACATTTCCATTATTTGAACATTTATTAATTATTTATTACATTCAACGGTTTAATTAAACTTCCACTGAAAGCAGTACACTTCAAAGCAGCCTTAAGAGAAATCGGTGGCTGGGCCTAGTAGAGCTGCAATCGAGGGATGGTTCCCCATTTCTGACACGGATAATTAATTAGCTTGCACGACGATTTTTTTTTACTATAAATAAATTTTATTTTTATAAGAAAAAATTTATTTTTCTTATTTATTATTTTTCTTCTCTATATTTTTATTAAATTATAAATAAATTATTATTATTATAATATTAAAAATTAAATTTTAAAAAATAAAATAATATATTATTATTGGTTATTTATATATTAATTTATTGATTATTAACTCAATATATATATAAAAAATCAATATAAAATTAATTAAATCTATTCTTAATTTATTGATAAAATAATATATTATCATTAATTATTCATATATTATCATTTCATTATTTATATATTATTATTTATTTTTATTTAAATATATAATTTATATTAAATTATTTTATATTGTATAAAAAATATTACACATATAATATAAATATAAATATTACATAAAATAAATATATTAATATAAGTATAATCAATTTAAATTATATATATATATATATTATACTTAAATTTTATTAATAAAATCATATTAATTTATATTTAAATTATATAAAAATTTTAATTTATAAAATTAAATAAATAATATTAAGTAGAAAAATAATCATACAAATACATATATAAACATATGAAAATAATAATAATAACAATAATTTATTAAAAGATTTAATATGAAAAATAAATATATAAACTAATAATATAATTACATAAATAAGGTATAAAAATATATAAATTAACAATATATATGGTAAATAGATTAAGTGGTTAAAAAAATATGTAATTAATTCATCTGAAATAAGGTTGTAATCGAATCGAACACAACCTTTTAACGAATCTGCTCAACGAGAATCTTAACGAATTTGTTCACGAATCTCTTAACGAGTCTACTTATGAATATTTCAATGAGTTTGTTCATGAGTCTCTTAACGAACTAACTCGCGAGCCTCTTAACGGACCAATTCGTGAAACTTAACGAGTTGAATACTGATGAGTTCAAATTTGGCTCATTTAATAAACGAGTTTAAAAATTAAATTCGAACTCAGTTCATTTAGAAATGAAATCGAGTCCGGTCGAATTTTTATCGAGTCAAACTCGAATAGTTCACGAATAGTTTAGTTTGTTTACAGTCCTAGACATTACGGTTGTTAGAGGCTCATCTAGCTTAGGAGTCTGAGAGAATATTGAAGAAAATATTAACCTTACTTTTAAGATCTCTCTTTTTCTCATTAAAACTATACACATGATATAGTAGGATTAGCTGTGTTACTTTTAATTCTCCTATCCCTGCTCTTTACATCCCTTGATAAAAAAAAATATGTCAACAAAATATTTATTATCTAAATTAATATTTAGTTCCATTGATATTGAGTGTCTTAATATGGCTGTACGATAAGAGTATGTGTTAGGTTTAATTAAATACGAATTGTGGAGGTAGGAGTATGTGAACAAGGACCACAAACAATGAATGGGAACAGGTCACTGTCTAAATGTGAAGGGAAATGTAGGGCTAGTGTTGGGATATTTAAGTGTAAATTAAATGGAAAGCTCTTTTTTTTTTTAGGTTGAAATCTCTGTTATTAATAAAATGTGACCCCATCATGCATGTGAGTTTGCCCTATCCCCTATTCAATTCAAACAACCTTCACTACGTGGTTCATCAATTAACCATAAACCCATCATTAATCCACCATTTAAAATTTATTATAAATAAGTTTTTGGGCACTTTAATTTACCGGTTATATTTAATATTTCAAATTTTTAACTTTAAAAAAAAATTAAGCATCTTAATATCTTTTACAACGAAAATTATTTATTTTGTAAATTATTATTTATTTTTTTTTAAAGTAAAAATTAGAGATTGAAAAAGTAAAATTTGAGATTTTTCAGATTTATTTAGATGTGACTTATTATCATATTAAATATATGAACGTTATTATTTAATAGTTTAAATGTTATGAATCGCGATTTGAAAAATATATAAATATATTGAATTAGTTATTATATAGATGGTGTTACAGGGAAATTCAATGATCCAAATTTAGTTAGACGTTGCTCTATGGATGACTAATGCAAATTAATGTAATTCGCTTTGTTTAACTTTTTGCAGACATTTTTGCCAGAAAACTTTAAAGTACAAATGCATACAGAGTATAGAAGCCATGGAAATTAATTTTTCGCATTACATGATCATATGTATATATGGGCCAACACATCATCCGGCCCCGAATTCGTTCTGCTCAACGTTACTGTTCAGCTTATTTAATTGAAATGGTAGTCTTCGTCACTACTATCACTATAAATTTAAAACTAATATTACTAATTATTTACCGTTATTAGAGTGTTTATAACACGATAATTTAAGATAACTTTGGTTTTTTTTAAAATAAAATTATCGATTTTTTTTTAAGAATATTGGGTTTTTATACAAGTTATTTTGATGAGATGATGTCTTATGTTGTACATTGTTTTCACTTTTATATCATGATTTTTTTAATACTTAACTTTAAATGATTTTAAAGTACCCATGCATTATTAGCGTATATAATTCCAAATAATAATTTTAATATATGATGTAGTTAAAAAATAATTGTGATTAGCTAGACCTATAAAAAAGAGAACGTGAGATAGTGGGTGTCTACGGTAATCATTTCGACACTTAACGTATACTGTAGAATAGGGCGGATGTAATAAATTACTTAGAATTTTAATAGTGTAAGAGAATAGTATATATTTGTCTTTATAATTTTTCTCTTTTTATATTACAAGAAAATGGAGATAAATATAACATTTTCTGATAATCCGGCGATGATGAAGCCAGCTGCTTGATAAGGGATATCGTCAATGGATAAGTTAGTGATCTCGCCATTATAGGCATAATGGGGATACACTAGATTGTGTTTGATAACGATAACTGTTCCGAAACTCGTTCTATTTAGAGAATAGCAAGTCTTAATGAAAAACCGGATGTTTGAGGTGTCCGGATCTTCCTTTACTCGGGCGGGACTGCATTTCCCACTTATCAGATTCTTGTCACGGGGTCTTATTTTGTGGTGACAGCTCATAATCCACTTTTGGGCGATCGTTATATAATATTAGAGGTTCTCCGCTGGCCTTCGATTCTTCAAATTCAAAGGAGATAGTTATTCTCGAGATTTAGAGCACGTGGCCCACTGAGATTAGTTCTTTCTTGCTCACGCTGTTTCGCCTACCTAGCCCCTCAATGATGACTATCCCATTTCCTGAGCTACATTTAAAGCTTGCCGTCAAAAACCATTTTATAAGAATCCTTCTTCTTTCCCAAATATCACTTTTGCTCTCAACTATAATCTTTGCTTCTATAAAGACTCAGTCACTCGTTCTTTTCCGATCATACTCTCATTGCCTTCATAGTAATTCCTATTTTGTTTGCCCTCTTAGAATGAATAGGAATACTTCCTCTTCTCTTACCCTCAGTGCTTTCGCCTCAAGTTCCTCCTCTGATTGCCCCATCCGTACCCTGGACCCCATCGTTCCATTAAGAAAAGCTCTAAAAAGTAAAGGTAGCTCGATTAGCAACATCTCGTCCACCCTATTGGAGCAAGATGTAGACCGCCTTTATGACACATACCAAATTCCTTGGGAGAATTTTGTGTCTTTGCCCCTTCTCCACGCGTTTGCGTGAATGACTTGATTTCTGCAGAGGATACTATCATGGTCTTTAAGGAGCAGCTGAAGGTAGGACTTTGGTTTTCCATTGACTCGCTTTTTGTTGATGTTCTTCGGTTTCATAAACGTTCGGTTGCCCAGTTACATCCTAACAGCTGGAAAATCTTAGTGGTCTTACGATTCATTTGCCTGAACAATTACATTGAATCGAGTATGGCCCTCTTCTTTCAATTGTACCAGCTGGGTTCCCGTAAAAATGAGGAGTTCTGATTTTTTAATAGCCGTAAACACTAGATGATGATTGACAGTATATGCTCCTCATTAAAGCGGTAGAAAAATAAGTTTTTTGGTTCTCCGATACCGGACATTTGGGTGCCTCCACACGAGCTGAAACCTATGGATGGAACTAAGGAAGGATGAGGTTAGGCCGCAAAGGAATGAGGATGAGACTTTAGTCTTCCTCTTCACAAAAGCTACGGCCTTTCAGAAGATAGACATCACCTAGGTGGTAAGGAACACCATTCTATCTTGGAACAGTCATTTGCAAGTGAGCTAGTCCCGCGGTCCTCACCTGCCCATCCTTCCCAACCTTGGGGAGAGTGCTTTCCTAGCTGGAAATCATGGTACTTTTCTTTCTGTCTTCTCTTAGATTTCATATTGCCTTACTTACTTATATTTCAATTTAAGCAAATATGGTCGGGTTAGGAAGCAAATTTGCTAAGGCGGTGTGTGCTGCCCGCAAAGCCAAAGTTGTTGCTAGGGCAACCGATCCCCCTGCTAAGCGTGCTTGCCAAGGAGAAGAAATGGTCATGCTTCCTCCTCCTCCGCCCTAACCTTCAATAGAAGAGTCTGCTCCCTCGCAGCCCAAGTCTTCTACCATGGGCGCTTTTGCCTCTAACCCAGTTTTCGAGCCTTCTACTGTCGTTCCACTTCTGTTGAACCTGTTCCTGGGAGCGTAGGGGTTGACTCTTCATGGCCTCCTAGCATTCAACGCCTGACTTTCACACTAACTTGGACGCCTTCTCTCTTAGATGAGCTTACCCTAGTCGTCCTATTAACCAAGAATGCCCTAAGATCCAGGGATCGTCATTGCCTGAATGAGCTCGAGACAGACGATCTTTTTGACAATACCATGCACTCTGCCCTACAGAGTGTCCTTTGTACCTATATGGCTAAAGAGCGCAACAAAGTCCTGAGGCAAGAGTTTGGTGCTCAAGAAACAGACAGGAGGCTGCTGGTGGAGGAATGCTTGAGGCTAAAGACTCGAGTTGATGAAGTAGAAGGCACTATGAAGGAGACTCTGGAGTTAGTGGACAAACTTTAAACAGACTTAGGTGAGGCCAACGCTAAAAGTGTTAAGGATCAAGTGGCCATTCTTCAGCGCTAAGTCCAGGAGCTGCAATCTTAGGTGGAGGAGAACCAAGCCACCTCTAATAAAATTGTTGAACTAGAGGCCGAGCTTAAAGAGACGGTAGCTCAGGGAGGAGAGATGTTCACTGGGTGCTAAGATTCTGTGAAAAGAGAGCTAGTAAAGTGATTTCCTTTTGAGGACTTCTCTTGGATAGACGACATCTTTCTAGAGGAGGAAGAGGAGGCCGAGGATGAGCATGAGGAGGGGAGGGTTGATGATAATGACCAGATCTCTATTGAAAATATAATAGAGAATGTCGGTGTAATAAAGACTCCTGAAGTCATCCCTCCCTCTTTGTAATATTCCGAGACTTTCAATGAAAAAATATTTTTTATCATGTCTTTATTATCTTTGTGTGTGTTGTATTATGAGTATTCATTCATAATCCTCTTTCCTTTATTTGTCGATCCAGAAATAATTGATTAAAAATTGCCAAGGGATTAACTCCTGTCTGATTTTTTTGCCTGGCTCATACTCGTCGTGAATGCCTTGGTTGGGATCATCACCCGACCTTTTGGCCTGCCTTACACTCGCCTTGTGGCCTTGGACATCAAATTTCTTGGAACTTTTTATAGTTGTGGTTTGACGGAACCTGTCTTATGACTTGACCTGTCGGAACCTATCTTGTCGCCTTATTTAGTAGGACCAACGCCAGATTGAGATCTAGCCGTACTCGCTTTGTGACCTGACCCGGCGAAACCTACCTTATGGCCTTATTTAATAGGAATAATGCTCGAATTGAGGTCTGGCATATACTCGCTTTGTAACCTAGCTCGAATTTTGGTATGGCGTAAAATATTTCCTAATAATCCGGTAATGATGTAATCGGTTGCTTGATAAGGGATATCGCCAGTAGATAGATCAGTGATCGCGCAATTACAAGCGTAATGAAAATAGACTAGACTATATTTGATAATAGTAACTCTATATCGAGACTCATCCTATCCAAGAGAGAGCAAGTTTTAATAATAAACAAAATATTTGAAGTGTTCGAATCTTTTTTTTTCTCTCGAATGAGACTACATTTTCTATTTATCATATTCTTGTTACGTGTCTCTATCTTATTGTGACAGTTAATAGCTTATTTTTAAGCCATCGGTATGTAATATCAATATTTTTGACTGGTGAAAATTTTAATTCTCCAAAAAAGTTAAATAATATGAGGAAAAAGATTAAATCAAAAGCAGAATTCATGAATAAATAAAATGGATTAAAAAAATATAATTTATAAATTTCTTAAGGAGTGAAAACTTTAATTCTAAAAAAAAAAAAAACTAAATTCTTATTTTTTTAAGACAAATGGGATAATAAAAATCCAATATTTACGTATTTTATTATTTTAATTGTGCAGATCATTGCTTGTCGCCACTTCCAAATCATTGACCATAACCTGCAAAGATTAGAAGCCACAGATCTCCCATACAAATAGCTCTCTAGAAGCTCATATCTCATATACTTCCGATTATTATAATAATCAATTATTATTGATAACAATTAGACTGTTTATATATATATATAATCCTTATTTAGTACACTTACTTTTTCTTTCGTTTTTGGCAAATTATTTTGTTTGAAATTATTTGTTGTAAATTTTTGAAAAAAAAATTTAAATAGTGTTAATTAATTTTTTTTTTAATTTCACATTTATCTCTATTAAACATCATAACAATTTTTACAATTTCTTAAAGTCTAATTTATCATTTTTCATTAGACAATGCAACACTAGAAAAGATAGCTAGGGGTCGGAGATGACCAGCCATGAATTGGGTAGGTAAAAAGTTTCACACATGCCCTCTCAATTTAAATAATTATATTTGTAACCCTCAAATTTTAATTTGTATTATAAACCCACTAATTTTAATTTTTATATCATTAAAGTCATTATAATGTTATTATCTGTTTACAATAAATTTCACTTTGCTTAAATAGTTCTACCCAAACATCCTTCAACTTTAAATTATATTATAAAAATAGTCATATTTCAAATTAATATATGTAATAATTTTTATATGAAATACAATCAGCAAGAACCTAAAATTGAATTCATTATTCACGAATATATAAATAAAATATCAACCTATATTTAAAAAAAGTAACCATGTTAAATAGTATTTTAATACAATTAAAATAAAATAAAATAATGCACACTACTATTTTATATTAAAATAAAATTAACAAATTAGTTCTACTGAATTATTTATATAACAACCTAAAAATTGAATTATAAATTTAAATAAATTAAAAAATAAATATATAAGAATTTAAATCTTAAGCTGATTAAAATTTTTTTTAAAAAAAAGGTAAATTACACTTTAGTCTCTGCGTTTTAATATAATTAACAAATTAGTCTCTCTATTTTTTAGAACCGAACACTTAAATTCCTGTATTTTTATTTCGTCTAAATTTAAAGTCCTACCATCTTAAAATCTATTAAAAAGAATGGAGAAATAATTTAAATTTCATAAACACCCTTCTTTGAACATTTCTTCTCTTTCCCATTTCATTTAATCCTAATACCAATTTCTCATCTATTTTTATCATTAGATCAGTTAGGGTATCATCAGATCATACCCACAAACCTTCTATTCTCAAAAGTTAAGAGTGAAAATTACTGGTGGAGATCATGACACAAACAGAGATGAGATCAAACACGAACTAAAACAAACGTAGAGTGAGTCCACCGTATGTCCTAGGCATGCCTTGGACGTCCTTCATTCTTATCCTAGGACCATTCAGAGGCAGGGCCTCTACCGGATGCACCGTTGGTCTGATAACATTTATCATCTGTTACCAGTTTTTATGCATCGATTATAGACGAACAACAATGAAAAAGAAAAAAGGAGCGAAAAGAAATTTCCACAACAACTAAATTGAATCGCTGTTGGCCTAATTAATTTTCAGTTTTTTATACACCGTTGGCCTAATCAATTCCTTGACTCTTCTCCATCGTTCATTTCCACACCAACTAAATTGAATCACATTTCAAAAAAAAAAAGAAAAGAAAAGAAACAATTGAATTTCAAGAAATCAATTTTCCTAGTTTGTAATCGTGCCTCACCCACTAGTTTTAACTCTTTGAGTCATTAACAAGGAAAAAGAACAAGTAATTATCTAAACGAACGAGGATATAAGAATGAAATTCTCTAGCTAACTATGGAAGAAGAGAGCAGGATACAGTGGTACTTGGTTGTCACGCTTCTCACTGTTCTCACTAGTCACTAGCTCTCTGGTCAATATCCTTCACTCATTCAACAATTAAATCACTCTAATTTCTTATTTCTCTTCACCCTCAAACTTTATAAATCTGGAATTTACGAACAATTTCACTATTAATTGCTTGATTTGAAAGCAAATCGTCATTATCATGTCTTTTTGTTGATTTTTAAAATGGAAAGTGTAAGAAAATCACTAGAACGAAGGTCGTTATAGGAGACGGAAATATCATGAATCTCGAGGTGGTGGAATTCAGGAGAGCGATATTCCATAGAGGCATCGATGGCCATGGGTGAGGGAAGAAGAGGAAAATATTATAATGAGAGTATAAAAAGGGGAAGAGGATGATTGAGGGGTGGAAATCGCTTTCGGGCATAGTGATGGGTTGTAGCTATGCATAGCAATTATCTCTTAATATTAAGAGAGATTTTAGAATATAGATATGGAATTGAGACCGTCAGTTGATAAAAAAGTAAGTAGCAGAGAGGAATCGTAGGGGAAGATAATGAAAAAGCTTCTTTTGTGTTGTATGGTGTTAAGGGTATTGTGGAAAGAAAAAATAATTTTCAAAGATTTGATAAGCCATTTACCTTTGAAATAATAGAGAAATCGATAAAAAGACTGTGCATTTGGACAAAATGAAAATAGAGGAAGTTTAAATGTTCAGTTTTAAAAATATAAAAATTGATTAATTATTTATGATATAACTTAATAACTAAATTATAATTTAATGTAAAAAAATATAATCTTGATTTCGTACCTTAATTATTATGAATATTTTTTTATAAATGTTTGCAAGCATAAGTTACATTAAGAAATTTATTTTTATTATGCATAACTAAAGGTAAAGGTTATCATGCATTCATTTATGTTAAGAAGAGAAAGTAAAACTTAAACATGAATCAACCTATAACCAATAATAGCAATAAATTTCAACATACTCAACTGGAAATTAAAAATTTTTATTATACAAATTGAAATTAAAAAATATAACTGATATAATTAGCTAAATTAATGGACTAAAAATGAAATTAACTAGCATATAATATAAAAAAATTTTAGATGAATTTGATTTATCATAAATTTAAAATATATGAATATAAGTTTCATGTGATTTTTTGTAAATAGATTCATTTACGGGTTTGTATTGACTATGGATCCAAATAAAGGTGGAAAGCTTTTTGGGAGCTTTTCCTAGTACGTCTTTAGCTTGCCGACAATAATGTACCTTGTAGTAGTTAATCCTTCCATGCCCTACTCTCTCTCTCCTCCTCTGCCCTCTCTATATCTTCTTCTCTGAGCTACTTCGTGTACTTCAGTCTTCTCTCTGCCTTTCTGTTATTTCTGTACTTTCTTCTGTCACTGACTAAATATCTCTCTCTCTCTCTCTCTCTCCCACCAACATGGTGCAGTCAAAGAAGTTCAGAGGAGTCAGGCAGCGTCATTGGGGTTCTTGGGTGTCTGAAATTCGACACCCTTTACTGTAAGCCATCTGCTAACTACCAGACATTATTATAAATTGTCTCCTTATAGACAATGCTTCTTGTTTTTCCTTTCTGTTTAACTTCTGATTTTCTTGTGGATGATATACAGGAAGAGGAGGATATGGCTAGGCACGTTTGAAACGGCAGAAGAGGCAGCTCGAGCTTATGATCAAGCTGCAATCTTGATGAGTGGTCGCAATGCAAAAACCAATTTTCCCGTAAATCAAACCCCAAATGGAGACCCAAAATCCAGTGATCCTTCTTCAATTAGTACTATTACTACTGCTGCTGCTCCATCCAATGGTTTATCTGAAATCCTGCATGCAAAGCTTCGTAAGTGCAGCAAAACACCATCTCCATCCATGACGTGTTTGAGGCTTGACACTGAGAATTCCCACATTGGGGTGTGGCAAAAGCGCGCCGGTCAGGGCTCTGATTCCAACTGGGTCATGACAGTGAAGCTTGATAAGAGAAACCTCCAGGTTTCTGATGGTACATTGCCATTGACAGAGTCATCGGAGACGCTACCATTGCCGGAGTTGAGAACAGAAATGGATGAAGAAGAGAGAATAGCACTGCAAATGATTGAAGAGCTTCTCAACATGAACTGTCCAAGTCCACCCA
The DNA here is from genome assembly GCF_001659605.2 of Manihot esculenta. Classification (NCBI taxonomy): domain Eukaryota; kingdom Viridiplantae; phylum Streptophyta; class Magnoliopsida; order Malpighiales; family Euphorbiaceae; genus Manihot; species Manihot esculenta. The sequence goes on from NC_035166.2 coordinate 15,901,326, forward strand.
TTTGTGACGATCGAGATGGACATGGTGGCAATGGCTTCTGACTTTGAATTAATTTCTCGTGGGCTGGTTTTCACTTACGAGGGAGCAAATGGGTTTGTATAGATTTGCTGTTGGTGTTTCTGGTGCAATAAGAATAGATAAAAGATAGAAAATGTGAATTTTCTACCAGCTTAATTATTATGAAAAACTTATTTAAATCATATTTATATAAATGTTGCAGAAATATATGAAATTTCACGTGATTATGTAAATTCAATATAAATAAAAATTTTCAATTTTTTTTTTAAATTGAAGAGTAAAACTATAATCTTTTAAATTTATTAGATATACTTGTTACCATCAAATTAAATATGTGAGTAATAAAAAATTATAAAAAAAGGACAAGGCAAAATAAATCCATTCGTGCTCGGTTCTCCAAGAAGGCTTTAGCAATTAATTACTATATGTTGCTAATCAATGATTAATGAATAAACTGTTATCTCAGTTTGCTCGATTTAGTTAATCCACTGGTCAATTATTTGTTTTTTTTTTCCCTTTTTCCGAAAGCTTGGATATTGAGATGGATACCTTTAAAATTTAATTAAATGTGTTTATTATGAGATTAAATTTATAAATATTATTAAATTAATTTGATATTGAATTTTTTAATAAAAAGAAAATGTCTTGTTTACCATTAAAATTTAATTAAATATTCATATATATATACTTAATCTGGTGATAAGTGTATCGAAATAATTCTCAACTCTTATATTCTATTATTTCAATTCTCAATTTTTATTTAAAAAAAATTAAAACTTAATTAATGATCTAATTTTCTATAAACTTTACTCTAAATTCTAAACTCTAAATCTAAAAAAAGACAAATTGAGATACAGCTATCAGATTTCCTACAAGTATCTTAATCGTATAGAAGTCAGTATAATGTTTGTACAAGAATAGGTCCATCTTTTCGCAATCAAGATACTAATCCAACTTGTCTTAAGTTTCTTTACCTTAACCAGGGATGACTAAGATTCCAATCAAATCCAATGACTTGGAAGTCTGATCAACTGCATCAAATCCAACAAACATCAATCAATAAATTTAATACACCCAGTTAGTCAATCCAAAATTAATATATTAATTATATTAAATCTTATTTAAAATATAATAGAGTATGTATATAAATATAATATTTTAATTTTAATTAATTAAACGTATAAATATATCAATGCTTATACATTTGAAGATGTACTAAAATTTTCAACCCGAGTTAGATGAAAGATTTTTCGTTGAATGTTTTAAAAAGAATCGATGTTATTATAAAAGTAAGTTTCAAATTGAAAATATTAATTGAATTAAATTAATTTAAAATTTTGGTTTATTTTTTATTTTTTTTAGTTTAGTTGAATTTTTATTTTTAAAAATTTAATTATTTCAATTTGGTTCAATTTTAATAAAAAAATTAATAAAATCAAATCAAATCGATTAGTAATAATATTATATTAATTTTTATAATATATAAAAATTAGACTATAATCAATATTGAAATATTTTAATTAAATTTTAAAATATTAAAAATAAAATAAAAAAAAATTATTAAAAAATTTAATCGATTAAATCAAATCAAATTAATCTAATTCGATTCAAATTAATTTATGTACAAAAATAATTTAATTTTCACAAATATTAAACTTTAAATTTTCAATTTTAAATCGAATCGTCCGAATCATATGTTAATCAATATTTATAAATCATATTTTAATATATTTAGTTCAGTACATTTTATATTAATTAGTTGATTATATTTATATTTTAATTGAAAGGTAATATCGTGTTTATTTTATTAAAATTTAATATATTTATTATTTTTTAATTAATTTGTGTAAAAAATTTTTAAAAAATGGATAAAAATCCGTAGAATAAAAATAATGTTTCTCCATATATATGCATCTTTTTCTGACTTCCTACTATTACCCTTATTCATTTTTACTCTCTATTTACCTTATTTATCAAAAAATTTATAAATAACTCCTTTGTTTTTTAATTTTATTACAAGGAAAAATTGGGTATTTTCCACTGATAATTATGAACATTGGACATGAAAGCTATTGATAAGCAACCAGAAACTGAAAAAGACAATTTGACTAATCGCTGCACTTTCTTTTCACACATCGCTTTACGCGTACAACGCATGTCCCATGCACTTCACCACTAATGGAAAAGTCTCTCTCTATTTTTTTTTTTCTTTAATAAAAAAAGTTTTGGAAAAAAATAGGATATTTTATAAGAAAACGTACTGTTTAATTTTAGTATTATATTAATTAATTTACTAATTTTTAAAAATGTATTAAAATCATTTCAAAATTATAAAAATTTTATTATTTAATATTTTTATTATTTTAACTGTTAAATATTATAAAAAAATTTAAAATATTTTTAATATAAATAAATTAATTAATAGTACAAGAGTTTACTTAAATTTATTTCTTTTTTAAAATTTTAAAAATTTTAATATAATTTTCAAAATCCATCAAATAATTAATAAATTTTTCTAACTAAATAATAAATTTCCCACGTTTATATCTGACCTTTGATGTAATCAAACAATTTATTTTTATAGTCCGACCAAAAAAAAAACAGTTTATTTTTATAGGCCACACATTTGATTTTCTCTAAGTATTATAATGAAATGCAATTCTTAAGATATTATTCTATTTTCTTAATTAACTGATGAATTTTTCATACTTTTAGTAATTTTAGATTTTTTTTTTTTATGAAAGTAATATTAGATTGTTATTTTAATGCCTCAAACAACAACAGTCATCAAAGTCCAAACAACGAAGAGAGAGTGTGCGGGTGAGAATCGGAAAGGCTCTAACCATCGGGCTCTCTATGCCTCTAGCTAGAGCGAGTTTGATGGTCTAGTTTGTAAAGGTTTTTTTTGTTTCTGTTATTCCATTCTGTTGTTTGATTTGGTTTTCATCAGGAGTTGTGTAATAGTCATAGACAATTCACTTCTGTTAAGAATATTTCATTATTATGTCATAATTAATTATTCGTGAATCCAATGTCATTTCCTTTTCGTTGTTCAAATAATTAATTCATTAAAATTTATCGTGAAATTATTTTTTAATTTGATTATCTGATATTGAATATTATTTTAACAATAAATCTATAAATATAATTATCCATTTATTAACTATGAATATTTATTTTCAGTCAAATTTAAGAGTTTGATATTACTCTTCTTTTTTATTACAGAATAAATATAAATAATTAAAAAATTTAAATTCAAAATTTCACATATTTTTATATAATTAAAAGTTGCGAGCGAATAAAACCGTCACCATATTTTTTATGCTTGTGAGCGAGCACTAAATCGTCAACGTGGCGCACGATTTTCGTCTTATAATATTTATTTATTTAAGTTGTGAAGCAGTTATATGTGACCGAGTGGCTTGAAGGATTTTCAGTGTTTTTCTGAAGCAGAAAACTTTGGGAAAGTCTTGGTCTTTCTTGGTTGGTGTGGACTAATAGTGGTTATTTAATTTAATAAGGGAAAGAGCTTTCCAGAATTTAAACTCTGTCTGTATTTACATTATGAAAAATAGACACTTAACTATTAAAATTAATTTCTTTCATTATAAAAAATTATATTTATAAAATTAACATAATATTTAAATTAAATGTATTATCTAATAATATGAATAATTAATAAGGCAGACTAAAAAAATACACTCTCACTAATACGAATTTTATGAATACGAATTTTACCGTTAAAATGAATAAAAAAAATTTTTTATTTCTTATGTCTTATAATTTTATAGTTATTCTAAAATTATTTTTTTTATTATAATAATATATAAATTAATTATTATAATTTTATTTTATTTTTAAAATATCTCTTACTATTTAATAAAATTTAATATATTTAATATAAATATAATCATAAAATTAATAAAAAAATTATTTTTTAATACATATAAAAAAGTAAAATAAAAATATTAATACACATGTATCACTAAAAAGTTAGTGCTATTGTTTTAGCCACTCTTTTAATTCATACCTATAAACTAATAATTAGTATTTTATTTATTCAGTTGTTATTAAATAATTAATTTAAATAAATAAAATTATATTATTTTGGTAAAAGTACGTTGAATTTGATTTGATTGAATTATGAATAATTAGTAATAGCGATGACAAATGGAGTCTAGACTAATAAGTCCGCAGCGGTCTTTATTGAAGAGGTCCGGAGCAAACATAGAATTAGAGGGAACTGCTACTAATTAGGATCTAGTCTAGATAGAATTCAAAGGAGCTTCATAGTAATTAGACTCAGTCGATTATTAAAGTTGATATACGAGTAAAATTTAAAACTGCTACTAATTAGAATCTAGTCTAAATAGAATTGAAAGAACTTTGATAATAGTTAGACCCAGTCGATTATTAAAGTTTGTATAAGAGTAAAATTCATAACTGCTACTAATTAAGATCTAATCTAAATAGAATTGAAAGAACTTTGATAGTAGTTAGACCCGGTCAATTATTAAAGTTTGTATATTAATAAAATTCAAAACAATAGAGATTGTGTTTTAAAAGGTAAAGAGAATTAAATATGAAATAATATATTCATAAATAAATTATTGAGTGAAAATTAAATTAAATGTAAGATGATAAAGACAAAAAAAAATAAAAATAAAAAAATTAATCAAACTAACCTAAAAAAACACCTAAACCTAAATTAATCTTTCTATCTCATACCATCAAATACTAATCCTATAACTTTCATTTTAAGTTAGCTATCGTTTTTGGTTATTTTTGTTATGATAACCAAACTAATTAAAATATGTAAATTTTTATGAATTAAAATAAATTAGTATTTTTATTTTATTAATAATATATCATTTATAAAAATTTATTAGTAACGTTTAACTTAATTATAATATTTTTTGCTCTCAAAATATATCATATTCTAATTTTTTTTTTATATATGAAAATGATACACATTTTATTAATTAATATTGATGACCGCTGGATTTCTTCACCCCAGATCAGGGGCTTGACCACAGCCAAAGGCCCATAACGTAGAGCCCCACACACCTGATATGCACAATAAGCCTGGCTCATTCAACCTTCAAGGCCAGGCTCAACCACGCTTCTTCATTCGGATCGGCCCAGTCCGCGACCAGCAGGCCCTCTCCTCTCAGGTTCAGCGTCCGGCCCGACTCTCGGCCCAGCCCAGTTTCCAGAGCCATACTCAGACAACCTAGCAGATTCGCTCGAGCGTACGCACGAGGAGAATCAGAGGCCGTTACGCATGGAGCAGGCAGCTGATACCCTCGTACGCTCGAATCTGTATGTCAGAGACGCGTGTCCCAATCATGGAGAGGCCTTTACACGTCACCAGCAAGCATAGCGAAATGGATAAAAGGGGAATCCCCTCCCCAGAAAGTTTAAGTCTATTTTTCAATACCAAAACCCTTGTAAAACCCTATTCTATTGGATCTCAGATCATCAATTGGCGCCGTCTGTGGGAAACGAAGGAGATCTTTTCATCACCGGAGTTTTCACTTTCAAAACCCACTGAGATCCACAATGGCAAACCACCAAGAAAATAACCTTAACATTCCGAATGACCTGAACTCTGCCCAAGATGGGCAGCAGTTCTCCTTTTCTAGCCCTACAACGTTGAATAACCAAACGCCTATTCCTCTTAATCCCTCGCCAAGCTTGGCAGGGAATACTCCCACCGTGACCCTGTCTAACCAGGACATCCAAACCATGGCTCTCCAGCTACAGACTACTGCTCACTGGTTGGGGCAGATAATGCAACAGAGGGGCCTTAGCACCCCAGTAAATGCACTCCCAGTGGTGGAGGAACCCAGAACCAATGAACCCCGACCTATCTTTGACCGCCCCCAAACTAACAGCCGTGATACCGAGGAAGAAGAAGAACCGGAGGCCCGAATCCATGGGAGGAGGGCAAGAGAGATGATAGAAAATGAGGGGGCGGACGACTATTCTGCCGAAACAACGGGAACTGCAGCAGAAGAAGAGGAATGCAGCTTGGAGGGAAGATCTGGCTCAGCAGACAAGAAAATGGACCAAAAGTTGAAAAGGTTGAAGGAGCAGCTCTTAGCCGAGCTAAGTAAGAAAGATCAGAGCCAAACCTCCTTGCCCACTTCTTCTCCTTTCTCAAAGATAGTACAGCAGGAGACCGTTCCCAAGAAGTTTATGATGCCGCCGATGGCGGCCTATAACGGAGCTGGTAACCCGAGGGAGAACGTCATGAACTATAAGACCTTCATGGAGTTGCAAACTCTGTCAGATGCCTTAATGTGTAAGGTGTTCCCAACAACGCTCTCGGGACCAGCACGAGCGTGGTTCAACAGCCTGGAGGCCGGAAGCATTAAAAGTTTTGGAGATCTTGCCACCCGTTTCATCAGCCGGTTCATAGCTGGGGTGCCAGCAGATAGGAAGACGAGCTATCTAGAAACAGTGAAACAGAAAGAAGGAGAATCACTTAGAGAGTATGTCGCCCGCTTCAATACGGAGGCCCTGCAGATTTCCGAACTGGATGAAGGAAGGGCGGTGGAGGCCATGCAAAAGGGAACAACCTCTGCCGAGTTCTTTGGTTCTTTGAGCAGGAAACCTCCGACCTCACTGGCTGAGTTGATGACGAGGGCGGAGAAGTATATAAGACAGGATGACGCCTTAGTGACGAGTAGATTTGCTAAAAGAATGGCAGGAAAAGAGAAGGCCCCGAAGGAGAGGAGGCCGGAGAGACACGAGAAGAAACATGGAAAGAGGCCTGAGCCATACAAGCAGGCCTGGGAGAGAAGGGATCAAAGGCCTCCTCCTCCTCCTCGGGCTCTTGAACCAAGAGTGCTCCCTCCTTGGGTTCCCGAGAAACCAACCCCCCTCAACGCTTCCAGAGCCGAAGTGCTCATGGCAGTCCAAGATAAGGAGTTCCTCCAGTAGCCCAAACCCATGAAGTCGGAAGCAGATCAAAGAAATCCTGACAAGTATTGTCAGTATCACCGGAGCCATGGGCACGATACGAATAATTGTTTTCAGTTAATCGCAGAGATTGAGAGGCTGATCAAAAGGGGGCACCTCAAAAATTTTGTGAAGAAACCAGAGGGACAGAGGCCTCAGCCTGGTTCGACAACTCAGACGCCTAGGAGAATAGGAGCTGGACCAGTGAATGATGGGTGCAGCGGGACCATCAACATGATTGTTGGAGGAACAGGAGGACGGATGAGCCATCGAGGAAAGAAGAGAAACCGGGAAGGGGAGACCAGCAATAGTGAAGTCATGCAGATCGTTGAGCACTCTCCCATGACTATCGCTTTCTCTCCGGAAGATGCACAAGGCATTCAGATGCCCCATGATGATGCGCTCGTCATTGAGGCTGTCATTAATAATTTTCGAGTAAAGAAGGTTCTGGTGGATGACGGGAGTAAGGTCAACTTGCTGCCGTATCGGGTTTTCCAGCAGATGAGAATCCCAGAAGAATAGCTGGTTCGGGACCAGTCACCAATCAAGGGGATCGGAGGAGCACCAGTACTTGTAGAAGGAAAGGTGAAGCTGGCTCTTACCCTGGGAGAAGCACCCAGAGCTCGCACCCATCATGAGGTGTTTTTGGTGGTCAAACTTCCACTGAGCTACAATGCGATTTTGGGGAGACCGGCGTTGTTCAACTTTGAAGCTGTCACTAGCATCAGGTATTTGGCACTTAAGTTCCCAACGGAAGAAGGAGTGGGAATGGTCCGGGGCAGCCAGGAAGAAGCAAGGGCGGTATACTTGGCCACAGTAACAGAGCCGAGCTCAACTGGAGAAGCACTCGACTCGGAAGTTCTGGAGGTCAGAGATGAAACAAAAGAAGCCCGGACAGAGCCAGTTGGAGAGTTGGAAACCTTCCCCTTATCAGAAGCAGATGCAAACAAGGTTTTTAGTCTTAATGCCAGCCTCACCAAAGAACAAAAAGGCGAAGTCATGGCCCTGATCCGAAGTCACGCGCCGACCTTCGCATGGAAGCCCTCAGACATGCCGGGAATTGACCCCAAAGTAATGACACACCGATTGAATGTTCTCCCCGAGGCCAAACCGGTGAAGCAAAAGAAGAGAGTAGTGGGAAGAGAGAAGCAGCAGGCCACCCGGGAAGAAGTGCAGAAGCTAGAAGAGGCAGGCTTTATTAGGGAAGTCATGTACCCACAATGGCTGGCAAATCCAGTGTTAGTCAAAAAAGCCAATGGCAAATACAGGATGTGTATAGATTTTACCGACCTAAATAAGGCCTGCCCTAAAGATTGTTACCCCCTCCCCGATATTAATAAAATGGTCGACTCAACGGCCGGTTTTGATTATATGTCTTCTTTGGATGCTATGTCGGGTTATCATCAAATCCCAATGGAAAGGTCGGATGAGGAAAAGACCTCATTTATAACTGAAGATGGAACTTACTATTATAGAGCTATGCCCTTTGGATTAAGAAATGCCGGGGCAACTTATCAGAGGTTGATGAATAAAATCTTCAAAAACCAGATCGGGCGAAATCTGGAAGTGTATGTGGATGATATGGTGGTCAAAAGTTCAACTTTCCAACAACACATAGCAGATTTGAGGGAGATATTTGGGGTGTTAGATCAATACAGAATGAAGTTGAACCCAGCAAAATGTGCTTTCTTCATTAGGGGAGGAAAATTTTTGGGGTACATGGTGAGTGGTAAAGGCATTGAGCCCAATCCGGAGAAAGTAGAAGCCATACTGAATATGCCAGAACCGACCTGTGTAAGAGATGTTCAGAGACTAACCGGGAGAGTAGTAGCGCTTAACCGATTCATGTCAAGGTCGGCAGAAAAGTGCTTGTCATTCTTCCAAAAGTTGAGGAAGGTACCGAATTTCGAATGGACAGAAGACTGCCAAAAGGCCTTCCTAGAGCTTAAGAAGTATCTTAGCTCGCCCCATGTGCTCAGCAGTCCCATAAAAGGAGAAGAACTCCTGATATATCTGGCGGCCTCAGAACAAGCAGTCAGCGCAGTGCTAGTAAGGGTGGAAGAAGGAGAACAGAAACCTGTTTTCTACATTAGCAAGATACTCCGAGACACTGAGGTCAGATATTCGAACATTGAAAAATTGGCTTACGCCTTATTGCTGGCAGTCCGGAAATTCAGAGTTTACCTAGAAAGCCACCAAGGAGTCGTAATGACAGACCAACCCTTAAAAAAGATTCTACGTAGACCGGAAACTTCAGGGCGGATGTTGGCATGGTCCGTAGAAATTAGCCCTTACTGTCTAGAGTACCGACCTCGAACAGCCATAAAATCTCAAGCTCTGGCTGATTTCATAGCAGAGTGCGCATTCAATGAGGAGAAGGGAGGATCATCCTCGGAAATATCAAGCAAGGGGGGAGAGAGAGAGCCCCCCCAAGAATTTAGCTGGAAGCTGTATGTAGACGGAGCATCAGGTGCTGAGGGTAGTGGCGCTGGGATAATGCTTAAAGGGCCAGAAGGTTTTAAAATATGTTATGCCTTGCGTTTAGAATTTACGGCTTCTAACAATATGGCCGAATATGAAGCCCTGGTAAATGGAATGTTGGTAGCTTCGGAGGTAGGGGTAACCGACCTCGAGGTGAATAGCGACTCTCAGTTGGTGATCAACCAGGTTACGGGGGTATATCAGGCTAGGGACCCCATCATGCAGAACTATCTTGATAAAGTAAAAACTATAGAAGCCGAGCTCACGGGTCGGGGAGTTATCGTCAGATTTCAAAGAATACCTCGGGAAGAAAATGAGGAAGCAGACCTGCTTAGTCGGTTGACCAAAGAAGAGTTAGAACAGCTCCCTGATGAGGTATATATACAGCATGTCCGCACACCTGCTTTTAAAAAGACAAACACGGTACTGCAGGTAGAACAGAGCTCAACTTGGATGACCCCATATCTGAGATATCTGGAGGAGGGCAAGCTCCCCGAAGATAAAGATGAAGCCAGAAAGATAGCAGCTCGAGCTGCCAACTACCAAGCAATAAGGGGAACCTTATACAGAAAAGGGAAGTCCAGCCCATGGCTCCGGTGTGTGAGTCCGGAAGAAGCTACAAAGGTAATGGAAGAAATACATAGAGGCCTATGTGGGGCTCACGAGGGAGCAGGGACATTAGTCAACAAAATATTCAGGCAAGGGTACTACTGGCCCACTGTTAAAAAAGAAGCAGAGGAGTTTGTCCGGAAGTGCGACGTATGTCAAAGATTTGCTAACGCCATCAGAACCCCCGCCACCCCTCAAGCAAGCATATCCAGTCCATGGCCTTTCTCACAATGGGGAATCGACATCCTGGGACCTTTCCCCAAGACTACGGGGCAAAGGAAATTCGTGGTGGTGGCTGTGGAATATTTCTCGAAATGGCCAGAGGCAGAAGCAATAGCCACAATCACGGCCCGCAAGATGATAGATTTCGTATGGGGACATATCATCTGCAGATTTGGCATACCTAGAGTGCTTATCTCAGACAACGGCAGACAATTTGACTGCAGCATTTTCAGAGCCTTCACGACGAACATGGGCATATGGCATAAGTTCTCCTCCGTGGCTCATCCTCAGACTAATGGCCAAACAGAAGTCACTAACAGAGCTATCCTTCAAGGATTAAAGAAACGGCTGGATGGAGCAAAGGAGAATTGGGCAGAAGAACTCAATAGCATACTATGGGTACTCCGAACCACTCCCAGAGCGCCCACTAAAGAAACACCGTTTGCACTTGCTTATGGCACAGAAGCCGTAGTTCCAGTTGAATTGCAGATCCCCACTCATCGAGTCCAATTCGTCAGTGAGAATACTAATGAGGATAAGTTAAGAAGCAACCTGGATACTCTTAAGGAAGTCAGGGAAGAAGCCCAAGTCCGAACGGCCGCTTATCAACAACGAGCAACGAGATATTACAACCAAAAGGTCAGGGAAAGAAGCTTAAAGGTGGGAGATCTGACCCTAAGAAACCTGGAAGCTACAGGAAAAAGAGCGGCCGCGGGCAAGTTAGCACCGACCTGGGAAGGTCCTTTCAAGGTGACAAAAGTGGTCAAGCCAGGGGTATACCGAATTGAAGATATGCAAGGAAACCCCGAGCCCCACGCTTGGAACATCCAGCACCTAAAACGGTATTTCCCTTGAAATATTTGTAAAGAAACACATTGTATTTTGACAAATATGAGTAAATAAAAAAATTCTTTATATGAATTATCTTCATGAATAACATTCCCCCATGAAAAAGAAAGAACAGGGCTCAGAAAGATCCCTCGAAACAAGACCTCAGTTAGGCACGAAACCAGCTGAGATGACGAAGCGACAGTAAGGCCAATGAGCCTGAATCTTGTGCAAAAACCTCAAGAAGGCACAAAAAACTGCCGGCGGGGCCCCGAGGTCACCCCGGAACGGCCGGTGAGGATCGTAAAGATGCCTCCCGGAGCATGAAGACCGGGATCCCCTAGAACTCCCGGGAAAACAAAATAAAAAACTGCCGGCAGGGCCCCGAGGTCACCCCGGAACGGCCGGTGAGGATCGTAAAGATGCCTCCCGGAGCATGAAGACCGGGATCCCTTAGAACTCCCGGGAAAACAAAATAAAAAACTGCCGGCGGGGCCCCGAGGTCACCCGGAACGGCCGGTGAGGATCGTAAAGATGCCTCCCGGAGCATGAAGACCGGGATCCCCTAGAACTCCCGGGAAAACAAAATAAAAAACTGCCGGCGGGGCCCCGAGGTCACCCCGGAACGGCCGGTGAGGATCGTAAAGATGCCTCCCGGAGCATGAAGACTGGGATCCCCTAGAACTCCCGGGAAAACAAAATAAAAAACTGCCGGCGAGCCCCGAGGTCACCCTGGAACGGCCGGTGAGGATCGTAAAGATGCCTCCCGGAGCATGAAGACCGGGATCCCTTAGAACTCCCGAGAAAATCAAAATAAAAACTGCTGGCGGGGCCCCGAGGTCACCCCGGAACAAAAACAGCCAGGATCTCGTAAGATCTCTTGAAAACAAAAAAATGGTCGGTGAAGGACTCAAAAGCTTCCCGAAATAAAAAATTCCCCATATCATATGCAGGGACAACTTAACACACAGTTCCGACCTCACAAAAAGAGAGGAGCCCGGAGCTACCAAAGAAAAATCAGGTTCCGACCTCTTGAAAAGGAACGATAGCTAAGCAGTGCCGATCTCAAAACAGATGCTAACGCTAAAAGTTTGGCTATAGAACAAAAAACCGAGCTCCTAGCTCGGAAGGACCTATATTCTCAAAAGCTCAAAGCCGGGCTCGCAGCTCGGATAGACTTATATCCTCAAAAGCTCAAAGATATGAAGACCAAAGGAAAAAAGTTGAGCTCCCTCTCTAAAAGGGCTCATAAATGAAGAAACCTTCAGAAGGATAAATAAGGGAGAAAAAGGGCTATACTCAACGACCAGATCAGTTTATCTGGAACAAACAAATTTACAACCAAGAAGAAGGGGCTAGAAGCAAAAAAGCAGACATACTAGTCGCCATTAAAAGGTATGAGATTTGATCTCTCAAACTATTAGCTAAGAGCTGAGCTTGCAACTCACGAGCAATTCAAAAGCTTATGAATGAGAATACATAGTGCACAAAAAAAATAAAAAAAAAAGATATTAGAGTACTTTGAGGAAAAAGAAAACTGATATTTCATTACAAATAACTATTACAAATTATCCTTCTGACGAGGTGGGGGGATAAATAGTCCTTAAAGGACTTACATCAGTAAGAACACCCTCGCCTACATTATTTCTACTTGCAGTCACATCTGCAGGAAGCTCAGGAAGCTCAGAATCCCTTGGATCAGAGCCCTCAACGTTTACAACAGGAGCTATCTCTGACTCAAGATGGAGATCCTCCTTCTCAGAGTTAGGGTCATCCTTCCCTGACTCAGGGACTTCCACGTCCTCCCCCTCCAGCTCGGACTCTTCCGAAGAAGACTCAGCAGGCCGGCATATGTCCCTCCGGCAATCTCCTCGGGGCATAGGGAAATCATCCTCCCCATACAGCACTGGCTCGCCATCTGAGTCCACTTCGTACTTGCGAAGCTTGGCCAAAGGAGTATCAGGAGCGTGTCTGGCCTCTCTTAAGCCACGATTGTAGCCGGTCACATACATACAGAAGGCTTTCTTAAGAACAGCCGATTTCATTTCACCAGAAGCCTTATATTCATCGAGATGTTCCTCACAGGCCTCAGCTACAAATTCCTTAAACTCAGAAGAGTCTTTGTAGTCCTGAAGATAAGCCTCACAGGCCTGCTCGATCTTCTTTTTCAGCTCATCAGACTCCTGATACTCTGCAATACATTGCTCGCGCACTAGTTGAGCCTTACCTTCAACATGCTTTACTACCCCAAGCAGGGCTGAACACTTGCGCTCTAAGGTCCTGACTTCATGGTTGAGTTGCTGGTGGCGAAGGTTGAACTCCTCAGCCGATGAAGCCAGGTCTCTGATACGATCAGAGCTCGTGCTCAACTCCTGCTCAAGGACCTCCACCCGAGCTAGGGCTGCTTCCTTCTGAGCCTTCGCTTCCTCCAGCTGAGCTTGAAGCTCTTCAAAATCAGCCTTTAAGGCCCCATATTGTTGCTGGACCTCAGCTTTTTGCCTCACAGCCTCATCCCTTTCGCTAAGGGCCTCTGTCATAGAAGACAGCTGCTTTAAAACTCCTTCGCAGCGAACCTCCAAGGCAGCAGCCCTCTCATCAGACACTTTGAGAACTTCACGAGTCTGAGACAGCTCTGCTTCTAAAGACTTGGTATGCCCTGCTATCTCAGCCGCCTTCTCATCAGCCTTTTTAAAGGCCTCTAGCGCCGAATGCAGCTCCACTTGGAGGGACTGGATTTGCTCTCGAGCAGCTACCAGATTACCCCTTGCGTCACTGGTTGCAGATAAGTTCTCTTCCAGACGCGCCTCCTCAATCCGGCGGTCTACAGACTCCTGGAGGGAGCGATCACGAGCATCCACCTCCATAAAGAGGCCCGTCGCCTAAAAAGGAAGAACAACTGTCAGAAAAAGAAAAGAAGCAAACCTAACAAAAAAAAAAAAAAAAAAACAACTTACCATCAGAAGCATTTCTCTAATTGAAGATCCAAGCTCCTCACGAGAGCGAGATCGGAAGGACACTTGCTCCTTGGTAGAACTGGCTAAAAGACCAGTCAGGGCAAGAAGACGAGGATCCGAAGCCTCTGTAATTCCGTCGAACATTCGCTCTCTGAGAAGCTCGGCGACAGCACTGGCCGGAGACTCGGGGGAAATGTCCGATGCATTCAGAACGTTGCCGGAAGGAGACAATGAAGGCACAGCAAGAACACCTTTCTTTTTCCCAAGGGGAGGAAGAGCTGGAGAAGGTCCTGTGGCAGCCCTGGATTTCTTCCGAGCTGGAGATGGGGCAGATGTTTCGGATGGGGCTGGGCGTTTATCCCCGGTCTTTGGTGGAACGCCCTCAGATCCCTCAGGCCCAGTCCTCACAGAGGCAGGGGCATCTTGAGCAGAAACCTCTGAGACTTGGTCATCTAGGAGGATGATCTCCATTCCTGTCCCAGAGGCCTCTTTGTCTTCAGTAGCAGGAGACTTAGATTTTCCCCCTGGTACCCCTCCAGGAGAATGGGCAATACCCTGCTCCACTTGATCAGAACTTTGGGTCTGCTCCACAATAGCTAGGGAAGCTTCCCTCATGACCTCTGAGGAGGCTGGAGCAGATCTAGACCCTTCAGCAGGCCTCGAAGTTGAGCTCGATCCACCTTGGCTAGGCAGCCGAGATGACTTGGTGCTGCGAGAGCCCGGCTTCGAAGCTCTAGAAGAAGCCTTGGCGGGAGGTCGGCTAACCTTCTTGGAGGAAGCAGCTTGAACCATCTCCGCGGCAATCTCAGTCACTGAACGCCCATCCCCAAAGGCGTCGAAAATGGCATGCATATTATCCCGAGACAGGACAAAGTTCTTGGGGAACTTGATGTCATCCATTTTTACCTCAGAAGCTGCAAAAGAAACGAAATTATAAAGAATCAGCATACTTCCCGATATTATGAGCAAAGAAGCAGCAGAATAGTCGGACAAGGCATTATACCCGTGTCCCGGATATCCCTAAGATTGGACGCGAACATACACTTCTCGACGTCATACTTCCTATCAACGGAAGTCAGTCGAAGCAGCCCGACCTGCTCAATAAGACTCAATTGGGGAAGATCGTTGCAACCCGGAAAGATCTCCCCCCAACTTAGATCCACCTCCCACGTTCGGGCGGACCCTAATTTTAACTCCACCATAAGAAAGTTCTCCACCCACCCCTTTATGGAGTCCTTGTACCCCGTGAAAAGAGATAACCCAGTACGGGGGGAAAAATAATAGAACTTTTGGGCCGCCCTAACCAGACGGAAAAAAGTGACAAACAGACAGGCCGTGGGTGTGAAACCCCAACTCAGGCAGATAGACTCAAAACAGGACATGAACAAAATGGAGTTTGGGGATAACATCCGAGGAGTTACCCCAAAGTAGTCAAAGACCTCAATAAAGAAAGGGGTAAAAGGAAACGGTAGACCGAATTCTCTCTGCTTCAAGAAAAACACTATGCGACGACCCTCTTGGGGATCTACCAAACCCGGAGGGGGAGGGAAAGGAAGGACTATCCTTTCATTTGAAAGAGGTGCTCGAATGAAATACAACGGAGCATCTAAAAGTCTCTGGGAAATATATTTAGTTATGTTGAAGGGTGTAATATGTGACTCAAGGTTACCAACATCAGGCAACCTTGAACTGGCCATGGAAGAACAAGGAAGCGTACCTGAGAACACAATGGGGTGAAAAATGCAGAAGGAGTTGCAGGAAGACAGAGAGCAGAAAAGAGCTAGTTTCTTCAGAAGATAGAAGGAATTAGAGATGAAAGGCAATAATGAGACGGAACGTGGATCTGAACAGTTTTGTCTTGGAGCGGCGCGATCATTAATTACTCTCGAAGTTTACCCTCTCAACGGTTAGATAAATAACCGGTGAGAAGGTAAAGGGGCAAAAAGATGATTGCTGGGCTTCTCCACATCCGTCAAGGGCCAGATCCGTGATTACAACCCATCAACCAAAGTCCCGTTCACCACCTACAAGCCCAACTTAGCCCGCAGGAACAACTCAACCTGTGAAATTCACCACTCCACCACCTCCATGGTAAATGCCAAGGAAACAGAGGGACAAGTCATAAAAAGACTCAAAAGTACAAGCAAATGGGAGCATGACAAAGGTCAGACTCGCTCATCGCTTAAAAAAGTTATAAGATTTGACTTATCGTTATTGAACAAAGGCTGCGAGATCGGAAAGAGGCGATAAGGGCACCTCGGAACTATACAGAGCTGAGAGCTCAGAAATCAAAGGTTGAAGACCGAGCTCACAGGTCGGATTAGTCCAGTTCGGAAATCATAACTTGAGAGCTCGGTCGGCTAAAGGAGGCTCAAAGCTCAACCCATCAAGGATTAAAGACCGAGCTCACAGGTCGGTTAGTCAAGCTCGGAAAAGTAAACCGACCGTCCAGTTGGTTAAGTAGACCCAGAGCTCGGCTCATCGACTAAAGGCAAGAGTTTACGAAATATGGTCAGTTCAGCTCGGAAAAAACGAAACAAAATTTAGTTGGCTAAAGCCACGAAGAAAAGCAGTATCAGTACTCCGTCCAGGACAGAGAAAGAACAAGTATGAGTAAAAAACAAGAACTTCATTAAAAGAAAAGTACATTACAGCACATTACAAAGGCCTCCACTACGGGATGAAAGACTATCCTTAAAGGATTTACATAACCACATACGCCATCATCTACGTTTACATCACTGACATCTGCTCTACTATCTTAGTCTTAATTCCGGGGACTATCCTAGTACGGAAAGCGAGCTCTACAGGTCGGCTGAGCTCTGTCTCGTTATTATAGGGGAACTGAACAAGTTGATTCCCATAAGCATTTCTCACTGTTCCCCTGGGCAAACGTTCGGTTACCCAAGTGTGATGCACGGTACATTCGGATAAGGTCGGATATTATATGCCAGCCGTGCACCACACATGAAAAACATAAGTCTTCGAGTTACGACTCCGAAGAGATCACAGAGCATACATTCGAAGGCATCGCCAGAAGCTTGACTGAGCGCAGCAGATCTCAGTCTCGCATAATACTGGTACTTCACATCGATGGGAGCAATAAGCTGATCTTTCTCGCCACTTCCATTTATATCAAAAGAAGATAACAGGGGCACCGGAAAAATTTCTCTCTCCCTCTTGAAGGAAGGCAAAGTTAGAGCAAACTCCCCAACAGCCCAGAACCTCTTTGAAGCCCGGACAACAAACAGAGGAGGAGGCCGACCAGACGACCTGGGTAAAACAGTCTCAGCAGTTTGCCGAATAGCCCCATCCATCGGCCGCCCTACTAGAAGGATCCCCAAAGCACCGTCCAGACTCCTTAGAGGTAACATCAAATTTGCAAGAATTTTGAACTGACCCATTCTTATCTCAGGTACTGCAAAAAGTTTCAAAACAGAGACAAGTCAGAAACAATTCTCCATCAAGATGATAAAAGCAAGACTGAAACAAACCCCTGGGGCAACAAAGCAATACAAACTCAAGCTCACCTCATTCCGTTTGAAGAAAGCGTCAAATGGATCCTTTGCAGATAAAACAGAACAATCTCGCTAGAGGAAAGAAGCAGACAGAGAAACGGAAAGGAAAAACCTCTTGTTCCAACAGAGGATTTGAGAATGAAGAAAAGTTAGCGTTGATATATACCCAGAGTCTGAGGCCTTAGCACGGGGCAGAGCTATGCTAGACTCTAAGCTAACGGCGTCAGGATTTTAAAAGATAGTCATGGAAAAGGAAAGAAAGGACATGTCCAGATAATGATGACAGAAAAGCAAAGACAGCAAAGAACGCGAAGAATGGAGAAAAGCCAGAAAGGGGAAAGAGCAGATAGGATTCGGAAACTACACAATGACAGAAAGATGAAAGGATGTTATTAAGGCACCTGAACACAAACAGGCGCGGTCATAATGGTTCTTGATATTCACCCCCTCGGCAGTAGGAGCAATAACTACCGAGAAGGTGAAAGGGGCAATTGATGACCGCTGGATTTCTTCACCCCAGATCAGGGGCTTGACCACAGCCAAAGGCCCATAACGTAGAGGCTCACACACCTGATATGCACAATAAGCCTGGCTCATTCAACCTTCAAGGCCGGGCTCAACCAAGCTTCTTCATTCGGATCGGCCCAGTCCGCGACCAGCAGGCCCTCTCCTCTCAGGTTCAGCGTCCGGCCCGACTCTCGGCCCAGCCCAGTTTCCAGAGCCATACTCAGACAACCTAGCAGATCCGCTCGAGCGTACGCACAAGGAGAATTAGAGGCCGTTACGCATGGAGCAGGCGGCTGATACCCTCGTACGCCCGAATCTGTATGTCAGAGACGCGTGTCCCAATCATGGAGAGGCCTTTACACGTCACTAGCAAGCATAGCGAAATGGATAAAAGGGGAATCCCCTCCCCAGAAAGTTTAAGTCTATTTTTCAATACCAAAACCCTTGTAAAACCCTATTCTATTGGATCTCAGATCATCAAATATAATATAAAATATATTATTATTATTATTATTATTATTATTATGTGATAGGATGATAATAATTTGAAAGTGGCAAGACCTTTGAGGTGAGCTAGGTTGGTAGATCATGAATGCCTCTAGGGTTTGATTGGAGATTTTAAATTAAAGCTACCCCATTCAGTTTTAATTATATGGTCCAAAAACTACCCCATTTCACAAATTTTTTTAATAATATATAGTTAGATTTCAATGTTAGGCTATTGCAGGGTCCCAATGTCAATCATCCTTTAAATTATTATTCAATCATCAAATTCATCTACTCCAAATAATTAATTCTCCGTTTTCTGTTTCACATTATTTATAGAAAATAATTTAAATAAATTTTTATTAAATTATATATGATTTTATTTTTTAAATAAAAATTTTATAATTAAAAGTAAATAAATTCTTTTATTTTAAGTGAAAATTTTTAAAATAAAATTTAAATTTAATTAAATTTTTGTGAAATGTTTAATTTCAATAATGCGTTAAAGAAATTAATTAATAATAATTAATATTTTTAAATTCTTAAATTTTTAAAACTTATATCATTATTTACACTCTTTAAAAGAAATAATAAAAAAATAAATAGTTAATTATTAAAAAAAAATTATACTATAATTTTTTTAATTTTATTTTATATTCTAAAATTAATCAAAATAAGTCCATATTTTTAACTTTTTAAAAATTCATCAAACCTTTAAAATTTTCATTAATTCACTAATAAAAATACCACCTTATCACCACAACATCATGATATAAGATAAAATTTATTACTCAGCGATAATAATTTTTTTTATTATTCTGTTTTTTTATTAATGCAAAATTAAAATTTCATTCTATAAAAATATAGTTTTTTAAATAAAACTACCGGTTATATTAATAAAATTTTATCAAATAAAAAGAAATATTATCCTAAATACATAGACGATCATACCTAATAAATTCGTATGAACAGTTAGAGTGACATGACGACGAACCCATCTAAAATATAAATATCAGTTCTAAAGTCTAATACAATTTGAAAAAATCAAATAAAAACTTAATTTGAACCAAAATAACAGTCACAAATCAACTCAAAATATTGGCTCAGCCCAACTTAACCCATTCAACTCAACTCAACCCAAATCATCCACAAAAAAATGATGCACGACTAAAACTGATACATATAATGATACATTATTAGGAGTCGTCATCACCGTCATCGATCAAAGCAATTCATGCCATAGTGTCGTGGATCAATACAAACCAACAACAAACTGGACGGTCAATATCAAAACTAAAAAAGTTAATGACAACTATGGAAACCAAACCAACCATCAAGACACATCTAAAAATTTGGGTGGAATACAGATTAAAAGCAATTCATATCTAAATTATGGTGCGAGAGAAAAAAACGCCACAAAATCTATAGTCAATAACAACTAACAGAGATACCTGCATCACAGCAGCTAGAAGCCTTTTCGATAGTTAAAAGCAATCCACTAACTTCCAGCTAGTCTAACAGAATAATCATTACTCACAAACAAAGCAATTCAAACTCGCAAAATACAAAAACAACGAAAAAAAGTTTAAAATAAATTGGTATTGCTATCCATGGCGAGGGAGATAAAAAATGATATAGCATGCCTTGCCAAGGGTAAGAAAAAACCAACAAAACGAAGAAATCGATTTAGAAATGGATAAAAATAAGTAATTATTGTTATTTTTTAATTATTATTTTTTATATAATATAATAATATATAAATAGAGTATTATAATTTTATTTTATTTTTAAATTTTTTTAATATTTAATAAATTTTAATATATTTAAAATAAGTATAATTAAAAAATTAATAAACAATAATTTTTTAATATATTTAAAAAAAGTGAAGAAAAATTATGTGTCAGCGAAAGAATTTTTTAAATAATTTAATTGATTCGTTAAATAATATGCAAAACTTTAATTGGGTTGCACCCTAATTTTTATATTGTTAATTTTTGAAAACCAATTTTTATAAATATGTAATTATTTTGGATCTTTTATATTAAATTTTTTTCAATATAGTTAATAAAATTTATGTTAAAAAGAACCTTATAAAATATAATTATTAGACTTTAAAATATTATAAAAATATAATTAGTTAATATTTAAAAATGTGAATATTTAATCTTAAACTTTATAAAATTTGACTATTTAATTATTAAAAATTCAGAATGCGTATAAATTATATACATAATTATAAAATATAACTATTTAACTTTTAAAATTTAAAGTTTAAAATTTAAAGTATGTTATAGGTATATTTTATAAATTTTTTTACGTTAATAATTATAATTTTATAAAGAGATATTTTTTAATATTAATTTCTTTTTATTTTAATTGAAGGAATACTAATTAAGTGATTGTCTAATATTATTTATTTTATTAAATAAAAATATAGAAATTAAGAAAAAAAATAATTAACATAATAAATATTTTTAACCAATAAAATAAAAAAAATTAAATAATCACTTGAAAGACCCATTAGACGAGGATTAAAGTTGCCGTAGAATTAGTTCCCATATCATTAACTACTGATAGCCACCGGTACTTACCATATTATTACATTATTTTTAATTTATTTATACTCTATTTATTTTTTAAAAAAATTAAAAAAACATTTTTTTAAAATTAATTTTTAAATATAATTATTATTCGCACTCACGGATTTAAACTTCAATTTTTAATTTTAGTTAAAAAAATATAATTATTATTCAATTATAATAAATTTAAATCCAGAAAATTTATTATTCAAAATTTATTTTCATTTTCAATTTGAGGCTTTAATTTATTTCATATTATTAAGGTCATATCTAATGAAAGAAATATGAGATTATCCTTTTTTTTCTTGTTAATCAAATAATAATTTATATAATTAATATTGTTGCAGCTTAGTATTATCATAAATTTTAGAAAATTATAAGATTTTTGAATTTAAATATTAATTTAAAAAAGCTAAAAAGAAAATAGTAGTTATAAAGTCTTTTGTTCACATATGCTTCCGAGTAAGATTGCTCTGGAAATTGCCCTAAGAAGAATTTTCCGTTGTGGGCTGAAACCAATAATAATGGGCTTCAAATCCAAATTAAAATTAAAATTAAAACCTAAATTACCAATTTTTAATCCTAAATTAGATTTATACTTTTCAAAAATTCAGCTTTTATTAAATACTAACTCCTTATTAATACCTAAAAATTGAAAAATATTTGCAACAAAATATGCAATACCTAAATATTCATTTTTCTTGACGTTCATGAAATGAAAAAAAAAATCACAACTATATTCCAGAGTTTTTTTTATTGTAGCAGTTATGAAATTACTTTAATATTATTAAAATAATAATTTAATAATTTAAAATTATTTAAAAAATTTAAATTTTTTACTATTTATAATAATATATTTTAATAAATAGTTTATTTTATACATAATAAAATTATAATTCATACTTTTTATTTATTGTAAGAAAATAAATAACCGCTACCTTTTATATATAACAACGGAGATAAACGCAATAAATTTTAAACCGTTACTATTAACTTATAACTGCAGTTTAAGTATATAAGTGTAACACTTCTTACTCTGTCAAAGTATAAACAGAGCAAACATTGTCACAAATTATATTTTTTGGATATGTCAAAACTAAATAATTTTCTTTATCTGTAATTACCAAATTATTAGGTAGTTTAAGTAAATTTCATATATAAAGATATTAAAATAAATGTGAGATTTTAAACTAAAATTTTGACTGAGTTTTCTCTGTTTCATCAGTATTTCAACCTGTAGTACATATGAAAATCACACTTATAATATACTATTAACTGTCATTTAATATCTTACTATTTTTTAATTTAGCACATATTTCATAACAATATCACCCCTTATTTTTCAATGTATATCATCACATGCAAATACTTAGCTCTTTTTCTTTACCGATATATAATTACATTATTTGATTTACATAACCTTTATAACCTACTCTATTTAATATGTATATGCCAAAATATAATTGTACTATTGTAACGATCCGAAAATCGGACCGCCACCGGCGCTAGGATTCAGGTCGACTTAAGGTCGCCGAAACCCGTAGCAAGCCTGCTGTACTCCCTGTGTACCTGTAAAATCCCATATATGATCATACATTTTATGTGAAAATAAAAACTTTTCTCTGAACCAAGGCTCAACCTGTGCATGCACGATCTCTGTACTACAGAACCCCTGACTAGAGCTTGCTCTAGATGGGTTAAATTCATACCTGTTAAGCCTGGTTTCTCATATGCTCAGAAATATAAAGATTTGATGAAAACATGAAGTATACCCAAGGAAAGCATGGTCTCACCTCTGTTTGTGAAAGGAAAAGCAAATCTTATCCTTTAATCGACTGAGGGCCTTTTATAGGTGGCTGGCCAGACCACCTTCGGTGGCCTAACGTGAAACCAAAAGCCATGCATGTTCCGCGGCCGAACATCACCTTCGGCGGCCGAACCTGGCTTTTCTTCCTTGGTGCTTTTCTCTCAAAAAAATGATTTCCTTTGCACTTTAACACTATAAAACATTCTAAAATACTTTAAAAAACAAACATAAATCTTCCCTTCTAGAGGATTCCGACATCCTGGATGCCACTGAAAGGTAGAATTCCGGCATCGGACTCTAGCCGGGTATTACAACTATGACTCGGAAACTCAAAACAACCAGCTATGATAATAGCCTTGATGTCTGATGTAGACCTTTGATGACCTCCATTGTGCCTACTTTATCTATAAATTGTGTGAGATAAAAACCAACACGCTCAGCTAATACTCGATGAGTGATTGCAAACAAATAAAAAATAAAGCAAGTGTATCCATATATATAGATAATTAAGTAAACAATTACAAGTATGTAAAGTGTAGTTAATATGATACAAAGTGTATTTGTCAAATTTCTTTGGTATAAGATATGAGTGTCATATGTATCCTTGTGCACGATAAGAATTTCCTTCACATTCAATAAAAAAAAATCTTTTTTTGCCTCTATTGCACATTTTATATTTATAGCAAATCATCATACCTTAGTGTATGCAATAGATGCAGACATATTAACATTCACTGATAATTTTACAAAATCGAGTATCAATCTTAATTAGATTCTCAACCCTTATAAACACATAGTAGGGTCGATTAGGTAGATAAGGAGTAATAACGGTAGACACAGGGTGCCAGACTCAAAGGCCAAAACTGTGATAGCAGGGCTCTGTGGCCATGCTTATGAGGTACCTGATATGTAACCTTAAATGTAGATCATGTATCTATAGCAGTACTGCGAACTCTGTATGTTTATATGACGTGTCATACCCTTAAGCTAATATCAACTCCTATTAAATTTACCAGGGCCAAATATCATTAATTCAATATTATATCAATTGTTCAATATAAATGCATGCCATTTGAAGCTATTTGAATTCATTTTTAGAGTACATATATCATATGTCCATGTTAACAAGATGAGAAACTTATGGCAAATAGTGAAAACTTTATTGACTTAGCATTCTAATATTGCGTCAAGTCAATTCACTCCTTGCATTTCATAACATTAACAAGTAAAAAATGACAAGTTTTGCTTAAATCATCATGCACAACTAGATGTTATTATCAAGCAAGCACGTGTGAAAATCAAATACGATAAGCAAGCACGTGCATAATTCTTACCGATTAAGCAAGCATGTCAATTTTTACGCATTCCAATTTGAGAGAACTGCATTCTGTCATATATTGCATAAACTTTTTAAACAATTTAAAGTTACAATTTGACTTCAATTCTTTATAACAAATGTATATTTATGTCTTACCTTTCCAATTAGGTATAATTCATGCAAATTTGATCACCCTAACTTAAGTTATAAAATTTTTTTTACAAGTTGCTCAATAAGGTCTTAATCAGCTCGGTATTGATACTTGTTTATAGTATCATAAAATATATCAAATTCACGCATTTTCATACAAATTCAAACTTAAGTGTCTTATGCAAAGTTTTAGGTATACTTCTTAAAATTCATTTGGTACTAGTCTTAATAAATTTTATTGAGTACATAATTAGTTATGGTATAATCAATACACTCTATTCCGGATGTTCTATCACTGTATCTAATTTAAGTTGACTTGTAATTTACATCATCTTACCTATAGATTCAAAATTTAGTCAATCATGAAAGTTTTAGCTCTTTGTCTAAACTTTCATTTGATATATTTTAGGCCTAATTTCAATAACTACACAATAAGTTATGAAGTTACTAACACATACTGCGCTATTAAAATCTATCCTGCCAGGTTTGCACTTTTAACTCTCATATTAGGCTTTTTTTTACTTTAAAACTTTCAAACATCATTTTAACTTTTATAACATATTTATACAATTAAAGCAATATTTCCAGCAAGTAAAATAAATCCCTAACTTCACATATCCATGAAAAAATTAAAGGAAAATAGAAAATCGTATAAACACCAAACTTTTTTTGAATTTATCTTTCTTTTCCACTTCTGCTCTCTAGTTATCTCCTTTCTCTTTGATGTTCCTTTGCCTTTGATTTTCAAGCATAATGCATATAGAACCCTAAACTTTTCTTCTTCAATTCTTTCTGTATATGGCTCTTTTTTTAAACTCTTGATCTTAGGGTGAACTTTGATTAAAGTAGAAGTTTATTTGGTGAGAGTTTGGCTTGGATTTGGTGGAAGGAAGACAAAACAAAATTTTGATTTTTCAATGGTGTGAGCTACGGCCATAAGATAGGTGGGGAAGACAACCCATTTTTTTCACTTTGTTTGTCATTTCTGTCATGTTTAGTTAGGTGACACATGGAGAGTTTAGGTGAAGAGGTGAAAAATATGAAAAACTAAACTGAAGTTTGTTTTTAAACTTTCCATATTCACACTTTAACCTACTAAACTCTTTACCTTATTTCAATTTAGTCTTTAAACTTTCAATATTCATAAATTGACGTACTAAATTATGCTTTTAGCCTTTAGAAGTCCTTTTCACTTAAGTAAGCACGGCGAATTTTAATAAGCACCTCGAGCATGCAAGTCGGGAAATTCTAAGCACCTCCCGAAAGTGACTCGTTCTTGACTCGCTAATCACATTGTCTACTTTATTTCTGAATACGTCCGTTTCTTTATTTGAGTCTTCTATAATTCAGTTCTTAATTAGCAGGTTAGAGTTATGTTAGCAGCTCTCCTAATGTCACTTACTCTAATAGTAAAATAATCTAACTCATATCTAGTAATGTCATTATTCTTGATTATGGGTTTCAGGATATTACAATAAGATGATAATTTTAGAATGTTATCTTAAATCTATTTTTGTAATGGTAAATTATTAAAATTTTATCTCTTGCATATTTTTAAATGAAAATTTATTAATTATCAGTAAAATATATAATTTTATATATAAATGCATAAATTTTAATTCTCTTTAGTATAAGAAAATAGTATATAATTAAGCTTTTAGCCAATATCGGTATTGATGTGAGATGTTTGACCACCCAATAATTTATAATTTTAAAGATAATAGTGTCCAGCTAAATAAAAATATTAATATTTAGAAATTACAGAGGTGGATAATTAAGAAAACTATTCTCGTAACGTTGTTTAAAATTTCTGAACATGGCATTAGAAATAACTTAGTGCAAATATGAGACAAATCCGAATATTAGTATATTAATTAGAGTTTAGATTAGTAATTAATCTCCAATTAGCTTGGGTCTGCATGGGAACAAAGGAAAAGCTACAAAAAGCATGCACATAATCTCCAATGGCATATGCCTCAATGAGTGCCAACATTAATTAATTATTAAACCTAATGAATCGGATGTATGGTGTAGAGAACTCCAAAAAAAAAAAAAAATGAAAATCTTGTATGACCTCACCTGTGAAGCGTCCAAAATAACATGTTTTGGAAATTTCGTGGTAGATTATTTAATTAATTAAATGATTACGACATGAAAAAGAAAAAAGAAAAAAAAAATTGGTGGTGGGAAATAGAAATAATAAAAGATGTAATGCAGGTGGACCGCCAACTTCCAAGAGTTGATAAGGTGAATATGCTATTTGTTCTTTTAAATTAAATTAAAACGCAACGTTTGGGCTTTTGCTAGGGCCATTTTGAGGAGTAGCTAGGTTGTATATAGTGCCCCCTTGCTCAAGGGGGTATTTAACTTTAAAAAAACAAACAAACTATTTATAATTCAAGTTTTTTTTTCTGATTTTTTTTTAAAGTTAAATAATGCCGCTTTAGCATAAATCTTTATTTATTTGGATAATAAATAAATAAGAGCAAGGAAAAAATAAAAGAAATTAAATCATCTGATTTTTTTATTAATTTCAAATTAAATATTTCTATTTAATTTAGAGTAAAATGACGGGAAATAAAAAAGAATTGTATACATTATTTATATACCATAACATAATATAATAATAAAAACACATTTCATAAAAATAAATAATTTTATGAAAATAAAAATTATATTTATCTTATATTTTAATGAAACATAAAATAATTCAATTTTATTCTTTTTCCTTTTGTGATTCCTCTATGATCTCTTTGTAACTCGATATTCTCGTATTTTCCTCTTTTTTAAATTTAATTTCTTTTTTTTCCTATAATCTACGTCAATTGACTATTGATGTAGGGGAAGATGTCGCCTCTAACAACACCCCTGCGAATGTTAATTTGACAAAGCCCATTAAATGTCCAGATAGCCGAAAGCAATGACCATTCTGTGTTGGAACTGCCGAGACTCAGCAATCCTCGGACAGTCAATACATTAAAGGATTTGGTTACTAGTTACAAGGTAGACATTTTATTTTTAATGGAAATAAAAACTCTTAGTTTTCGTATGAAATTTTTTCATAATTTTTTACATTTTGATAATGGTTTCTCAGTCAATAGACAAGGATTGGGATGAGATCTTTCGTTAATGTAGAAGAGTTATGTGTTCTGTGGTTGGCTTTTCTTCAAATTTTATTGATTCGGTTGTTTTGGAACGTAATGTTCAATGTAGGTTTATTAGTTATTATGGGTTTTCGGAAGCGCAACAACGACGTCAATATTGAAACTTTATTCGAGTTTTATCTCATAAAAACTTTCTTCCGTGGTTTTGTTTGGTATATTTTAATGATTTATGTTCGAGATATGAGAAAAGAAAAGTATTTTTACTAAATTATCTTATATAGGAGTTTGATTTTGAATGATTGTAAATTTTTGAGAGACTCTAAAATTGATATTTCTGTTAAATGAATTTATCGTAATATTATTCTAATTGCTCATGTTTTGACTAAAAAATTTATTAGATATAATTATTTTTCTATTTAAAATGATATAACTCTTATTTCATAAAATTTTATTAATGTAATAAGTAGTTTTATTTTTTAAAAAAATAATTTAATTTTTTTATTAATTATTTTTCCTTTTAATTTCTTGGCAGGAGCTAAAGTGGATAAAGGCAGAAGAGTCTCCGAGCAGCGAGGTGGGAAAAGGGCAAAAAGCGAGAAGATGCCAAGAGAAGATTCCAAGAGGAGAATATCCCAAGACAGATCCGAATCTTGTCCTTGGAAAAGCGCTAAAACTGGGACCTTTCCCTTAAATATAACAACAACGTGTACAAACTCTAGTCTATTTTCAGAAGCTGCGCTGGTTTTGGTTTTGCCCATTTCGCTTTTGGATTCATTGATTTTTTCCCCACTTCAGCACTCTGCCACTCAATTTGACAGCGACAGCGTTTACATTAATTTATATATATATATATATATACAGAAATGTAATTTGCACTTTAATTTTATCTAAAATAACAGTTATCATCATAGACTTTTTATTGTATACTTTTAACGTCTAATCTGATAAAAATGTAATATATTTAAATAATTATAATTTATAAAATTTAAAAATAATAGCTAATAAAATTTTAAATTATTTATATTTTAATATATATTTTAAACTATAAAAATTAATTAATATATTATAAAATAACTATTTAAATTTATTTATATTTTACATTAAATTTTTTAAGAAAATCACGTTACCACATAGTCAATATAAAAAATTAATATTTTAATATAATTCAAATAAATAATTATTAAATTTTTTTTAAATTTTATCAATTTTAATAATTATATTCTTAATTTATTTTTAATAAATATATTTTAAATTAATTTTTTAATTTATTTAATTTTTAATTTTAATTTAATTTATTTATAATTTTATATAACATATTTTTAAGAATCGATATTTTTTTTTGTATTGATAAGTATAACCTTTTGTATAGTTATTAGTTTTAAGTATTATAATATTAATAAATCAAGAATTACAATTTTTACCACCTGATAAATTAATTACTTATTATATCTACTGTAATAGAGCTGAAAATTATCAATTAGTTTAATTAATCGATAATAACTAAGTCCAATTTGATTTACTATTACATTTTATATATTATTTAATGAATTTAGTAGAGTATAAATGAATCGAACCAAACTGAATTTTAAAGAGTTTAAACTTAATTTATTAAAATTTTTTCGAACTTGAGCCAAATTCGAATTTTATTCATTTCGAACTTTAAAATAATATTAATAAGTTCAAATTTGACTCATTTAGCAAAAGAGCTTAAACGAGTCGAGTTAGTCTCAAATAATTTAATTTATTTACATATATAATTAGTTTTAATTTAAAACTAATAAGTATATAATTAGATAATTTTAATTAAATAAATATCTATACAAATTATCTCATAAACTTATAAAAACAAACTCTTAAATTTTAACGCAAGTTAAAGTATAATTAAATTATATAAAATTAAATTTTAAAAAATTTAGATTTGATTCATGAAAATATATTTAGGATTTAAGTTTATTTATATTATGATATTAATTTCAACTTAACAAAACTATTCATGAATTTGTTTACAAGTCTGCTCATGAACTCGAAAATGAGTCGAGCTTATAAGTCTTAACAAATCGTATACCATGTAGCTTAAATTTGGCTTGTTTATTAAAAGAGTTTAAAAATTAAACTCGAACTTAATTTGTAACGACCCGGAAACCGGTACCTCTCTGTAACGGCCCGAACCGCCCGGCACTAGGATCCAGTTCGGCTTAAGGCCGCCTAGACCCGTAGTAAGCCTGCTATGAACTCTGTGTACCTGTTAAAATCCCATACATGATCCGACATCTGTAAAACTTTTCTTTCAAAACTACCAGACTTAACCTTTAAAACACTCTGTAGGTCCAATCATATGAACCATTGTTCAGATATACTAGTCTGAACTACCCCTCAGGGGCTAACCAGTGATACTCTACCAAGTAACCTCCATGCACTGTGCGCACAGCAGCACAGAACCCACTCTGTAAGGGTCAGCATATCATAAGTTAACTTGGCTACCATAGGGTCGCAGGAATCAAACCCGGTCTTCCCCAATGGCCTCTCTGTGGATCACAGGAATCAAACTTGGTCTTTCCTCTGTATCTGATATATGTCACTGGATTTTCGAAACACAACATCTATTAAGTCTGGTCTGACTCATTTCTCATCAAGAAACTATAAAACAGGATACATGTATATACTCAAGGGATCAACATACTCATACTATAGGCAAAAGCACATTCTATCTCATATACACACTGACTGACTATCTATTACATCACTTTACAATATCTCTTTATTTTACATCATGTCCATACTATACTATTACACATGCAATCTTCTAGCATATACTCTGATGCTCCTACTCTTCCCAGCTACTCTGAAACCTGCAAAACTGGGATTAAGGGAAAGGGATGAGCTACTAAAGCCCAGTGAGTAGAAACACTGAAAACAGTTCATTCACACATACTTTATATGAAATGTGTCACAACTCAAACATTTCACATCTTGGATTAGACATGACCTCAAAACTCCCTCGACGGGCTATTGATGTCGCCTTGGTCCAATCCTCACTATCAATGAATAAACCTGTCACCACATAGTCCCAGTATCTGTATCGTGCCAGGCCATCGACTGGGGTCCTGGTCTTCCTGTCATGCATACATGCAACGTATATTCATTTTAATCTGTCAGGCCAGTGATGAGGTCCTGACTTTCCTTTATAATTATGACCATGCATACTTTTTAATCTTCCAGGCCATGGAATGGGGTCCTGGATTCTCTATACCTGTCTGGGAACTATTGGATCATTCAGTATTTACCCAACTCATACAATAACTATGCAATGCAACATCTTCGTGATTCTAATGCAATCACCCTGATATAAATCATAGCATCCATGATGCATGAACTATGCTCAAACAAGCAATCTGTTACTTTAATATAAAACATTAAGTTTAGTTCTACTCACCTCTGCTCCTCTAGCAGATACTGAACTGACTCTGCAACCTCTAACTCTGATGACCTCCTCGATCTCTCGGGTCCAGTCCTGAATCAAATGGACTCGAATGAGGTGTCAAACATACTCTATCATAACTCTTAAACATCTTCCCAAGAATCCCTCTAAAACCTCTCAAAACAATCACATAAAACATGCAAAGGAAGGCTGGACAGAACACCTTCGGCAGCACCTTCGGCGGCCGAATGTCCAGAACAGATCCGAACCTTGGGCATGTTCGGCGGCCGAACTCCTCCTTCGGCTGCCGAACCTGAGTTCATCCAGAAACTCAGCTTCGCGCGCCAGCAAGCTTTCCAACCCTTCCAAACCGTCAACACATGCATAACTCTACTCCTCAACTCACATATACTCATGTATATGAACAAAGGGGTCCAAAACTACCTATTAACCCCAACAAAACAGAAACTATAACACATAATCATGCTTTATCACTCAAAACACATAAACTAACTTAAGCATGCAACTCATGCATAAACTCTTTACTCCCTCTTTAAAAGCTGGTAAAAACTCATTAAAACAACTAAAAACTTCCCTTACCTCTTGAAGACAGAAGCTGGAACAACTGAACTCAGCAACTTCTCCTCTCCAGCTTCAAACCACCAAAACTCACTTTTCTCTCGTTTTCTCTCAAAAACCTTCAAACCCTTTGGCAAATGACCAAACCCTCTGCATAAGCTGATTAAAGCTTGCAGATGAGTCAAGGGAGACGTGGCTTAACCCCCTCGCCATGATCTGGAGGCAACAGCTGGCCAAATCACGGACTGAGGAGCATGCACAGCTTAGCCGACCACCCCAATTTCGGCTGCCGAAACTGCATGCAAAACCATGCAACCTTCGGGGGCCGAACATAAACTTCGGGGGCCGAACATTGGGCACTTTCGGCGGCCGAACTTAACATTCGGGGGCCGAACCTGGCCTTTGTCTCCAAAACCTTTTCTCTCCACAACTCAACTCTTTCTAACTCTTTCTAACCCAAAACTCTAAAAACACTTGAAAACATTTAAGAGCTTTTAGAAAACCTTCACTCTACCCTTCTAGAAACCTCTGACATCCTCGAATTCCACCAGACGGTAAGAAGTCCGATGTCTGATCTAGCCGGGTATTACAATCTTCCCCCCTTACAAAACATTCGTCCTCGAATGTTAAAAACAAACAGATAAGCAAATAAAGCCTATCACTTTTCTCTAAAGAGAAAATCTATACCTCTACTCTACTGATTTGAGTTCATACTCATAACCTTTTTCTGAACTCCACAGCTTCCGCTGCGCTACTCTGATCCTTACTCTTCTCTTTCTCTTAACTATTCTCTTAACTAAACTAATCTCTTTGTGAAAACTCTCACTTTTTAATGCTTAACAGATACCAATCTATAATGATATCAATCCGTACTCACACTGGAATCACAACTAGTTTCCACTAATGGTTTGATACCAATCTTTTCTACCAATCAGGAGGTTCGATACCAAGCTGATATCAAACCATTAGTGGAAACTAGTTGTGATTCCAGTGTGAGTACGGATTGATATCATTATAGATTGGTATCTGTTAAGCATTAAAAAGTGAGAGTTTTCACAAAGAGATTAGTTTAGTTAAGAGAATAGTTAAGAGAAAGAGAAGAGTAAGGATCAGAGTAGCGCAGCGGAAGCTGTGGAGTTCAGAAAAAGGTTATGAGTATGAACTCAAATCAGTAGAGTAGAGGTATAGATTTTCTCTTTAGAGAAAAGTGATAGGCTTTATTTGCTTATCTGTTTGTTTTTAACATTCGAGGACGAATGTTTTGTAAGGGGGGAAGATTGTAATACCCGGCTAGATCAGACATCGGACTTCTTACCGTCTGGTGGAATTCGAGGATGTCAGAGGTTTCTAGAAGGGTAGAGTGAAGGTTTTCTAAAAGCTCTTAAATGTTTTCAAGTGTTTTTAGAGTTTTGGGTTAGAAAGAGTTGAGTTGTGGAGAGAAAAGGTTTTGGAGACAAAGGCCAGGTTCGGCCCCCGAATGTTAAGTTCGGCCGCCGAAAGTGCCCAATGTTCGGCCCCCGAAGTTTATGTTCGGCCCCCGAAGGTTGCATGGTTTTGCATGCAGTTTCGGCAGCCGAAACTGGGGTGGTCGGCTAAGCTGTGCATGCTCCTCAGTCCGTGATTTGGCCAGCTGTTGCCTCCAGATCATGGCGAGGGGGTTAAGCCACGTCTCCCTTGACTCATCTGCAAGCTTTAATCAGCTTATGCAGAGGGTTTGGTCATTTGCCAAAGGGTTTGAAGGTTTTTGAGAGAAAACGAGAGAAAAGTGAGTTTTGGTGGTTTGAAGCTGGAGAGGAGAAGTTGCTGAGTTCAGTTGTTCCAGCTTCTGTCTTCAAGAGGTAAGGGAAGTTTTTAGTTGTTTTAATGAGTTTTTACCAGCTTTTAAAGAGGGAGTAAAGAGTTTATGCATGAGTTGCATGCTTAAGTTAGTTTATGTGTTTTGAGTGATAAAGCATGATTATGTGTTATAGTTTCTGTTTTGTTGGGGTTAATAGGTAGTTTTGGACCCCTTTGTTCATATACATGAGTATATGTGAGTTGAGGAGTAGAGTTATGCATGTGTTGACGGTTTGGAAGGGTTGGAAAGCTTGCTGGCGCGCGAAGCTGAGTTTCTGGATGAACACATAACAAACATCAGCACACATAGAGTTCATATGTAGTCACATGAACCTACAACATATACATGCGTACAAAACATCACATTAATGCACATGCATATACTCATGGCATTTCATATCTGCATGCAAAACAAAATTCAACATCCTTCTCTTAGTGGACATGATTTTCCTTCATGCGCTTGCCTTACTATGACTCTAGACCAACCTCTTTCCGATGTAAAACATCATACTTTTGAGGAACCTATGCTCTGATACCAATCTGTAACGACCCGGAAACCGGTACCTCTCTGTAACGGCCCGAACCGCCCGGCACTAGGATCCAGTTCGGCTTAAGGCCGCCTAGACCCGTAGTAAGCCTGCTATGAACTCTGTGTACCTGTTAAAATCCCATACATGATCCGACATCTGTAAAACTTTTCTTTCAAAACTACCAGACTTAACCTTTAAAACACTCTGTAGGTCCAATCATATGAACCATTGTTCAGATATACTAGTCTGAACTACCCCTCAGGGGCTAACCAGTGATACTCTACCAAGTAACCTCCATGCACTGTGCGCACAGCAGCACAGAACCCACTCTGTAAGGGTCAGCATATCATAAGTTAACTTGGCTACCATAGGGTCGCAGGAATCAAACCCGGTCTTCCCCAATGGCCTCTCTGTGGATCACAGGAATCAAACCTGGTCTTTCCTCTGTATCTGATATATGTCACTGGGTTTTCGAAACACAACATCTATTAAGTCTGGTCTGACTCATTTCTCATCAAGAAACTATAAAACAGGATACATGTATATACTCAAGGGATCAACATACTCATACTATAGGCAAAAGCACATTCTATCTCATATACACACTAACTGACTATCTATTACATCACTTTACAATATCTCTTTATTTTACATCATGTCCATACTATACTATTACACATGCAATCTTCTAGCATATACTCTGATGCTCCTACTCTTCCCAGCTACTCTGAAACCTGCAAAACTGGGATTAAGGGAAAGGGATGAGCTACTAAAGCCCAGTGAGTAGAAACACTGAAAACAGTTCATTCACACATACTTTATATGAAATGTGTCACAACTCAAACATTTCACATCTTGGATTAGACATGACCTCAAAACTCCCTCGACGGGCTATTGATGTCGCCTTGGTCCAATCCTCACTATCAATGAATAAACCTGTCACCACATAGTCCCAGTATCTGTATCGTGCCAGGCCATCGACTGGGGTCCTGGTCTTCCTGTCATGCATACATGCAACGTATATTCATTTTAATCTGTCAGGCCAGTGATGAGGTCCTGACTTTCCTTTATAATTATGACCATGCATACTTTTTAATCTTCCAGGCCATGGAATGGGGTCCTGGATTCTCTATACCTGTCTGGGAACTATTGGATCATTCAGTATTTACCCAACTCATACAATAACTATGCAATGCAACATCTTCGTGATTCTAATGCAATCACCCTGATATAAATCATAGCATCCATGATGCATGAACTATGCTCAAACAAGCAATCTGTTACTTTAATATAAAACATTAAGTTTAGTTCTACTCACCTCTGCTCCTCTAGCAGATACTGAACTGACTCTGCAACCTCTAACTCTGATGACCTCCTCGATCTCTCGGGTCCAGTCCTGAATCAAATGGACTCGAATGAGGTGTCAAACATACTCTATCATAACTCTTAAACATCTTCCCAAGAATCCCTCTAAAACCTCTCAAAACAATCACATAAAACATGCAAAGGAAGGCTGGACAGAACACCTTCGGCAGCACCTTCGGCGGCCGAATGTCCAGAACAGATCCGAACCTTGGGCATGTTCGGCGGCCGAACTCCTCCTTCGGCTGCCGAACCTGAGTTCATCCAGAAACTCAGCTTCGCGCGCCAGCAAGCTTTCCAACCCTTCCAAACCGTCAACACATGCATAACTCTACTCCTCAACTCACATATACTCATGTATATGAACAAAGGGGTCCAAAACTACCTATTAACCCCAACAAAACAGAAACTATAACACATAATCATGCTTTATCACTCAAAACACATAAACTAACTTAAGCATGCAACTCATGCATAAACTCTTTACTCCCTCTTTAAAAGCTGGTAAAAACTCATTAAAACAACTAAAAACTTCCCTTACCTCTTGAAGACAGAAGCTGGAACAACTGAACTCAGCAACTTCTCCTCTCCAGCTTCAAACCACCAAAACTCACTTTTCTCTCATTTTCTCTCAAAAACCTTCAAACCCTTTGGCAAATGACCAAACCCTCTGCATAAGCTGATTAAAGCTTGCAGATGAGTCAAGGGAGACGTGGCTTAACCCCCTCGCCATGATCTGGAGGCAACAGCTGGCCAAATCACGGACTGAGGAGCATGCACAGCTTAGCCGACCACCCCAGTTTCGGCTGCCGAAACTGCATGCAAAACCATGCAACCTTCGGGGGCCGAACATAAACTTCGGGGGCCGAACATTGGGCACTTTCGGCGGCCGAACTTAACATTCGGGGGCCGAACCTGGCCTTTGTCTCCAAAACCTTTTCTCTCCACAACTCAACTCTTTCTAACCCAAAACTCTAAAAACACTTGAAAACATTTAAGAGCTTTTAGAAAACCTTCACTCTACCCTTCTAGAAACCTCTGACATCCTCGAATTCCACCAGACGGTAAGAAGTCCGATGTCTGATCTAGCCGGGTATTACATAATTCGTTTAGAAATCGACTCAAAACCCAATTGAATTTTTAGCCAGTGGAATCTCAAATAGTTTACAAAACCGTTTGGTTCATTTATATCTCTAAAATTTAGCTATTTTAAATTTATTAAACTAATTATTGACTTTCAATCTAATTAGTGTGAATATAATAAATATAACTAATTTTTCAAGTAGAAAGAATTATATTTTTGATTTACTAGAATTAATATTATTACAATACTGATAATTTATAACTATGCAAAAAATTATAATTGTTGATTAAAAAAAAGTTATCGGTTCTTAAAAATATATCATTTGAAATTATAAATAAAATGAATCAAAATTAAAAATCAAACCAAATTGAAAATTTGATTTGAGATATATTTATTAAAAAAAATTAGAATATAATTATTGAAATTTATAAAGTTTAGAGTTTTTTTAATAATTATTGGTTATATTAAAATATTAATTTTTGATACTTATGATAACGTGATATTTTTGTTAAATTTAAACATCAAACTTAATCGTAGATATAAATAAATTTAAGTGTTTATTAGTTAACGTTTAAGGTATATTTTTATATCTATTAAAAAGTGAATAATTTAAAATTTATTATTATTATTTTTAAAATTTATGTTTAAAATAGTTTTATTTTTATAAAATTTAAATGTTAAAAAGTAAAAAAATAAAAATAAAAGTGTTAACTGAATTTTTATATCAATTAATTAAATTATGTATTTGGTATATATATATATAGTTTAAATAATTATTTTGTTTCTAACTTTTTTTAATAGATAATTACGACATTAAGACTTGAATTTTAATCTAAAAAATGAGTAATATATTTTTAATTACCGGATTAAATTAAATTAGACAAAAGTAAGTTTTACTTATTTTTATAAGAATTAAGAAAATGTAAATAGCTAGGACAAGAAATTTTATAGTCTCTTTTGATTATGACTAATTCTTTATTAATATTAGTTGATTGCAAAATAATTTTTAAAATTAATAAACTTTACTATTCAATATAACATATGGTACATTAAAATTTAATAAATTATCATATAAAAAAGTGACTTATAATTGAAAAGACACTATAATAAAATTAGGTTTTAATAGTAGTTTTTTAATATTATATTGTACATAATATTAATGTAATAAATAATAAATTTTTTATAAAAAATAATTTATATTTGTTGAATATATAAGCAACAACTGCTGTACTGCTGCGTTTTACTTTGTACGCAGCGTTTTATTAAATAGGAGATGTGATCATGTGGGTCACATGCCCATGTTGGTATATATTTGAAAGAGAAACTTCCAGACACTGTACTGTTCTCATTTTTACAGAAATAAAGATTTTGAATGATTTTCTTCTCTCTGTACGCTCCTGTCTGAACATGGTATCAGAGCCATAGGGTTGGCTCACGGCGGCGCGTTGTGGTCTGCATGAGAATTCTGCTGAGTATCCTCGATAGATCCGGCGATGACGGAACGGGGAAATAGTAGCAAAGAGCAAAAGCAGAGTACGGGGTCCGAAAAGGGGCTAAGCCAGGACAAAGGAATGGGAGATCCTCTGAGTCTCCAATCGTCCGATCATCCAGGTATGACTCTAGTCTCTGCACCTCTGGTAGGATCTAACTTCCGATCTTGGAATAGGGCTGTTAGGATAGCCCTGGGTGCCAAGATGAAGTTAGGGTTTATCGAAGGAACAGTTTCGGCACCTAGTAAGGAATCTGAAGGTTATGAACAATGGAAGAGATGTGATTTCATGGTCACATCTTGGATCTTGAATTCCATCTCCAAAGAACTGGTGGATGGGTTTATCTACACTGCCTCGGCCAGAGATCTCTGGCTAGAGATTAGTGAAAGGTTTGGAGAATGTAACGGACCCATGGTTTATGAGCTACACAGAAAAATTTCCCTCATAGCTCAAGAGAACGCTTCTGTCTCAGTCTACTTTACCAAGCTAAAGAGGCTCTGGGACGAGCTTGGCTCGATGGAAACTCTGCCCACCTGTACGTGTGGGGCATCCAGAGCCATTGCTGAGATAACAAATCGTAACAAGCTCATGCAATTTTTAATGGGCCTGAATGAGGTCTTTGGGTCAGTCAGAGACCAAATATTGGGAATGGACCCTTTGCCAACTGTTAATAAGGCATACTCCATGGTTGTTAAATTTGAATCACAAAGGGAGGTTCTAGGGGCCATGAATGATAGCTCAGAATCTCTAGTGCTTCTGAATAAAAGTTACTCACAGAGTCAAACCAGGTCTAGAAAATTAGACACTAAGAAGGCACACTGCACCCACTGCAACATGGATGGGCACACTCGAGAGGGGTGTTTCAGACTAATTGGGTACCCAGATTGGTTCAAATCTAAGAACAAAACTGGAACTCACCCAGTTAGGGGTTCTAAAGACACCAGAATGGTGGCTGCAGTCAAGGGAGCTAAATCTGTAGAGGACAACCCCCTAGATCACTTTGACACCTCAACTAAGATCAGTGAACTAACTTCTATGATAAGTTCATTGAAGCAAGAAGTTAATCAACTGGTGAAAGGGAAAGGAGTAGCAACTCCAAGCACCTCAATTGAATCTGAATATCATTTCATGGATTTTGCAGGTAAGTCCAACACTTCTGAAAATTGTTGTGCTCAATTAAATACTGATGTTACTTGGATCATTGACACTGGAGCCACAAATCACATGTGCTCGGATAGACTTTCTTTCACTTCATTACATCCTTTACACAAACACATAACTGTATGCTTTCCTGATGGCAACACAACACAAGTGTCTTATTCTGGAAAATTGATTCTCTTTGATCAATTAACTTTGGAGGATGTTTTGTATGTACCAAAATTTCATTACAATCTGATATCTGTTAGCCAACTAATAAGTAAGTATGGATATTGCTTTGTGATATGCCATAACTACTGTATCATACAGGACCCACTGAATAAGAAGGTGGTGGCCATAGGAAAGAAGCAAAAGGGGCTTTTCATGCTGGATCAGATGAGTTTCTCTCATACTGATATTAGATATTGCTTAAATCAAATCATGGAACAAAATGTCAATCTTCATACTCTTGTAAATACTATGATTGATTTTAATAAAGATGATTCTGTGCAATGCAAGAACCTTGAAAGATGTGCTTTGACCATGATTGATATGCATGATAGATTAGGACATGCCTCTGCTAATAAAATCTTACATATCAAAGGCATAAATATTAGTAATAGCACTATGATTTGCTGTCCTGTTTGTCCCTTAGCCAAACAAGCCAGACTTCCCTTTCCCAAAAGCCAGACTTTGGCTTCCAAACCCTTTGATTTGATCCATATTGACATATGGGGACCATATAGGACTGGTTCCATTACTGGAGCTAGATTCTTTCTTACTATTGTTGATGATTATAGTAGGGCTGTTTGGACCTTCATGATGCATTTGAAGGGTCAATCCTTTAGCATAACTAAGCATTTCATTAGTATGGTTGAGACTCAATTCAACACAGCCATCAAGATTATCAGAACAGATAATGGAAAAGAGTTTTTGAGTCATGATTACATTGAGTTGCTCACAAATAAAGGTATCATACACCAAAGGGCCTGTCCCTACACACCCCAACAAAACGGGGTTGTGGAAAGAAAACACAGACATATCTTAGAAGTTGCTAGAGCCCTAAAAATTCAATCTCACATCCCTGTGCAATTCTGGTCAGAATGCATTCTGACAGCCACTTACCTCATCAATAGGATGCCCATGGAGCAATTCAATTGGACCACACCTTATGAGAGGCTTTATGGAACCTTACCTCATTATCACCATCTCAGAAAATTTGGATGCCTTTGCTATGCCACCACAGTGGGCAATAGAAAGGACAAATTCCAAGAAAGGGCCATTAAGGCTGTTATGGTAGGATATGCCAACACTCATAAAGCTTATAAACTATACAGTGTTGTTGACAATTGTTTTTTTATCAGTAGAGATGTTGTCTTCCATGAAGACATTTTCCCCTTCAAAAACAATAATGATAGCAGTGAGGTCCCTGTGCTTCCTTTACCCATAATAGAGCCTGATTGCCCAAGAACCCGGGCCAATGACCAAAGCCATAGTAACACTGAACTTCAAGTCTGTTCTTCACCTAGAAGGACTCAAAGGACTAGACAACCACCCATTTGGATGCAGGATTATGTAGATCCTTTACAAACAGCATCTCTGTCCTTCTGCCCTTCATACAGGTCTTACATCTGTAATGTTAACAAGGCTCATGAGCCTTGCACCTACTCACAGGCTTCCAAGGATCCTCAATGGGTTGAGGCCATGGAGCAAGAGCTCCAAGCCTTAGAAAACAACAATACTTGGACTCTTACCAGCTTGCCTAAAAACAAAAGGGCTATAGGCTGTAAATGGGTTTATAAAGTGAAGTTCAAGTCTAATGGGGAAGTGGACAGATATAAAGCCCGGTTGGTTGCTAAAGGGTATAACCAAATTGAGGGGCTGGATTACAAAGATAGATTCTCACCCGTGGCAAAACTCACCACAGTGAGAATTTTTATTGCCTTGGCAACTGCTAAAAAATGGCCCATTTTTCAGCTGGACATCAATAATGCCTTCTTACATGGGCATTTGGATGAAGAGGTATACATGGTACCTCCTGAGGGCTATTACAAGGCCCAACCTGGTCAAGTCTGTCAGCTTAAAAGGTCTTTATATGGGCTTAAACAGGCTTCTAGGCAGTGGAACATTGAATTTACTGCCTTCCTTAAGACTTTGGGTTTTGTGCAGTCTTCTCATGACCACTGTCTTTTCATACAGCATACTGACATTGTGTTTGTGGTCTTGCTGGTATATGTTGATGATGTTATATTAACTGGAAATTCTGTGGATGTTATTAATAAGTGCAAGATGGCCTTACATTCAAAATTTACCATTAAAGATTTGGGACCTATGAAATACTTCCTAGGGCTGGAAGTTGCAAGATCTTCACATGCAACAATTATCAGCCAAACAAAGTTTATTTGTGATGTTCTCAAAGATGCAGGAATGTTTCAGTGTAAACCTGCATCTTCCCCCTTGCCTCAAGGGTTACATCTGACTCCTGATTCAGGGGAGCCTCTTTCTGAGCCTGACATGTACAGGAGGTTACTTGGTAGACTCCTTTACATTAACTTAACAAGGCCAGACATTTGCTATGCTGTCCAACATCTAAGTCAATTTATGAATAAGCCTCGTAAGCCCCATTGGGAGGCTGCTCTTCATGTTCTTCGTTACCTTAAGGGATCCTTACAGCAGGGTCTTTATTTCCCTGTGACTGATGATCTGTCTCTTAGTGCCTATTGTGATTCTGACTGGGCAGCTTGCACTTACTCTCGCAAGTCTCTATCTGGGTATTGTATATATCTGGGACCTTGTCTCATTTCCTGGAAAACAAAAAACAGACTACTGTTTCAAAGTCTTCCGCTGAAGCTGAATACCGTGCCATGGCTAACACTGTGTGTGAACTTCTTTGGATTAGTTACATTTTGCAGGACTTGCAGGTACTCACCAAACTGCCCATACCTTTACATTGTGACAGCAAAGCAGCCATGTATATAGCTGCCAATCCAGTATTTCATGAGCGCACGAAGCATATCGAGATCGACTGCCATCTTGTGCGAAATCAACTTCAACGGGGCTTTATTTCTCCTAGATATCTTCCTACCCAAGAGCAATTGGCAGATATCTTCACTAAGGGACTCCCAGCAAGCCGTCATAACTATCTGGCACACAAGTTGAATCTCTTGCCCCTCCCGGCTTCAACTTGAGGAGGGGGTGTTGAATATATAAGCAACAACTGCTGTACTGCTGCGTTTTACTTTGTACGCAGCGTTTTATTAAATAGGAGATGTGATCATGTGGGTCACATGCCCATGTTGGTATATATTTGAAAGAGAAACTTCCAGACACTGTACTGTTCTCATTTTTACAGAAATAAAGATTTTGAATGATTTTCTTCTCTCTGTATGCTCTTGTCTGAACAATATTTAAGAAATATTTTGCAGGAAAAATATTTTTTAATAATATAATTTATTTTTCATTTTAATTTAAAAATTTTAAATTATAAAATCTATACATATACATCTCTAATTAACTGCTTGTAATTTTTGTTAACATCATATTTTAAATTTTTTTAATTAAACTATTTATGCATATTTTAATAATTTACATTAATTTAAAATTCAAAAAAAAAAAGTGCATAGGAAACTCAACGTCTATTCAAACTAATTATTTAATTAAGTTTTTTATTTTATAAGTAGTATTAATATTATAGGTAGATGTTAGTTAGGATATTCTAAAAATGCAATGGAATTATACCTTCCGTCATAAATGACCAAACTTTAGCTTACTGCTTTACTTCTGACTCGGGGCTAGCTCGGATCGGCTCCGCGCTCCAATCTATACAAATTTGTGTTAGTCAACATTTTCCTATTTTCTTCTTTTTTTTAATACGTCAGAATATTCACTTGCATGGTTTTTTTTCTTAAATAAAAAAAAATTTTAATGAATCTAATTCGTCATAAATTCAAGAAATATAAAAGTTTAAAAATATAAAAGTCTATGTGATTTTTTTTTATGAAAATAAAAATTTATATGTGTATTTAGATTTATGATAAATCAGATCCTGTATAAAAAGAATGATAGACGTAAATGGAGAGAAGAGTCATGGACTTTTTGAAAATTTTAAAATTATTTAAGCATAATTAGATTATTTGTTTAATAAAAAATAATTACCATTAAATTTCTTAATTTTTTTTAAAAATTATCTATTTGATTTTTTTTTAAAAGTTATTCGACTAAAATGTTTTTTTATCTTATAAAATTAAAATCTTTACTCTTTTTTATTTTAAATATTTATATATTTAATATATATAATTTTAATTATTTAATTTTTATATTTTAAATATTTATACCATTTAATTACTTTAACAAAGACTAAAGCTGTTTAGCTGATTATTTCTTTAAACAATTTGACTTAAAAAACATAGAAATGTTTTAATAAAATGATTTTAATAACAAAACAACTTATAAAATTAAAAAAAATCTAATAATAGTTATAACATAAATAAAACCTCAGTCCTAATGCTATTTTTAGGACAAGCACCTCCCACCAATATTTAGGGGAAAGTATATTGGTTGAAATTGAAAAATCGAATCGAATTAATTGATTTCGGTTTATTAATTTAGCTAGTGAGAATATTTGGTTTGATTTAATTTGATTAATATTTTTTAAATTATTCAATTTTTAGTTCAGTTTAAACGTATTAAATAATTGACTAATCAACTAATTGATTTTGTTATATACTATTATACTAACGCTTACTCAATTTAGTTAGTGGTCTAAATCCAACCTTTTTCCTCTCTCTCTTACTTGATACAGTCAGCAGTCCAAATTTAAACATATTAAATTTATAAATTTTAATTTCGATATAATTAAACCAAATTAAATCAATTTTTATCGATTTAATTCGTTTCAATTATTTCTTAATAATTGATTTAATTCAATTCTAATGTTTTTAAAATTTAACTTTTGATTTTTTCGGTTGGATTCAGTTCGAAACTGAATCCACCGATTGCACAATCCTTCTCCTTCCACATGTTTTTTAATTTAAAAAATTTATTTTTAATTTTAAAAATTTAAACTCCAATTATTTTATTTAATTTTTATTTTCTTTTTAAATAACCAAAAAATAAATTATTCATTCATTATTTAATTTATTTTATACACCATTTTTATTATAAATAAATAATAATTATTTTTATTTATATTTATAATTAAAATTATAAGTTAATTATTAAATTTAGGAAATAAATTTTAATTTTTTTAAAAATTTTTTTATAAATATTGATTTAGATTATTTAATGGATTTTATGGAGTATTTAAATTTTTAAAATATAAAATTTAAATTTAGAAAAAATGAGTTTAATAGGAAATATATTGGCCCATAATTCAAATTTAAGTTTCTGCCACTGGTTATAAAGATTACATGGCCAAGGATGGGTCATAAAAATTATGTACAATGAGAGTCAGTATTGTAGTCCATTATATTAAAAAGAGAGATAATGTATTTTTTTTTTCATCAAAAGAAAGTTAATGTATTGCCCATTCTTTGCATGTGGCAAATAATAACAAATTCAGTATATAATGATTTTTTATTTATATTTTTCAATTTTATTATATAAAATAAAAATAATATTTTAAATTTATAGTTCATTGTTCTATAATTTTTTTTTTTTTGTACCTTTTATGTAGTACTATATTTTTTTTCTCAAAATTTTAATGAAGATTTTTGTAATAAAAATATAACA
This sequence comes from Manihot esculenta, assembly GCF_001659605.2. NCBI lineage: Eukaryota > Viridiplantae > Streptophyta > Magnoliopsida > Malpighiales > Euphorbiaceae > Manihot > Manihot esculenta. The sequence goes on from NC_035166.2 coordinate 15,946,039, forward strand.
ATATAATAGAAATATTGATTGAACATATAGAATAATTTTGAGGTTGATTAAATCAAAAGTTTTATATCTATTAATACATTAAAGAGATGCAACATATTTAAATATATTTTATTTTATTTTATTTCTAATTAAAAATACTATTAATCTACTGAATATAAACTACCTGTAAAATAAAAATAAAAATATATAATTAATGTGGGTGAAAATAGAATTGAATTATGATTGGTTAATCTGTAAAAAAGAAAAAAATGAAATAGTTGGCGTCTATGGACAGCCACTCTAACGCTCAAGTCAGTGAACTGATAAAATGAGTAAATGTAATAGATTGTTTGGAGTTTAGAATGAGTATGTAAAAATATTTACTTTGAGCTTTGTGCACATGTGCTTTTATATTGTAAGCAAATAGAGTTAGTTATTGAATCTCCTGAAAATTTGATTGATACTGACTAGTGGATAGGAAATTGTGCATTTATAGGTATAATAGGAATTTACTAGATTATATCCGTTAACGATAACTTTCTATGAACACTCGACATGCTCTGAAAAGGGCGAGTCTTGGTGAAGTATCGAATGATACGGTGTCCCGGTCTTCCTTTCTATGGTTGAGATATTGGCTATCTTGGGTGAGATATTGGCGATCTTATGTCAGATTATTAGACTCTTGCCATGTGGCTCTATTTTATGGTGACAGCTCATTGACTCGTTCAGCTATCACCTAGGCTTTCATTGCATTTTTCAGAACATACCTGATGTTGTACGCTGATAGTATTACTGTCTAGGTGAACAATCGCCTTGACAAATTTGGCTTGTGAAGCACCTTTCACAGGGGATGGTTTGTCCTTACCTTTATGGTATGTGACTCGAAGTAGGGACACAATTTTGTGGCAGGCATCAGGACTGCAAATGCCAATTTTTCGAGAAAGGGATAATTCAACTTTGCTCCCTTAAAGACTTGACTGGTGTAATAGACGGGGCTTTGCTCCTCTTTGTTTTCTTGTACGAGTACATAACTCATTGTTTTCTGCGTGACAGACAGATGCAAAAATAACATCTCGCCTTCGACAGGGAGCTTAGCAAAGAAGGAGATGATAAAAAAGTTTTCAAGATTTCAAATTCTTTCACACAGTCTTCCCCCCCTCCCCCCTCCCCCTACAAACTTATTTTTACTTTTTAAGGCCCTCCCTCTTCCCCCTACAAACTTATTTTTACATTTTAAGGCTTTAAAGAACGAGAGGCATCTCCTGGTCGAGTATGGTATAAACCAGTCAAGAGCTGTGATGTAATACCCGGCTAGACTCCGGTATCGGAATTCCTACCGTCCGGTGGAATCTCGGATGTCGGAAGCCTCTAGTAGGGTAGAAACATGTTTTCATAAAATGTTTTAAGGTATTTCATGGTTTTAAGTATGAAGATTAAATGAGTTTTTGCATGAAAAGTCTTTGGAGGAAAATCCAGGTTCGGCCGCCGAAAGTCAAGTTCGGCCGCCGAACATGCTTGCGTTTTTGGAGGCACGTTAGGCCCCCGAAAGCATGAGTGAGGGCAGTCCAGGTTCAGCCGCCGAAAGTCAAGTTCGGCCGCCGAACATGGCATGCATGCGGAAGCACTTTCGGCCCCCGAACGTGGCCTGGCCAGCCACCTATAAAAGGGTCACTTAGCCGAAATGGGCGAGCTTTCTCCCATTTTCGGCCACAGCTAGCTTTCGACCTCCCTCTTCCAAATCTAGTGTTCTTCCTTCAAATCCCCACCATTTTTCTTGAGTTTTAAGCTTGCATTGAAGGTTTTGAATTTTTGAAACAAGTTTTGGAGCTTTGGGAACTCAGGAGCTCATTTTCGTGGATCTCCAAGTTTAGGTCATCTCCCTCTCGATCTTCAAGAGGTAAGAGCCGATCTTAAGCTCCTTATGTGTTTTTAAGTAAGTTCTAAGTTGTTTTATGGGGTAGAATGCATGTTAGGATATATGTTGAGTTATGGGTTAATATTGATGTTTTAAGCAATGTGTGTTGATTGTGTGTGTTTGAAGTGTTGTAGTTGGGGTATATGATTGTTTGAGACCCCTAGGAACTTGTATGCATGTTTTAGTTGAGCTATATGCATGATTTGAGGTTTTGGGAGGCAAGAGGCTCATGTGAGCCAAGTTTCTGCCCTTTTGGGAGAAACCAGGTTCGGCAGCCGAAGGAACTTTCGGCCGCCGAACCCCCTTATGGAGGCAGCATTTGGCTGCCGAAGCTTGCCCCCGAAAGAAGACTTTCGGATCTGTCTGGGACTTTCGGCCGCCGAAGGTGCCGCCGAAAGTGCCTGACTTTCGGCTCTGGAGGGACTTTCGGCCGCCGAACCTGCCGCCGAAAGTGCCCTGTTCAGCCATTTCTTGCATGTTTTTATGTGATGTTTTCATGATGTTTTAGGGGGTTTTTGGGGAGTATGTTAGAGTTATGTTTATGTATGTTTGGTCCCTCATTGGAGTCCACCTGTGTAGGTTCAGACCCGAGGAACCGAGGACCTCAGAGTTTGTCAGAGCTAGCCAGAGGTGAGTGGAATAAACCTTAAGTTTTAAAATAAATGAAATATGAATTTTGAGCATGATCCATGCATCATGAATGCCATGAGATATAGTAGGTTGTTTGCATTAGTATTCACGAATATGTTGCATTGCATTTAAAATGTTGATGTGGATTGGTTATTGGATGATCCTTTAGTCCTCATATGGCATGATGATGTTACGGCATGATATGGTATGGAAGTCCAGGTTGTACCCATTCTACGTCCCTGGCACGATGTAAGAGAAAGTCCAGGTTGTACCCATTCTACGTCCCTGGCACATTGGTATGTTATGATATGTTATGATAAGGGAAAGACCGGTTGTACCCATTCTACGTCCCGGCACAGTTGGACTATGTAGAGGACTATTGGTGACAATACCATCCGAGATGTGATTAGTTGTGATGTGTTGCATTACATAATGGCATGAAATTTTAATATATGTTTTCACTATTCTGCTCACTGGGCTTTGTAGCTCACCCCTCTCCCCTAACCCCAGATGTGCAGGTACAGGGTAGACCAGGAGGTTTACAAGAGTAATGCAGTCACGTGTATGTAATAGATAGGGTGGACATGATAATTGTATTAGTGTTATGTAAAAGTATAATTTCAGCTTTGTAATGATATTGAGGATTAGATATTGTGCTTGACATTGTGTATGAGGAATCCCTTTTATTACATGATCAGATATGTTTTATTATGTTATGAAAGACAACTCATCTCATGATGTATTTGCCCATGGGGCATTGATGAGATCCCACAGAGGGATCATAATTATGATTATGACTATGTACAGTATATGTTCAGGTTGAGTTGGATGTTTGAAAGAAAGGTTTTTTTTAAAATTTTTATGTATTTTCTTGATCATGTATGGGATTAAACAGGTTTCCAGGATGTATGTTTGGCTTGCTACGGGTCCCGGCGGCCTTAAGTCGACCCGGATCCTAGCGCCGGTAGCGGTCCGATTTTCGGGTCGTTACATGTGACCCATCCATTTAATTTTTATATGTCATTTTTAGATCTAGGTGCCTCCATGTCTTGGATGGCTTTAATTATTTTTCAAGTGTGCTTCTATATCTTTTTTAAATACTATATACCCTAGAAATTTTTCAGCCCTTATTCTAAAAGTATATTTTATTTTCAGGATTAAGTTTCATACCTGACTTATCTAGTACGTCAAAAAATCGTCTGGATATTACCTTAGTGATCTTTTAAGGACCGGCTTTTCACTACCATATCATCCACACTTGTTGCATCTTTTAGAGACCAAGCAAAAGTATTCATTCTACGTTTTAGCAATTCTATTAAGCTATCTTTTACTTCATTGCTTAACGTAGTTTCAAATCGTACCTTTTTATCGGTTTTTAGATGGACTTCTTTCATCGAGTCTACTGGCTTTGGCTTCGTGTGGGAGTCTAGTTTTTCCAATAGATCAATGGGCATTGTTGTCTTTTCGAGGTTCTTTGTTGAGTGCTTATAGTATTTCTGTGTTAAGTAGCTTTAGACACATAACACCCATATTAATAACTATCCCGTGACAGTTTAAGACTGGGCGATCTAGTATTACATTGTAGAATAGTGGAATGTCCACTACCGCGGACTCTGCATACAACTGCCGCTTTTGTGCTTCTCACCACCTAGCATAAGAGAGAGATTAATGGTGCCTAGTACTGCCACGGTTTTGTCACCTAAATCTACTAATGGGTAGGAGACCTTAGCAATGTTATTCTTATCCAATCTTAGTTTATTAAAAACATATAAGGTGATGAGATTGGCGAAACTACCTATTTCGACCAAGATCTGCCTCACGTCATACCTATTTAACTGGACACTAATGACTAATAGGTCATTGTGGAAAAATCTTGTCGCGTTATTTGTAGGTCTAAACTTTATCTCCTGCTTTGCCCATGGCTCATGTTCTACAGACAATACATCCTCAATGACTCGCTTGTTCTTTCTCTTGCCATCATTAGGGCTTTCTGCAATTACATGTATAACCCCTATTGGTTCACTGTCAGTGGTGTTTTGAGGAGTTCTTACCTCAAGCTGAGGTCTTCTTTCCTCTCTTTCTTTTCTAGCGAACTTTCAAAGCATGTCGTCCCTTATTAATCTCTCGATTTCGTCTTTTAATTGTTGATATTCCTCCGTTGTATATCCGTGATCTTTATGAAAACGACAGTACTTGGTCCTGTCTCGTCTGGTGGCTTTCTCAAGATTGAGCTTGGAGGGTCATCTGACCTCTTTATCATTTTTCCTGATCCACATTAAAATGTGTGTCCATAAGTCATTCAATGGTGTGTAACTCTTATACTTACCTTGGTCATCCCTTCCTCGGGACACTAAATAATTCCTGCAGTCTCCTTCATAACCTCGCCTCTCTAGCTTCTGGGTTTGCTTTTAACTCATCCAAAGTATCTTCTTTCATTGCCTGGACTTCATCATCAAACCTTATATACTTCTGAGCTTTATCCATTAGCTCCTAATAAGTAGCGATGGGATTTTTTATCAATGAATCCATGTGTTGTCCCTTGAAGCAACCTAAGAAGGGGGTGAATTGAGTTTATAAAAAATTTAAAGGCAAAAACATAAATTAGAAGGGAATAAGGAAGAGAATAATCAACACAAGGATTATGACTATGTACAGTATATGTTCAGGTTGAGTTGGATGTTTGAAAGAAAGGTTTTTTTTAAATTTTTATGTATTTTCTTGATCATGTATGGGATTAAACAGGTTTCCAGGATGTATGTTTGGCTTGTTACGGGTCCCGGCGGCCTTAAGTCGACCCGGATCCTAGCGTCGGTAGCGGTCCGATTTTCGGGTCGTTACAGAATGGTATCAAAGCCCTAGGTTCATAGGATCGGACCTAGAGTGTCGGGCTCATAGATGTTATAGAAGGTCAAGCACAATAGGAAGATCATGTCCACTAGGATAGGATGTGGAGTCCTGTCTTGCATGATGATGTGAAATGCCATGACTTTGTGCATGTGCATTAATGATATGCTATGATATGAATGATGTATATGTGATGAGGGTTCATGTGTGCCCACATGAACCATATGATGCTAATGTTTGTATGATGTGTACTGTTTTCAGAAAACAGGATGAGAGGAACTCGTCGATCTGCACGATTGACTGGAGTGCCACCTGAGGATGAGGGCACGAGCGCCCGTCCTCCTACATTGCCTAGGGCAATGTCTTGTAGAGCCAACAGAGAAAGAGTGTCAAGGGACCCTAGAAGGTCTTTTGATGCTAGCAGAAGGGGGACTGATAGAGGAGGAAGTTCTTCAGATGTGAGGGAGGTTATGGAAGAGGATCAGAGGAGGGATGGGAACCTGGATGTGAGCATGGAGGAAGAAGGGACAGGGGAGTCTCAGGGAGGCATTCAGGCCTCGGGGTATGGTTTTCCACCCCATTATCCACCCTTCCCACAGGGTTCAGGGTATCCGATGGGTGGTACATCGGATTACTCCAGCTTTAACCCCTACCCTACCTACATGCCTTATCCACCTTTCTATCCACCTTACACACAGTACCCAGCTTATCCACCCTCACCCTTCTATCCAAACCCGGCAAACCCCACCTCGGGGAATGCTGCACCCCCACCTCCACCACCCACAGAACCAGCAGCCCCAGTTACTCAACCTCCTAGACCTAGCTCAGCTGATGGGAGCAAAGTAAAGATGACAGATTACCTTAAGCTGGATGCTCCCAAATACAAGTCAGGGGATGACCCCTTTGAGTATCTGAGAGTGGTGAAGACAATAACTGATGAGCTAGGGGCAAGTGACAGCAGGGCCATTCAGATGGCAGGGTTCACTTTAAAGTGCAAGAAGGCACGGGAATGGTTCAAGTGTTATGTGGACCCGAGACTAGACGGTATGACATGGGAAGAATTTGCGAATGAGTTCGCTGGATGGGCTTTTCCAGACAGTTCCAGAGAACTGAAGATGATTGAGTTTGAGCAACCGAGGCAGTCAGAGCACATGGGTGTAGAGGAGTTCACGGATAAATTCTTGGAGCTGTTGCCTTTTTCAGGGCAAGCTCTAGATACAGATACGAAGAAAGCCAAGAGGTATGTTATGAAGCTGCACTCCAGGTACTCCTCTGGTGGATATGGCTCGAAGAATGGAGGCAAGTGCTATAGTTGAGGGGTCAGTGAAGCAGTCAGTGACCCAGTCTTCAGGGGTTAAGACCCCAGGCAGAGGAGGACCAGGTTTCTCTTCTCAGAGCTCAGGGAAGAAGAGGTGGGATAACACCACCAGGAAGCCGAAGAAGAATAAGTTTTGGAACAAGTTGAAATCCGGTCTGGGATTTGGCGGTGGCTCGAGCTCAGGCTCTGTTGATACAGAATGCCAGAGATGTGGAAGACCGCACAGGGGAGTGTGTCGAGCTAGGACTAATACATGTTTTAGATGTGGACAAGAGGGACACATAGCTCGGGAGTGTCCTAGAGCGCCTTTTATGGGCCAGCCCCAGCAGACAGCTTCTGGTAGTGTGGCACAGCCAGCAGTTCCAGCCACAACTCAGGGCAGTGGCAGAGGTAGAGGGAGAGGGGCAGCCTCTTCTTCTGGTTCCCGAGGTGAAGGTCCATCAGCTCCAGCCAGGATCCTCACCATGACTCAGCAGGAGGCTAACACATCCAACACCGTGGTGTCAGGTAATCTCGTCATTGGGTGTTCTGATGTGTACGCATTAATGGACCCGGGTGCATCTCATTCATTTATTGCTCCGAGAGCCGTTGAGAGGTTGGGTTTGATAGTCTCTGGGTTAGAGTGTCCCCTATGGGTCAGTGGACCCAAGTGTGACCCGTCAGTGGCAGTGTCAGTCTGCCAGTACAGTCCAGTTTTTGTTGAGGGAAGATGCCTCTCCGCCGACCTTGTGGTTCTAGATTTGACAGACTTTGACGTCATTCTAGGGATGGATTGGCTATTTACCCATGGTGCTACCTTGGACTGCAGGGACAAGGTAGTCAGGTTCAGAGTTTAGAACGGGTCAGAGGTCGTCTTCAGAGGAGACAAGAGGGGCACGCCTAGAGGTCTGATATCAGCTCTTCAGGCTCGTAGGTTGCTTAGGAAGGGATGTCAGGGGTACTTAGCTCACGTGAGAGAGCTAGACAGTCAGGTCAGGGAGCCGGCCTCGGTGCCAGTTGTCAGAGAGTTTCAGGATGTTTTTCCGGATGAGCTTCCAGGTTTACCACCTGCTAGGGAGATAGAGTTCGAGATAGAGTTGGTGCCTGGAACTAGACCGATCTCTATCCCTCCCTACAGGATGGCTCCAGCCGAGTTAAAGGAGTTGAAAGAGCAGCTGCAAGAGCTGGTAGAAAAGGGTTTCATCCGACAGAGTACCTCACCTTGGGGTGCTCCGGTCTTGTTTGTGAGAAAGAAGGATGGGTCCCTCAGACTTTGTATCGACTACAGGCAGTTGAACAAAGTCACTACCAAAAATAGGTACCCTCTGCCAAGGATCGATGATCTATTCGACCAGCTAGCAGGAGCGGGTTGTTTCTCCAAAATAGATCTGAGATCGGGGTACCATCAGCTAAGGATAAGAGAGGAGGATGTGCCGAAGACAGCTTTCAGGACCAGATATGGGCATTTTGAGTTCCTTGTGATGCCGTTCAGGTTAACTAACACCCCTGCAACATTCATGGACCTCATGAACAGAGTATTTAGCCAGTACCTGGATCACTTCGTTATTGTCTTCATAGATGATATCTTGGTGTATTCCAGGAATGCAGAGGAGCATGCCCATCATCTGCGGTTGGTCTTGCAGACTTTGAGGGAACATGGCTTGTATGCCAAGTTCTCTAAGTGTGAATTCTGGCTAAGGAGCATTTCGTTCTTGGGGCATGTAGTGTCAGAGAATGGAATTGAGGCGGACCCCAAAAAGACAGAAACTGTGGCTAACTGGCCTAGACCCACTTCAGTGACGGAGATCAGGAGTTTCTTGGGTTTGGCAGGTTACTACAGGAGGTTCGTTCAGGACTTCTCGAAAATAGCAGCTCCTCTGACCAGGTTAACCAGGAAGAATCAGAAGTTTCTGTGGACCGACCAGTGCGAGGAGAGTTTTGAAGAGCTTAAGAAAAGGTTGACTTCAGCACCAGTTTTAGCTCTGCCATCTAGTGATGAGGACTTTACAGTCTTTTGTGATGCGTCCCGTGTGGGACTGGGTTGTGTATTGATGCAGAATGAGAGGGTGATTGCTTATGCTTCTAGGCAGCTGAAGAAGCATGAGTTGAATTACCCCACACATGACCTTGAGATGGCAGCAGTAATCTTTGCACTCAAGATGTGGAGGCACTACCTCTATGGGGTTAAATGTGAGATCTTCACAGATCATAAGAGCCTGCAGTACATCTTGAGTCAGAGGGATTTGAACTTGAGGCAGAGGAGATGGGTGGAGCTGCTGAGTGACTATGATTGCAAGATTCAGTATCATCCGGCTAAGGCGAATGTCGTGGCAGACGCCCTAAGCCGGAAGTCACTAGGCAGTTTATCCCACATATCGGCAGAGAGGAGGCCAGTGGTGAAGGAGTTCTACAAGCTTATTGAGGAAGGTCTACAGATGGAGTTGTCTGGTACAGGTGCCTTGGTGGCCCAGATGAGAGTGGCACCCGTGTTTCTGGAGCAGGTGGCTCAGAAACAGCATGAGGACCCGGAGTTAGTGAAGATTGCCAGGACTGTTCAGTCAGGCAATGATAGTGAGTTCAGATTCGACAGCAAGGGGATCCTCCGCTATGGGAGCAGACTATGTGTACCAGATGACATTGGGCTAAAAGGAGACATTATGAGAGAAGCTCATAATGCAAGATACAGCATTCACCCCGGAGCCACCAAGATGTATCAAGATCTAAAGAAGGTTTATTGGTGGCCAGCTATGAAGAAAGAAGTGGCACAGTTCGTGTCAGCCTGCGAAGTGTGTCAGAGGGTGAAGCTGGAACATCAGAAGCCGGCTGGAATGCTTAACCCGCTACCTATTCCAGAATGGAAATGGGAAAATATAGCTATGGACTTCGTAGTGGGGTTACCGGCGGCGTCCAACAGGGTGGACTCCATATGGGTGATTGTGGACAGACTCACCAAATCTGCTCACTTCATTCCTGTCAGGAGTGGCTACTCTGTGGACAAGTTGGCGCAGGTGTATGTGGACGAGATCGTCAGGCTGCATGGGGTTCCTGTTTCGATAGTGTCAGATAGAGGGCCCCAGTTCACCTCCAGGTTTTGGCGGAGTCTGCAGAATGCCATGGGTACTAGGTTGGATTTCAGTACTGCCTTCCACCCCCAGACGGACGGACAGTCCGAAAGGACCATCCAGACTATCGAGGATATGCTTAGAATGTGTGTGCTGGACTTTGGTGGTTCTTGGAGGCAGCATCTACCTTTGGTGGAGTTTGCCTACAATAACAGCCATCATGCTAGCATCGGGATGGCTCCATATGAAGCTTTGTACGGAAGGAAGTGCAGATCACCTGTTTGCTGGGAGGAAGTTGGAGAAAAGGCCTTGGCAGGGCCTGAGCTAGTAGAGATCACCAGCAGGGTGGTACCCATAATCAGAGAGAGAATCAAGACTGCTGCCAGCAGACAGAAGAGCTATGCAGACGTCCGCAGGAGACAGTTAGAGTTTCAGGAGGGGGATCTGGTATTGCTCAAGGTGTCTCCAATGAAGGGAGTGGTTCGCTTCGGGAAGAAAGGTAAACTAGCCCCACGATACATCGGACCCTTTGAAATCTTGCAAAAGATTGGGAATGTGTCGTACAAGCTGGGTTTACCTGCTTCAATGGAAAGAATCCATCCGGTTTTCCATGTTTCAATGTTGAAGAAGTTTGTGTCAGATCCGAGCAAGGTTCTTAGTGAGCCTGATGTGGAGGTCCAAGAGGATCTCACCTATGTTGAACAGCCAATACGGATCATAGACACCCAGATCAGAAAGTTAAGGAACAAGGAAATCCCGATGGTGAAAGTCCTGTGGAACCACCACAACTTGGAAGAATGCACTTGGGAGACACGGGAGTCTATGCTCCAGCAGTACCCTCATCTCTTTTAAGGTTAGATCTCTTTGTGTTTATGTGCCTTGTATGTATGTTATGTTTTATGCCATGCTATGTGTGCTAGTTGAGGTACATTCGGGGACGAATGTTCTTAAGGGGGGGAGAATGTAATACCCGGCTAGACTCCGGTATCGGAATTCCTACCGTCCGGTGGAATCTCGGATGTCGGAAGCCTCTAGTAGGGTAGAAACATGTTTTCATAAAATGTTTTAAGGTATTTCATGGTTTTAAGTATGAAGATTAAATGAGTTTTTGCATGAAAAGTCTTTGGAGGAAAATCCAGGTTCGGCTGCCGAAAGTCAAGTTCGGCCGCCGAACATGCTTGCGTTTTTGGAGGCACGTTAGGCCCCCGAAAGCATGAGTGAGGGCAGTCCAGGTTCGGCCGCCGAACATGGCATGCATGCGGAAGCACTTTCGGCCCCCGAACGTGGCCTGGCCAGCCACCTATAAAAGGGTCACTTAGCCGAAATGGGTGAGCTTTCTTCCATTTTCGGCCACAACTAGCTTCCGACCTCCCTCTTCCAAATCTAGTGTTCTTCCTTCAAATCCCCACCATTTTTCTTGAGTTTTAAGCTTGCATTGAAGGTTTTGAATTTTTGAAACAAGTTTTGGAGCTTTGGGAACTCAGGAGCTCATTTTCGTGGATCTCCAAGTTTAGGTCGTCTCCCTCTCGATCTTCAAGAGGTAAGAGCCGATCCTAAGCTCCTTATGTGTTTTAAGTAAGTTCTAAGTTGTTTTATGGGGTAGAATGCATGTTAGGATATATGTTGAGTTATGGGTTAATATTGATGTTTTAAGCAATGTGTGTTGATTGTGTGTGTTTGAAGTGTTGTAGTTGGGGTATATGATTGTTTGAGACCCCTAGGAACTTGTATGCATGTTTTAGTTGAGCTATATGCATGATTTGAGGTTTTGGGAGGCAAGAGGCTCATGTGAGCCAAGTTTCTGCCCTTTTGGGAGAAACCAGGTTCGGCAGCCGAAGGAACTTTCGGTCGCCGAACCCCCTTGTGGAGGCAGCATTCGGCTGCTGAAGCTTGCCCCCGAAAGAAGACTTTCGGATCTGTCTGGGACTTTCGGCCGCCGAAGGTGCCGCCGAAAGTGCCTGACTTTCGGCTCTGGAGGGACTTTCGGCCGCCGAACCTGCCGCCGAAAGTGCCCTGTTCAGCCATTTCTTGCATGTTTTTATGTGATGTTTTCATGATGTTTTAGGGAGTTTTTGGGGAGTATGTTAGAGTTATGTTTATGTATGTTTGGTCCCTCATTGGAGTCCACCTGTGTAGGTTCGGACCCGAGGAACCGAGGACCTCAGCAGTGAGCCAGCTGCTACAGAGTTTGTCAGAGCTAGCCAGAGGTGAGTGGAATAAACCTTAAGTTTTAAAATAAATGAAATATGAATTTTGAGCATGATCCATGCATCATGAATGCCATGAGATATAGTAGGTTGTTTGCATTAGTATTCACGAATATGTTGCATTGCATTTAAAATGTTGATGTGGATTGGTTATTGGATGATCCTTTAGTCCTCATATGGCATGATGATGTTACGGCATGATATGGTATGGAAGTCCAGGTTGTACCCATTCTACGTCCCTGGCACATTGGTATGTTATGATATGTTATGATAAGGGAAAGACCGGTTGTACCCATTCTACGTCCCGGCACAGTTGGACTATGTAGAGGACTATTGGTGACAATACCATCCGAGATGTGATTAGTTGTGATGTGTTGCATTACATAATGGCATGAAATTTTAATATATGTTTTCACTATTCTGCTCACTGGGCTTTGTAGCTCACCCCTCTCCCCTAACCCCAGATGTGCAGGTACAGGGTAGACCAGGAGGTTTACAAGAGTAATGCAGTCACGTGTATGTAATAGATAGGGTGGACATGATAATTGTATTAGTGTTATGTAAAAGTATAATTTCAGCTTTGTAATGATATTGAGGATTAGATATTGTGCTTGACATTGTGTATGAGGAATCCCTTTTATTACATGATCAGATATGTTTTATTATGTTATGAAAGACAACTCATCTCATGATGTATTTGCCCATGGGGCATTGATGAGATCCCACAGAGGGATCATAATTATGATTATGACTATGTACAATATATGTTCAGGTTGAATTGGATGTTTGAAAGAAAGGTTTTTTTTAAATTTTTATATATTTTCTTGATCATGTATGGGATTAAACAGGTTTCCAGGATGTATGTTTGGCTTGCTACGGGTCCCGGCGGCCTTAAGTCGACCCGGATCCTAGCGCCGGTAGCGGTCCGATTTTCGGGTCGTTACATGTGACCCATCCATTTAATTTTTATATGTCATTTTTAGATCTAGGTGCCTCCATGTCTTGGATGGCTTTAATTATTTTTCAAGTGTGCTTCTATATCTTTTTTAAATGCTATATACCCTAGAAATTTTTCAGCCCTTATTCTAAAAGTATATTTTTTTTTTCAGGATTAAGTTTCATACCTGACTTATCTAGTACGTCAAAAAATCGTCTGGATATTATCTTAGTGATCTTTTAAGGACCGGCTTTTCACTACCATATCATCCACACTTGTTGCATCTTTTAGAGACCAAGGAAAAGTATTCATTCTACGTTTTAGCAATTCTATTAAGCTATCTTTTACTTCATTGCTTAACGTAGTTTCAAATCGTACCTTTTTATCGGTTTTTAGATGGACTTCTTTCATCGAGTCTACTGGCTTTGGCTTCGTGTGGGAGTCTAGTTTTTCCAATAGATCAATGGGCATTGTTGTCTTTTCGAGGTTCTTTGTTGAGTGCTTATAGTATTTCTGTGTTAAGTAGCTTTAGACACATAACACCCATATTAATAACTATCCCGTGACAGTTTAAGACTGGGCGATCGAGTATTACATTGTAGAATAGTGGAATGTCCACTACCGCGGACTCTGCATACAACTGCCGCTTTTGTGCTTCTCACCACCTAGCATAAGAGAGAGATTAATGGTGCCTAGTACTGCCACGGTTTTATCACCTAAATCTACTAATGGGTAGGAGACCTTAGCAATGTTATTCTTATCCAATCTTAGTTTATTAAAAACATATAAGGTGATGAGATTGGCGAAACTACCTATTTCGACCAAGATCTGCCTCACGTCATACCTATTTAACTGGACACTAATGACTAATAGGTCATTGTGGAAAAATCTTGTCGCGTTATTTGTAGGTCTAAACTTTATCTCCTGCTTTGCCCATGGCTCATGTTCTACAGACAATACATCCTCAATGACTCGCTTGTTCTTTCTCTTGCCATCATTAGGGCTTTCTGCAATCACATGTATAACCCCTATTGGTTCACTGTCACTGGTGTTTTGAGGAGTTCTTACCTCAAGCTAAGGTCTTCTTTCCTCTCTTTCTTTTCTAGCGAACTTTCAAAGCATGTCGTCCCTTATTAATCTCTCGATTTCGTCTTTTAATTGTTGATATTCCTCCGTTGTATATCCGTGATCTTTATGAAAACGACAGTACTTGGTCCTGTCTCGTCTGGTGGCTTTCTCAAGATTGAGCTTGGAGGGTCATCTGACCTCTTTATCATTTTTCCTGATCCACATTAAAATGTGTGTCCATAAGTCATTCAATGGTGTGTAACTCTTATACTTACCTTAGTCATCCCTTCCTCGGGACACTAAATAATTCCTGCAGTCTCCTTCATAACCTCGCCTCTCTAGCTTCTGGGTTTGCTTTTAACTCATCCAAAGTATCTTCTTTCATTGCCTGGACTTCATCATCAAACCTTATATACTTCTGAGCTTTATCCATTAGCTCCTAATAAGTAGCGATGGGATTTTTGATCAATGAATCCATGTGTTGTCCCTTGAAGCAACCTAAGAAGGGGGTGAATTGAGTTTATAAAAAATTTAAAGGCAAAAACATAAATTAGAAGGGAATAAGGAAGAGAATAATCAACACAAGGATTTATAGAGGTTCAGCTATCTCAAGCCTACGTTCTCTCCTCAAGGCCCTCCTTGAGAGTTTAACTCCACTATCAAATCTTCTTTGGGTGAAGATAAAACCCCTTACAATTTAGAGCAAACCTTTGCTCTTTACAATTCTCTTTTTCACTCAAGATCAATCCTTTGCTCAATACCACACCCACTACAATAAAATCACTCAACAACCTTCACTCACTCTTAAAAAAAAAAAATCAACTAATTATAACTCAAGACAAGTTTTCAAGAAATTAATGCTTTGGTTCAAGGTTTTGAGAGAGAGAGAGTGAAAAATGCTTTAATCTCAATGATTATATTACTTAGATAGTTGTTGTAACCTTTTTAGATCAAAACCACATTATATTTATAGTTCTGACATAAATATGGCCGTTGGGATGCATTAAATGCAAATAGAGTCGTTTATGTACAGAAATAACCGTTATATCGTGCTCAGAAAAACTTAGGTTCGGCGGCCTAAGGTTAAAGTTCGGCGGCCGAACCATTTGAGGTGAAGAACATCATCCTTAAAAAAAGACTTTCAGCGGCCTAAAGTCAGTGTTCGGCGGCTGAACATATGGACTTTCATCTCTGTCCCTCACTTTCGGAAGCCGAAGTTTTGGCTTACGGGGCATATTGAAAACTCACTTTTGGTGATCGAAAGTCAATGTTCGGCTGCCGAACATATGAGACTTTCGTCTCTGTCCCTCAATTTCGGAAGCTGAAGTTTTGACTTAGGGGGCATATTGAAAACTCACTTTCGATGGCCGAAAGTAAATGTTCGGCGGCTGAACTTATGGGACTTTCGTTTCTGTCCTTCACTTTCGGAAGCCGAAATTTGGCTTTAGGGGGCACAAAAATATTTCATTAAATTCTTTGAAAAATCATAACTTAAGCTATGAAAATCCATTTTTCAATCCGTTTGAATTTTTATAACCTATATTTTTAGATCTTTTATTTTGATAAAGAATAATTTTGAAATTACTCCTTTTGAAAAATTTTATTTTGATCCCTCAAAGTCAATTACTTAAAACTCACCCATATTTAAAAACTTTTAGAATTGAAAAAAACCTTGAGCCATCATAAATAATTAATTAAAATTCACAATGCATAAATTGACAATGCATAAAGAAAAAATTACTTTCTGATCCCTTTCTTGTGATATGCTTCCAAAATAGGCACTTTTCACTTTTGAAACTGAAGCGATTTCATTCATTTTAGTAAGGGACCTACAAGCTCAAACAAACACTTTTGAAAATAATTAGTAGCACACCAATTGTTTATTAATCATCAAAATAAGGATTAAAACATTTAGGTCCAACAATCTCCCCCTTTTTGATGATGACAAACAATTGGTGAATGATAAGATAATGATCACAAGTGTAGTGTGTGGATTTTAAGAATTACTCCCCCTTAATGTGATCCCCCTTCAAAAATACTTTATGTCATATTTAAAATTTGAGAAAACACATAAGGGAGGTTTTGACTCAATGCAATGAGATGCAATGGATCCTATATGAATGAATGAGCCTAAAAAAATGCATCTCAAGAAGAGCTAAAATCATACACAATATTCATAATTCAAAAGAGTTAAATAAATATCAAGATATCAACAAAGTACTTCATAAACATCATCTAATATCCATAAACAAAGTACTCCATAAACATCATCTAATATCCATAAATATCGTCTAAAAAGTACATATCTCCCCCTTTTGACATCATAAAAAATAAATGTACCAAAATACCAAAAGGGAATAACAAGAGCATACTAGCAAAATAAACAAAACTAAAAAATATAACATATCACTGAGGAGGCTGAGGAGGTGACACTCTAGACGACTGTTGAAGGAAGTACAAGATCTGTCTCTGCTACTCTATAAGGGTTTGCTGCTGGTCAGTAAGTCGTACTAACTACTGCTCCATCTGAGTTTGGCGATCAGACATGTGAGCAACCTGTAGCTCTAGACGACCCATGGCATCATAAAAATTAGATGCAGTCCGGAAAGATGTACCCTGCTCGGTAGACCTGCCTGTACTAGCATCTCCTCTAGAAGCCTGCTCTGTCTTTGGATCAACAGGAGAACCATCATCTGACTCCTCCTCATCATTAGAACCATCATGCGTCTGCGCTGATGCTCGTGCTGCTCTGCGTGCTGCAAAATCTCTCCTAGAATTATAAAACTCATTGCCTCTCCTAGTCAGACCCATGTGGAGGAGAGTAGCCTCAGTGTAGAGGGAGTACTCACTAGATAAGGATAAGGGAGACTCAGTGTTTGGGTCAACCCCTAGAGCTCGGAGAATGAGGGTAAGTTTGCTCTTTATTCATATTATTGAGGTTTGTCTCATTAACCATAAAGGGTGTATTTTATCCACTATTAGGAGTAGAAGAAATGATAGCGCTTTTATTGGCAGTGAATTGCAAGCGATTTAGTGAATAGAAGAAAAGAAAATTATCTTTTAAGAGAAAGTTAATAGAAAACTGGATTTATTCCAAGTGAACATGAAGAATTCAATGAATTGATCCCGTCCATAGAACCAAATGATGTGACTGGAAATAGAGCTAAATTGCAATTGGTCAATCTGCAAAAGAGAAAAGATGAGGCGGTTGGCGCCTATGGGCAGCTACTCTGACACTCAAATCAGTAAATTGATAGAATGGGCGAATGTAATAGATTATTTTGAGTTTAGAATGAGTGTATAAGAATATCTACTTTGAACTCTGTGTACATTTGTTTTATACTATAAGAAGATGGAGTTGGTCATCGAATTTCCTAGAAATTCAACCGGTATTAACTAGTAGATAGAGTATCCCGTATTTATAAGTGTAACATATATATATTAGATTATATCTGCTAATTGTAAATTTCTATGAACACTCAACCTGTTATGAAGAGAGCGAGACTTGGTAAAGTATCGAGTGTTATGATGTTCTAATCTTCCTTTTTATGAATGAAATTTTTGTGACTATGTGTCATATTATTAAATTCTTATCACGTGATCCTATCTTAAGATTGATACCTCATTAACTTATTTTGAGAGATTATTATATTGTATTAAAAATATATAAAATTATAAATATATAATTTTAGTACGCGTTAATATATTATAACTTTCACAATAATGATTGATACTTGTTATAGTGTTAAAAGGGTGATTATGAAATAATTAATAACTTACATATACATAATGAGAATGAATAAAATTGTTAATAATTAATAAGCAATTGAATGCTTAATAAAAAAAAAGAGAAATTTTAATGAAATTAAATAAAAAATTAATTATTTTACTTTGATTTTGTTGTAATTATACTTTACATTTTTTTTATTTATACCATTAAAGATTAATAAAATTGTCATATTATTTATAATATCAATGTAAGTAATATCAATCTAATATTACTTTGCAACATAAATAAAATTTAGAATTAATCATAAAAAATTTTATATTTTATTTTTATTATAATTTCATTCTATATTTTTATTTTTTATCAATTAAATTCTATCATTTAATCTGATCAAATGCACCCTATTGTATTTATATACTTGAAAATTTACAAAATTATCTATTTACTCCTTTTCACTATTAAATATATTTAAAAATTACTAATTATATTATTATTTATTTATTTTAATAATTTTATAATAATAATTTATTTTAATCTTATTTTAACTAAAATCATTATTAACTAAATTTTTTAAAATCTATTTAATATACTTACTAATTAGTATTATTTTTAAAATTATTGTTAAAAAAAATAATATTATTAAATACATTTATTATGAAGTATTAAAAAAATTAAAATAATATTTAACATAATTCTATTTGAAAATATTAAAAATAATAAAATATTTTTTAAAATATTTTTTATCTCTCAATTATAATATTAATTCACCATTTTTTTAATTATATTATATTTAGAGTGAATTTTAAAAAATTAATAATATATAGATTAAATATTTAATTATTTAATTTGACTTGGTTAAGTGGTTAAAAAATGTAATTTATCTCAAATTATAAATTTAGTTTTCATTTTTTCATCTCCTAAAAATTTTTTTAATAAAATAAATAATTGTTAAAAAATATATACTTTTAATTTTATTACGATTTTACTCTAAACTTTTAAATTATTATTAATTTTATTTTGATATTTGCTGACCTGCATTCACGTGGTGAGTGACATGGTAATTCTGTTAAATTTTAATAATAATACGATATAGTTAGAGCAATTTTAGAAATTAAACTTTAATTAAAAAATATAGAGTGTAATTGTAATAAAATTACGGTAATTAATTTTTAAATAAATTATATTTTAATAGTAAAAATTTGAAGATATAAAAATTTTATACAGGTTTAAGAAATTAAATAAAATTATTTAATATTAATAAATTCTTAACAACACCGTATGGCTTTGATAATTTCGTTTTAATTTAAATTAATGTTATAAAATTTATTATCCTTATAGAGTTTGATATTTTCCGATTCGTAATTTTTTAATATATATAAATATATTTTTTCCCTAATTTTAAATAACAAATTTAATCACAAAAAAATTTAATCTTAAAATTGTTAAAGAATAATAATAAATTAAATTAATAAAATTAAGAACTTCAATTTTATTTCGTACGTTAATTACTTTTTTTGTTTGATCTAATTAAATTTTAAAAACAATAATAAAAAATTTTTAAATATAATAATATGATAAAAAGTGATTAAAAAAATTAATAAATTTAATAATTGCCTACAAATGATATAATTAAATTCTAAATTGATTGTAAAAATAAATAATTTATTCTTTATATGAGTTAGAAATAATTTTTTTTTTAAATTAACTTTTAAAATGAATTAAATATAATTCAAATTTAACATAATACCCAATATTAAATGTTTCATAAATATATTACATAAAAACTTTTAGCGTGAGGGAGGTGTATTGAGGCATTGGCAATCTACCCCTTAAAGCCACATCGATTTGTATTTTTCAGGTGGTAAAAGACATTCACTAAAGAGATGCAGGATTGGTCTGTCTTTCTTTTTCAATCAAAGGCGCGTTTTTAGCATTGTCAACACTACTTTTGATGTTTCTTATTTTTACTATTTTTTATAATTAAAACAAGTTGACTTTATTTTTTAATTAATATATTTAAAAGGAACATTTTTTTCTTAAATAATAGTTTTAATAAAAAATTATAATTTTATTACTACTAAATATAGAATGTTCACATTTAAAACAATACATGAAAAATTTACAAATATGACAAGGGATATGCTAAAAATATGAAATTATACAAAATAGAAAAAATAATAGGAATCTCATAATTATTACTTTCCAAAAATAATAAAATCTATAGCAAGTATAATTTAATAAGCACTTTAGAGCATATATAATATTAAAAACTAAAACAAAGAAAATAATTTATAAAACAAATTCAAACGATTTAATAATGGTGTTAAAAAAAATCACAATGTGACAGATATATAATTTTATAAAACTAAATATTATGTTTAAAATAAATATTTTATCTCTCAAATTAAAAAAAAAATGATATAACTTAATTCAATCACCAAAATTTAAACTTTGTTGCCAAAGTGATATTTACCATAAATAAACTAGAATTACCTTATGAACTCCCAAATTGTAGTACCAATGTAAGTCCATATGTTTCAGGCTATTCAATCCATCTATTCGATTTTAAATTAAATTAAATTAAAAAAATAAAAAATTAAATTTTAAAAATATTAGAAATTAAATCAAATCGATTATTAAAATATAATCGAATTGAATCAAATCGATAAAAATTGATTCAGTTCGATTATATCAAAATTGAAATTTATAAATTTAATACAACTGAATTGGATAAGAGAGGGGAAGACGAGAGAGAGAGAAAAGATTGAGCTTGTACTGTTGGTTGAATTGAGTAAAAATTAGTATAATAGTATACAGTAAAATCGTTTAGTTTAGTTAATCTATTATTTAATATATTTAAATTGAATCGAATAAAAAATAAATAATTTAAAAAATATTAATTAAATTAAATTAAACGTTTCAATTAATAAAACCACTGAATCGAAATTGATCGATTTAATTTGATTTCTCAATTTAAATTAAGATACGCTCTCCTCTGCTAACAACTCGCTAATAGTGAATATAAATAAATTAATATAATTATTAATTTTATTTAATTATATATTTTAGGAGATTTCAAATTCAACATATTAATTCTTCATTTATTTAAAAAAATTAATTAAAATTTGTTATTAATAAAATTTTAAAAACAAAATCATAAATAATTTGTTTATTACCAGAAGGTGGGTTGTGTCTGTTTGTTTTGCTGATACGACTGGTTGCACTCTTCTAATTATTCAAATGTATTGCTAGAAATGGATGTTTAGGAAGCTGTGACTGATGTTTTAAGTCCTCATTATGATATTTCATAAATTAGCATTTTGCTACATGATTCTCTTGTTCTTTTTCAACATGAAAGGAAGTTCTGCTTAGAATGAAGGAAAAAATATGAAAAAAAAAATATAACGTGATTTTATTAATTTTTTATTTTAAAATGTATAATTTATTTTGAGGATTGCGGTTGAATTTTATATTATAATATAAAATTTTCATTAATATGATATTTAGAAATTGTAGTTATTTACAAATACTATAAAATATTATTTAAACATAAAATTAACACACTTGTGTGTGTGTGTTTTTTTTATTTTTTTAAAAAAAAGGTCTAAAATTTTTTGAAACCTCTTATAATATAGATTTTATATTTTTAGTAAGAAATTAGAGATGTGATGACTCAAATGAATTTTACAGATGAATAATACTTTTAATGTCTTATAATTTTTTTTATTTTTTTATACATATTAAAAAATATAATTTTTTATTAATTTTTTAATTATACTATTTTAAATATATTAAATTTTATTAAATATTAAAAGATATTTTAAAGAAATTTTTTAAAAATAAAATAGTATTATAATAATTAATTTATATATTATTATAATTAAAAATAATAAAAAAATATAAACAAAAATTATGAGATTGAAAAAATGGATCTTCTACGACTCTATGCGTATATGTTCGCATTGTCATGAATGTGCTTTTTCCATTGGAAAAAAAAAAAATTTAAAGTAATAAAATCACAATCAGCTCAGGACGCTGAGACGAGACTCGAGAGTGTGGCCCTTTTCTCTTCCAGACAAAACTCGAGAATTAAAATTTGGAATGCCACGTTTCACTTGGGAGCCCTAAGAAAAGGCAAAAACAAAATTATACAAGGGAAAAGTTATTTTTTAATTTTGATAAAATTAATTTTTTTATTTCTTATTTTAAAATTTTAATTAATTTTATATTTTAACTACATAAATTATTCTAATTTTCTCTCTTTTTAATATATTTACTATCAGAAAAATTAATTCGAACTACTTACAAAAATAAATTAATATACTATTTAAAAATAATATTTATTTCCTCAAATAAAGAAATATAATAATAAATAAAATCTATCGTTTCTCTGTATATTACAGCATAAGGAATAAAACCAGAGATATCCTCTTTCAGAATAATTGGATATTCCAATATTAACCCCTCGAATATTCTTCCTCTACCGTTATATCACCCCTGCACTCTCCTTCTCCTTCTCTATTCTCTCACCTTTTTTTTTCCTTTACTTTCCTTCATACTTTCTCACCCACCAAACACTCGCAAACCCCTCTTTTTCCACTGTACTTTACAAACAAACACCATGAAGTTTGGCAAGAGCCTCAGCAACCAGATCGAGGAGACCTTACCTGAATGGCGAGACAAGTTTCTCTCCTACAAGGAGCTCAAGAAGAGATTGAAGCTTATAGAGCCTAACAAAGGCGGAGATAGGCCTACCAAACGCCCCAGATTGGGCGACGGAGATTCAAGTATTGATGGCGCTGCAGGAGGAGACAATAAAGATGCCATGACAAAAGAGGAGATCGATTTCATTAAACTCTTGGAGGATGAGCTCGAGAAATTCAACACCTTCTTTGTGGAGATGGAGGAGGAGTATATCATCAGATTGAAGGTATTTTTACCATCTCCGATCGCAGAAACATTTTTGTATGATCTCCTTTCTGTTTGGTATCCGAGAAAATTCTTATATTGCAATATATATGGCTTGCGAAACTTCAAGAACGTAATTGAATAAAAAATCACCGCTTAATTATGTGTTATTTAGTGTTAACTCATTATTCATGAAGCTGAATTGTAAATCTTAATGTGAAACGCCGTCGTTTAAGATAGATCTAGAACAAACTAGGCGAAGTAAAAGGATGCAGTAACGGAGACAGTTAAAGCCGTTAGTCGTTTGGGCGGGCTTGGCGTTCCTTTCTGTGAAAGACATGTATTTGTCTGCCACCTGTCCCAGTTACAGCTGGCGCGCACTATAATTATGCCCTTTCTTTTTGAGGGATAATTATGCCGTTGAGGGAATTATGCCTTGGTTCATTCTGCCAAAGCACCAAGTGGAAATTACAGAATTGTCTCTGTATTGGAAGGAGATAGCCTGTAAGTTCCATATTTGGGGCGTTGAAGCATTCAATAATTTGCCTATAATGTATACGCACAATTCGACCAGACATTTCTGGTTTTGGAAGTTGTTTTGATATTTCTTTAACTCTTTATCTGGATCGCAAGAAAATAAAGAGAAAATAATTGGAAAAATAAAGTGAAATGAAAAAAATTTAATTTGTTCATATTACTTGTGTAAATTTTGATGATACAAGAGAAATATACTTTTTTTTCTCTGAAAAGAAAACGGAACTATTATAATCCTTAATAGTTTTTCCCTTATGCTTTTAGGGCATCTAATATTTTTAAGAGGAATGATTCTTTGTTCTTATATTTGTCTCTGTTTTATTTTAGATTAAAAATATTTTTGGTCAACCGGGATGACTCAAGAATTCCTTTCCATTCTCCTCCTCTGGAGAAATCTTATCTTTTTTTTTTCTCTCTCCATTAATTATTATTATTATTATTATTTTGTGGTGAAGATTGAAGGAATTTCATTCCTTTGTCTTTTACTTTAGATGAAATGTTCCTTTCGTCTTGCTGGGTTGAAAAAGCAAGTGTACGTAGTTCTGCTAAGTTAACATGTGAGGCATGGCCTGACTTTTAACTCCAACTATGGGACTTCAAGCCGAAAGTTGCAACTTGCTTCTTCACGTCTGTGTCCTTGGCTGATTTGAGGTCCGGATGTCAAATAATTCGGTAGTTATGGTGGATTGGAGTTGTGAAGATTGAATTTGGATTTAACTTGATAACTATGTTTTTATTTTGAAAATTTTATTATTTAGTTCATATATATTATGAACACTCATTAATTAATTTTTTCATTTTAAAAAATATATTAAAACATTCTTAACTTTTTAAAAATCTATTAACTAGTCAATTTGTTAGTTTTAACCATTACATATTTTACTATTATTATTTAGTCTCTATAATTTAAAAAAATTTATTAACTGATCTCTTAATTTTATAAAAACTGTACTAATGAGTTTACGATGATATTTTAGACATTTTTATAATACTTAACTAAACTATTGGTAGATTTTTTATTATAATATTAGGAATGCTTTAATATATTTTTTAAATTTAATAGATCAATTAATGAGTTTTTTTTCATAATACAGAAACTAAATAATAATTTTTCATTTTGTTTTTGAGTGAATGAGTCCATCAAGTTAGTTTCCCATCTAAGGATATTCAGGACTTATGAAACAAGAAAATAGAAAACAAGAAATTTGTTAAAGCAATTCAAAGAAAACAACTAGCACCATTTCTCAGATGTTAGATCTGAAACTTAAACTGAATTCTTGCAATTATGATGCAGGAGCTGCAAGATAGAGTAGCAAAGGCAAAAGATTCAAACGAAGAGATTATAAAAATAAGGAAGGAGATCGTCGACTTCCATGGAGAGATGGTTTTGCTGGAGAATTATAGTGCTCTTAACTACACAGGTAAAATGCTTTAATTGTTCTCAAATTTGTTCTTACTTCAATACCTTATAGCGCAGAGAAGTTCTTATTTGCTCAAACTAACTTGCTATGGTTTTAACAGGATTAGTAAAAATACTAAAGAAGTATGACAAAAGAACTGGCGCTCTCATTCGGCTGCCCTTCATCCAGAAGGTCTTGCAACAGCCGTTCTTCACCACAGACCTTCTTTACAAGCTCGTGAAAGAGTGCGAGACAATGCTTGATCGCCTTTTCCCAAAATACGAACCACCATCTTCGGTTGAAGCAGTTGATGGGGATGAAGGATGCGATCCTTCAACTTCTACAACCACCAAGAATGATGATCTGCTCAGAGTACCCAAGGAACTTGCAGAGATTGAACATATGAAGAGCTTGTACATGAAGAGCACCATTTCGGCGTTGAGAGTTTTGAAGGAAATTCGGAGCGGAAGCTCTACTGTTAGTGTATTTTCATTGCCACCGCTGCAGTTGGGTGCTTTGGATGATACTTGGAAGAAGGTTCCCATTCTGGAACAGGAGGCCAAGTAATTGGATATTGAGAAAAGGAAATAGGAGACCATCATATCACGTTGTTTGTTTTGTTATTTTATTTTCTTACCTTACTGCATATTTTATGCATGTTTTAGATGCTAACACAGATGTAAAATGTTTAATTCGAGCTGGAATGAATATTATATAAAGCAAAATTTGGTAAAAGATTTATTACATTTGCATCATTAAGTTTAAAAATCCTTAATAATGTGAAATTGAAAATAAGACCAAATAAGCTTTTCAATAAATTTCTGGTCAAAGAACGCACCACGGCCAGGTCGTGGATTTTATGCTCATTCACTAAGCTAGGTCATATTTCTTTTTTTTTTTTTATACATCGTAGGAAGAATTTCCCAAAAAATTTAGGCCATTTTATCTCTTCTCTATTTAAGTGTGAAAAATCAAGAGTCTCCTAAATGGAGAGTTTAGAAAATGACCGTTTACATTTATAGAAATAACAAAATTTGTAAAATAATCGATCACATGATTTACTTACGTATAATAATAGAATAAACGTATACACCAAGAGTTTTAAAAGTAATCCCTTCAACCGGTTCACTCTGCTCCCATATATAAAATAAATTATAGATAAGATATATTTCTAATCAAATATAATAGTCCACAATCCGGCCACAATAGCACCACCGGCCCACCACTAATTACCAATCATACTTCTAATTTAGACACCATAGCCAAGCCATGATTTCATTGTTTCCACCATGGCTAGGCTATGACTTTCTCTAGAAAATTTTGTCTTTCATATACTTCAATTTTAACTTTTCCTCAATCCATTCTTGTCGTTATAACATCAAATATGTAAGTACCTAAACATTCTACTTTAGCTTCCATTATTCAAACCATTTTCATGCTATTTTTATTTGGGGATAACATCATATTATTGCATTCTGATCACTCAATAAAATATTAATTTAATACAAATAAAATATTACAGAATTAAAAAGAACATAATATATTTATTTTTCTTTCAAAAGTAGAAATTTCATTAGTTTAAAGGCTCACAAAAAAATTGGCTACCAAGGTCAAAACAATAAAGTTCACAATTTAAAGCCTAAATCCAGCTTTGCTAGGAAGAAGCATAAGAACTACTTTTATCATTTGCACAAGATAAAGCTGGTAGTGAAGGCTTCCATATTGCTAATTAACCGATAAAAACCACCGATGAAGCACAAGCAAAAATAAATTAAAGAGAAAGGGACCTCAAACCATCAAAAGCCCAATAGCCTAATAGGAAAAGGACAATTCCTAAAAAAGTCTGAGAGATGATTGCGGATACTGAGTAGCACTCTTTAGTGATGATAAGCCTTTTGGATCTATCGTCTATAAAGCGAATTGCGGTAAGAGATCTCAGAGATGCTCAATACCATAAAGGATTCAACACCCTCAGAACAAAGACATGAGGATGAAGGATAAAAGTGGATCAAGAAGGCAAGATCTCCAACCGGATTACGGGATGGCAGAAGATATGTGCTCTACTCAGATACTGGTGAGCCTTCTCTCCCTTACAAAGTGATGATTTTTCATCTTCAAACATGCAAAAGAAAAGAAGAAACAACAACACAAGGCAACCAAGAAGAACTATTAGCATGTTGACCCGCTGCTTCCAAAATAAAAGTAAAAAAGAAAATTAAAACTATATAAATTCATATCTATGGGATAGAGAGAATCCACATAGGGCTAAAGAGGCGAGGCTTCCCTCTGTCCCAAGAGCAAATAAAGGTTGACAGGCGGTAGATAAAGAGAAAAAAATCCTAAATGGTAATACTCATAAAGGAATAGAGAAAAGAGAGATTCTCTCTCTAAAATAGAAAAAGATATTCTCTGTTGTACATACAATGATTTTATTGTACCCATTGATTATAGTAGATTTTATTATAATTTATGATTAATATATAACCATAATTAATATAATAATTTTTCATACTAAGCTAATTACGGTCTAATTCAGAATTCAAATCCGCCGTGATCAGGTAAAATCAACGATCCAAATAAAGGATAAGTGTTCGGTGGCAGCACAACCCTAATACTGGTAAAGGTAAGGTGGGCTGGACTCAGTATGCACAACCTATTTCGGTTAAAGACGAGGCGGAGACTAAGTCCAGGTCAAGATAAGGGTGGAGTCTTCATGTCCAGGTCTAGACGTAATCGCTGGGCTCGTTATCTGCTGATCCTCGTGGACCCTCTCGTTGCTGAGTTTTGTGTACTGAATTGGGTCAATGCATTTCTCTTGCATCTTAGACATCTGCATTGAAGTTAAAAGCTGGGCCCATGGCGGATATCTAAATAAATAAGAATGAATAGGTAAACACTAATGATTTTACATCAAAATAAATGGTTTTTTTTTTTAAAAAGAAGATAATAATTACCTTTTGTATTTAAAGATATTTATTTGATCCATGATATTTCTTTTGTACAATGAGTTTTTAGTGGTTATTTAAATGCTTTATCATCTAATTTTGTTTATTGTTTGGCTCTAGAAAACAAAGTTCCATTAGTACCGCAAATTCTAGAAATCAAAGAATACACACACTTCACATAGAAACAACTCCTTCTACTTTATTTTGGTGTGACTTCTTAAAATGTAAACTTAAAGATGGGAGGCTTCTCATATCATGTATCGAAAGATAAAAAAAAAAAAGAATAAAAATTATGCAACGGAAGAAAGTATTATATATTCAAGTAGCAATAAGAAAAAGAGATTTATATCTCAATAAGTTTTATATCTTGATCTTGAATGTCTTGAAATACTTAAAAGTGTATAAATACCATTAGTTATAATTGTTTGATCAAGTTGCGGTTTCATTTTTGGAATATGGGACTTCAAATCAATTCCCTTTAAATCATGCGATCGGCTCTTTTGAAGTTATTAGCGACAGATTTTTGAAGGATTAGCAATGAAAATGTATTTCAATTTTAAAGCATCTTGTTTTTCTAAACTCTTAATTTTTGTTGTTCTTTAGATTTTAATAGTGTGTGGTTTTGTCTTACTAAAAAATGTATCTAGACTCGATTCATGTGAATTTAAGATACAATAATATGATTGGTATTCGGTTCTATATGAAAGTTCAATGACACTCTCTTATTTAATTAGTATTAGATATATTATATATCGGGTCTAGGCACTTGTTTGAGTTTTTTTTTTTTTTTTTTTGGCTTTTCCTATTTGTTTATGTTAAGTGCATGAGAAGATACTTAACAAAAAGAAATTGAAGTTCTATAAATGGGATGGTGACCTTTCCCAACTGCTGCAGAATGTCAGAGACAAGTTGAATAAAGTTGCTGAGGTAAATTTCCTTGCTACTTTTATGAAATTCTCTTGATAATTTGTTTCAAATTTCAAATTTTACTACATTTTACTTCATATATACATTTGTTTATGTTGAAAAAATAGGATAGAATAATAAAATTTGAGTCGTGTTATATACCGTTCTTAAATATTTATTTTGCAATCTCCCAAAATTAAACAGATTATTTTAGAATTTAATTTTCAGAATCAAAATAATAAGAATTTATTTCTAATTTATAATCCAGTAGAAAGTACAGAGAAAGAAAGGGATAAGTAGAAAATATGAGAGATTTTTTTTGTGGAGATGCAAGCTATTTACAGTGGAAAAAATAACCGTCTTATAAAAATTTTGAGATAATATAATAAAATTATAACGGTCAGATTTAATATTAGATTTAAATATCAAACCTGCGACAATAAAAAAATATCACAAATAAGATTTTCAACTACTATAAAATCTTTTTAAATTTAAATTCATTTTACAACAATTTCCTACATATTTTAAAAGATTTTTTATTGTTGAGTTTAAAAGTTTAGTGTATATGTTTAGAATCTGGTGTCTTTTGGACTATGAACCAGATCTAAATTAATAAGACTGAACCTACAGAGTAATTGATGAAACTTTTATTTTTATAAACCAAAAACTCTTTTTTATATGCTAATATCTCATCAATTTTATAACACTGCACAGATCTTATTATTAACGTTGTTTTATGCTAATAGGCCATGCGTATGTCTGGTAGTTCATAAGTACTTTAGAAATTATACCACAATCTCATAGAAGCGGCCCCACTCCCATTTATATAGATGATATTATCATGTATACTGCAATTTATACACTATTAATAAGAGATATGAATATTATTAAGAGCTTTCAGCTAATCTTATCATTAATGCAGTCTAACACTTCTCACACCATAAGAAGAAATAACGTTAAATAGTCCTAGCAAAACTAATAAATGACTTTTTATTACCCATATGAATCTTTTTCATGAGATCTCCAATCGCAGAGGTTGGGTTCCTAGCACTATTAATTTCAAATTGGCTAAGTTTCATTTCCCTCAATATTTCATTTATTAACTTTTTTTCTTAAAAGATTTAGTTAGAGAATTGATCAAATTAACTTCTAACTCCACAAAATTAAGCAGCTGCTCAACCATATCATGTTTTACACAAATATGTATATTTTTACTATTAAAAATTTTATTCTTTACAATAGTTATTATCGTTTGGTAATCACAATATACAAATGATATTGATTTTATTTTCAACATAGTATTTATTAAGAAACTTTTTAGTCACTCAAGTCTCATTGTCATCTAATTTCAGAGCAGTAAACTCTAACTCCATAGTGGTTTTGATAATAATAATTGATTTTCAACTAATTGCACTACCAATTAAATACATAATCACTGTAGATTTTATCTCATTTGAATTTAAATTTTAATTAACATCACTATATTTTTTAATACAGTAGGACCTCCACTACATAAAATACCATAGCTCGTACCTCTCAAATTATTCAGTTTTAAGTTTGACTAAAATAGCCCAATAATCATAATTAGATAGGTAAATCTGCTCAATTTACATAGTATAAGATATATCAAATCTGAAAAATTCATTAAATGCAATAATTTTTTAATAATATGTGCATGGCTAAATTAAACAATAATATCATCTCTATTCTTCTTTGAGAATTAATATTATATGGAGTATTTACTAGTTTGACATTAAAATATCTAAATTTTTTATAAGAAAATTAATATTAATACTCTTGCAATATAATTATACTATCATATCAATTTTAATACCCCAAATCACATTTACTATCTTTATATATTTTATATCAAAATTATGAATAAATAAATATTTAATTTCACATTCTATATTATAACTTGTATTAAATATAAGCATAAAAAATTATATGTTCATTATGTATAAACTTTATAAATATGCATACCAGTCAAAACTTGGTGAAATATTTTTATATGCTTATTTCAAACCATATAAAAATTTAAAAATTTTATTTCTATATTAGAAACACGACCACCCTTATACCACATAAATATTTTCTTAAATCTTCAAAAAATAAAAATCTATTTAGTACATAAAGTTTTACATAATGAAACTAGAGCAATTAAATTTTAATTTTTTTTTAAGGATCAGTAAGTATATTTTAGCAAAATACTCCATACTTTAAATATTTTAGATCAATCTTATAAAAAATATTTTTCATGATTCATAAGTCTTATTAATTTATTATTTTATTTTTTTCTATTGCATTACTCTTAATACTATTATAAGTAAAATAAATTCAAACATGCATACACTTCATAATAATTTATTATTGTAAATTTTTTGAAAATAAAATATCACTAAAACTCAAAAAAAATTTTTGGTACAACTACCCATCACTTTATAATTTATTATATATATATAAATATAAATTCATTTATTTCACAAATTAATTTATATTCATCCAATATCAAATATGATATATCTTTTTCTCCTCTTGCTCCATGATAGATCTGGCTTTCTTCTTGACCCATCATATGGGTCCATCAAATGAGTCTCTCAATATTCTATTTGATGAAATGACCTGCAAAATAAGAAAAAACGGTCAGGGGTCTACCGAGGATGCCCCGGTGGAGACCCTCCGACGTTCAAGTCAGATTTTATGAATTAGAGTAGTATTTAGACAAGAGTTGCAGAGAGAAAATGAAAAAATGGAGTCCAGGAAGGACCCGGAAAGAGAAGAAGAGAGCCCCCCAGTCTATAGTGCTATCTGTCCATGTCACTCAGACCCGTATGTACGGACGTGTTAGACCCCTTCTCCACGCCAGGCGGCCATTTAATTCTCCCTGTCACGCATGCGAACAGGGTTGGTGAGTGACTGGGCCTGCTTCCCTATTGGGCATGTGCTCGTATTTGATCCGAATTGCCCTGGTTTGTTGGTCCCGGGCTTGTGAAATCGGGCCGTCTTGCGAGCGTATGGTCTGACGGGCTCTGGACTTGTGGCCTTCTTTTGGATCCTACCTTATTCCTGGGCTAGGAAAGATCTGGAGGTTATCAATTGCTCCTTTACCTCCTCAGCAATTATTCCATGACTGGTGAGGGGGTAAATACTTAGGTTCCATTAATGACCGTGTAGCTCGAGAACGGCTCTTATCAAAACGTCTTTTACTTGCCTTATTTCTTTATCTCTTTACTTTGGTGTTTAAATGTAGGGCGATCTGGAGATGTGTTCTTGATGATGAATGATATTTCACCTCGGCCTGTGCATCATCACTATTTTCTGCTCAGGCTGTCTTCTGGCTTTGTCAATTTTACTTACTTGATGGATCAGGCTGGCTCTGCTGGGACTTGGCTAGTCGAACTGACCCGGGCTAAAAGCTCGGAGTCTAGTTAAGCTTCTGACTTGCGAGTTTTTCTTACTCCCATGAGGGCATTTCTGTTTTTGACTCACGATCTTGTCAGTGTTGCGAGCTCGGATATATATTACCTAGAGAAATGTCTTATTTGTATGAGTGCCCCACTTTAGACGATTTTAAATCTTGCTCTTGTTACGAGCTCGGACACCTTGTCCCTTTTGAGATAACCTTCCTGACGTCAGTGCGGTTTGAGCTGTGTGTTCCACCAGGATAGAGAGCTCGGTCTTTTGTCGTTTTCCTCTTCCCGGGTTATCCTTGCTAAATGTTTGTTTATTGTGAGTTAATCCGAGCTGTGAGCACGATCCTTCGCCTTCGTTTATCCTTTTATGTGTTCCTGCATTTGTGGGCCTTTTCATAGGGGGAGCTCGGTTCTCTATTATTTATTCTATACTTAGCTTTATTCTACTTGAGTGTTTTCATGTCGCGAGTTCGTCCAAACTGGGAGCTCAGCTCTTTGCTTTTTGCTTAGGCTTTTATGCTTATAGCCTGTGACGCTACCTGTATCGCGAGCTCGGGAGTTCAGAATTTCACTTTATTCACCCTGGTGTCCCGAGCTCTTTTGTGAAGTCGGACTTAATTTCTTGCTTTTTTTCGAGCCTTATACGGACTGTCTAACTATTTGTTTGTTCGGTTTTGACTTTTCTTTTATAGGCTTATAGCCTTGCCGGTACGGACATAAGGCCCCTCCAAGCTTCTGGGGAGACCGACCCTGGATTGAAGAGGTTGGACTATCTGTTTTGGACTTGACCACACTGCGGTTCCATTCTTTTGTATCCTAATGAGTCAGGGCTTCCTACTGCCCCTGAGTGTTTTATGGGCTATCTGCCCTCGAGTTTTTAACGGGCTCTTGGCTGCCTGGACCTCTCTCTAGGCTAGTTGAGCAGGTTTGGTGCCAGCAGTTAATTCTCTAGGTTGATGTCTCTTATGATTGCCCCTGATTCTTTGTTTAGTTCTGTACTTTGGTATGCATTTTGCTTAGGATTCATCCCACCTTAATTCGGTCTGCCTATTGGATTTACCAGTACTGAGCTCATTTTCTTGAGATCGGCATGGTGCTTTGGCGCTTTAGCGCCGCGAGCCTTGCATTGGCCGTTAGTAAGTCGTATTGCTACATGATACAGGCGTTGGGGCGCCTTAGTTTAATTTCGTTATATGCTGGCTATTTTGCGAGATCTAGGTCTTATTAGCCTGAATCCGAGCTCCTTTCAGATTTGTTATTTCTATTTCAGTACCCTCCTGAGGTCAGCATGGCGCTTTGGAGCTTTTGGCTGTTGTGTGAGATCAAAATCTCTTTACCTTAAGATTCAAGCTCCTTGTGGAGTTCAGAATTAAGTTTTTCGCTTATGGTCCCGTGCCCCAATCTTTTATGTGAGGTCGAAGCTATGTTCTTATGAGTTGTTTTTGCATGTCGTCATTGTATACCGCTGTTTGCTGTGAGCATGTGACACTCGAAAATCTTTGGGGATCCCTGCTTTTGTCGCTCCGGGAGATCTTTGAGATCTTCGTCGGCCGTTTTTGCTCCGGGAGATATTTGAGATCTTCGCCGGCCGTTTTTGCTCCAGGAGATCTTGGGGATCCCGGTCTTCTACCTCCCTAAGGTCTCTATGTCTCAGTTCGGTTTGTTCTTGTATCCGGGAGATCTTGGGGATCCTGGTCTTCTACCTCCCTGAGGCCTCTATGTCTCAGTTCGGTTTGTTCTTGTATCTGGGAGATCTTGGGGATCCCGGTCTTCTACCTCCCTGAGGTCTCTATGTCTCAGTGAGGTCTTCTGATGCCAGGAGATCTTGGGGATCCTGGTCTTCTACCTCCCTGAGGTCTCTATGTCTCAGTGAGGTCTTCGAGCGAGATTCGGGATTTTTCTGCAAAATAAGAGCTGGCACAGAGCGTATATAACGAGGATGCTCGTTGTTAGTTCAATAATATTCATCAATAAATAATATGTCGCACATGTCACTTAGTTTTATTATTCATTTTTTTAACTTTCAATTTATAAAATATTATGTTTGAACATGTAAAATATCGTGAAAAGTTTAAGTATTATTTACACTTTATAGTTCTGAAATCAATAATAACTGCAAAACCATAAATAAAATAAAAGTAGAGTAAAAGATTCTTGATTTTGAAGTTTGTCTGGTCGTGATGATGATTAGTAATTAATTATTTGCAGTAGGAGTGGACCGTATGCACGCTAATTTTAGCAAATTATTTATAATGGCATTGTTGCGGTATTTGTGGAGAATTTGGATACTTACCTCCGTCAAGAGCCACGTCGACCACCTTTGCATGGATCATGTTGACGCGCGGCTCCCGGTGAGCACTCAAGCAATTGCTAAACTCAAAGGAGTGGTTCTGACAGATTCCACAAAGATTCCAAATTTGGGTTTTGTAGGCATTCGCATAAAAGGATGCACAAACAGCTGCAGTCTTTTCCACAGCGAATGCACCCACGAGCTGAAAAAGTCATGATTCGAGATCACCCATCTCAACCTCAGTTTTCACAAAATCTACAAGTTCAGCAAGGTGGCCAACTACAAGGTCAGAATCCTGCATCTGCTGTTCAGACTAATCCAACAGCACCACAAGCTTGGCAAATGAATAATCTGCAACAGCAGAATCTTTCCCATACTTTTCAGTTTGAACCACTCGTGCATCCTACTACGAATCCTCAATTACAGATGTCTCATCATCCCATCCAAAGTAATGAACGACAAGGGAATGTGCAAAATAACCAAGCATATGACCATATGTGGCAATATTATTACTACCAGCAGCAGCAGCCCTATCAACAACAACATCTACTTTATCTACAGCAATAGCAGCAACTGCAACTACAGCAGTCCCAGCACCAACAGTCACTGCAGCAACAGAAGCATCATCTTCAACAACAAACTGCCTCATCACAGCAGCCTCCATATGAACAAGAACAAGGACAGCCCGTGCGGCAAACTAACACATTACAGATTCAGGAACCTGACACCGATGCTTGAGGGGTACTGTTGTCCAACCAAGTCGGATAGTTATGAGTCATGCCCTAGCTGCTCTACAACATCATCCTATCTGACCTTGTGGGAACCAAACCGTAGTTTGGCTAGAGGTCATTTTCTTCCTTGAGAAGCACCCTAGCTGCCGCCACCCACGTGCATGCACAGCCGACCCGCTGTCGTCGCCAGCTCGGATTGCCGATGACAGAGCAACCTTTGCGCTTCGCCGGCTTTCCTTTCCACCGCCTGCGCGTACGAAGTCGAAGGCATCACAAGAGACTCCGCGATCTCCCACAGTTGTCTTCCCCGTCCTCGAGACAATCGAGCTTTTCCTGCTGTTACAACGCACGGCTTCAGGCTTCGCTGGTGACACCCATGACTGGACGCGACATTGGATTGTCACCTTCCCGCGCCGGCTGTCCCGACGATGTTCATCAGGCATAAGGTCACTGTCATCGTTAACCCAAAGCAGCAGATTCCCAATTTTTCACTCTTTCCAACAATAGATTTTCCAAACAATGATGAAGAAGAAGGAAAGAGAAAAGTTGTTGCTGATTGGCAGTGGGCCCTGATCATCCTGTGTGGGTCAGGAATTCTTGACTTCTTGCTGAAAGCATCTCCACTCACATTTTCCCCCTGTAACCAGGCAATTTTACTCTGTTCTTTTCCTCAAACAGGGCTCCGATCTCGAGCACGATCTCGAGCACGGATCTAACTTCGCGCATGGGTTCGACTTCAACGTGTAATCTCTTAACGATGTTGTTGATTTTAGTGAAAATCCACCAGTTATTCCTTCTCAAGCCGACATGCCTTCACTTACAATATTGTGATTATTGGATTTGCCGAGCTCTTTTCAGTTCTGCTACTCCGACCAGCGAAACCATTGACGGTCTTACTAGTGGTGCTTGATCAGTAGTTCTCTCGACAGTCAGACGGACTAATGCCGACCATGCCGACCTGGGTATCTCAATTCACCTTGTCTTCGAGTTGGATGACATACCGCATCCGAGCTTATCCACCTCGACTTTCCTGGATATTTGATCATTTCCTATTGTCTCCAGGTTGCTCCGATACTTGAGGGGCGCTGCTCTGCAACCGAGTTGGATGGCTATGAATCGTGTCTCATCCGACCTCATGCCCTTATGTGGATCTGAAATGTTAGTCCGACCTCACCTATTTTTCATTTATTAATTTTCTCTCTAACTTGCTAACCTGGGATTTTACAGCCGATCTACCCCTCTACCCTTGGCAATATATACACGGCCGTCTCACAATTTCAACAAATGTATATATTACTCACTTTTTTTTTTTTACAGAAAAGATTAAAATTTATACCCATAAACGAGTATTTCGATCCGAAATTTTGCTTCACCAGGTTTCAAAGAAAAATCAGCCGTGATAAAATCTAATAAATATTAAAACAAACTATCTGAAATACTATCAAAATATTTTTTAATACATTGAATCTTTCTCTTCAGCTGGGTTATTCGCACAAACTTTCATACCTTATGTGGATCTCAATGGGTGGATCTGGAAACTTTAGAGATAATAAAATCTCTTTCATTTCCCACAGACGACACCATTTGATACATCTTTTTTCTTCTCCTGCTCCATGATAGATCTGGCTTTCTTCTTGACCCATCATATGGGTCCATCAAATGGGTCTCTCAATGTTCTATTTGATGAAAGGACTTGCAAAATAAGAAAAAACGGTCAGGGGTCTACCGGGGATGCCCCGGTGGAGACCCTCCGACGTGCAAGTCAGATTTTATGAATTAGAGTAGTATTTAGACAAGAGTTGCAGAGAGAAAATGAAAAAATGGAGTCCAGGAAGGACCCAGAAAGAGAAGAAGAGAGCCCCCCAGTCTATAGTGCTACCTGTCCATGTCACTCAGGCCCGTACGTACGGACGTGTCAGACCCCTTCTCCACGCCAGGCGGCCATTTAATTCTCCATGTCACGCATGCGAACAGGGTTGGTGAGTGACTGGGCTTGCTTCCCCATTGGGCCTGTGCTCGTATTTGATCCGAATTGCCCTGGATTGTTGGTCCCGGGCTTGTAAAATCGGGCCGTCTTGCTAGCGTATGGTCTGACGGACTCTGGACTTGTGGCCTTCTTTTGGATCCTACCTTATTCCTGGGCTAGGAAAGATCTGGAGGTTATCAAAATATATCTTTTAAATATTAAGACAAGAAATTTGTTATAATTTAAAAATAAAAGAAAATATGGTTTATCATTTTTAATTTTTTAAATACATATATAATTCTATGATCCGTTGTCATCTATTTTCAATTTTTTTAATTTCCTTTGGTTGAAACTCATTTTCAAATTAAATTCATAAATTTAATATTTAATG
Organism: Manihot esculenta; assembly: GCF_001659605.2. Classification (NCBI taxonomy): domain Eukaryota; kingdom Viridiplantae; phylum Streptophyta; class Magnoliopsida; order Malpighiales; family Euphorbiaceae; genus Manihot; species Manihot esculenta. The sequence goes on from NC_035166.2 coordinate 15,983,189, forward strand.
GATGTTTATTATTTTTTAAATTAAAAAAAAAATATTTAAAGAATATTAATAATAAAATATTAATAATAATAAACTCAACGGACTCCCAAACATAATTTGGTGGTGAGTGCATTTAAATAAATAGTGTCAAGTTCTACTCTTTCAAATTCTATTTCAAAGAAAAAAAAAAAAAAAAACTCAATTGATTTTAGTGTGTACCTACCACATTTTAATAGCAACAATTTTCAATAATGGACATCTCAAAGTAGGTCTTTAATTATTTTCTCCTACCTTCATGATATAAAATTTTTTTCTCACAAAATTATCTCCCACCATTAAAAGATAAAGTTAAATCTTTAAGATTACTGAAAAATTATGATAGAATAATAAAATTTGAGTCGTGTTAGACATTGTTCTTAAATATTTATTTTGTAATTTTCACGATTAAACATGTTCTTTTAAAATTCAATTTTTAGGAACATAATAGCAAAAATTTATTTCTAATTTATAACTCAGTAGTAAGCATAGAGAAGAAAAGGAGGGAATGAATCAAATAGAAAATATGAGTGATTTTCTTTATAAAAATACAGACTATTTATAGTGGAGAAATTAATTGTTCTAAAATTTTATAAAAATCTTGAGATAATATAATAAAATTATAACAGTCAGACTTAATATTAGATTTAAATATTAAATTTATAACAGTAAAAAAACCGAGCACAAAATCTTTTAAAATCTAAAATTATCTTATAGAAAACAGTCTCACAAATATAAATTTTCAGTGATCATAAAATCTTTTAAAATCTAAAATCATCTATGTGATTGCTGAGAGCTGGACCAGAGAAGAGAACCACTGTCTGGAAGAAACTGAAAAGTAATTCAAATATTCAGGGGAGATCCTCAATCTGATATTTATCATGACCTGCAAAGCTCATAGTTCCTTGATCTCCTCGTAATGTTTGATAATGATGCGTAAGCCTAAGCATTCATGTTTACATTGAAAACAGGCAGTATTCTTAAATGAAATGAAACTGCCTTTTCTTATACATAAGAACATCCAACACAACATGAATATAAACTTTCTCCATAATTTTCACACTGGCCGCAGTGACGAATCCAAGGGAAGTAGGCAGAGGAGTTGCTTCTCTGAAATTTTAATTTTTAAATGGAGCAAGTTAAATATAAGTTTATTTTTAATATACATTTGTTATATTGGCTTTTAACTGTAAATATAAATAAAATCAAATGAAAAGAAAAGTGATTAATAATCTGGGGAACAAACCCATTTGAAGTTATCATTAGCTAAATAATTCCATGAATTTTCAATTAAGGTAGTTTCACCTTCACCATAATAAAAAGCACAAAAATTTCAAGCTAACAAGCATTTCTTCATATAACACAGGCAAAATGGAATATTGTCTGGATGTGTGGTTTTGAGGATTGGCAACTGGGTGAAGATTTAGTGCTATAGACTCTTAACCATCAAAAGTGCTCATGAATCCACCAACAAAGCCAGCTCCATTACAACTTCCACACAGAATGTCCCTTTTACCTCTGCAAATAAATATATTTAAAACATTAAAATAGTAGTACAATGAAAGCAAATTTGTGTTAATTTCCATCGAAAAAAGCCAGGGAAGAAAGAGACTCAGATCTGAATGATTCAGTACTAAGAAATAACAATAAAAACAAGTCATAAAGGAAGGAATTCAGAGCTCTAAAACATACTAATTTTGTGTTTTTCTCTCTATCCAGGGGCAGGAATGTCTAGGGGAGCCTGCAATACAGTCTGAGCTGGAAAGTACATTTCCAGTTCAGCACCGGAGGGTCCCAGTTTAGACCGGTTTTAATTAAATCCAATGGTTGGAATTTTTCACAATCTTCTTTTTAAGGAAAACCTGGTTTTGACCCTGAACCAGACAGGACCAGCAGGTTCAAGTCAGGCTGGTTTCTGTTAAGCAGCCAAACTGCACTGTCAAATTCCCACTAAACTGTGTTTATGAAAGTACTCTCAAGTTGTTTTTTCTCAATGAAAGCTAGCATTTCAGTTTCTATAGTACTTCATCTCTGCTAAGTACTCGAAAAGTGATGCAGAATTTATAGAATGAGAATTAAGAGGAAGCAGGGGAAAGAAAAGAAAAAAGAATCGAACCATCATGTCTGATTTCAGCTGAATTACTTATCAGGGATTATTTTAGATGCAGTTCCAACAATAAATAACTAACAGTGAAGGGTGCAAGAAAAAAAAACTGCAGCTAGTACCTGCAGAGCCAGCATAATCCACCAGCCTTAAACTGTCCATTGAAGTGGTCAACAGAATTGACACCTGTTCCTTTGCACTGGGAACACGCTATAGCACCTAATATTTTGACAGGGAGATAGAAACTTCTGTGAGCTCAAATCCTCTCTTAATGGTTTTAACAAGAAAGAATAAAATTCTGAATCAAGCAGTTTAATATGATGCCTAGCAGAAAACTGATCTGGGATATTGCAAACAAATGACAGGATCCATGTCTACATTATCTTATACAAATCACAGAGGTAATCAGGGAAGATCTATTTGTATCAAAAATCAAAGAACTTTGTTTGACACATGCAAAGAGCAGTAGGAAATAAGAACAGTACTCGTATATAGAAAATACGAAGCAAAAACTAATACAGAAACCAAAGAACTTTGCTTGATGTGTGAGGACAGTAGGAAATAAGAATAGAATGCAAGACAGAACTAGACAATGAGAATTCAAAGTTGCCTTTGTAAGAGGTATGTGAATAATAAATGCAAGGTATCTGTTTCTAAATTTCAAACATGAATAGAGGATACAAGTGAGAAAAATTAAAGTAGATACAGTAAATGACTTTGAGCTCACCATTTCCATCACAATCAGCACAGACTAAGCTATTTGATTTAGTGCTTTTATCACTATTTGCAGCCTGTCAAACCGAGAGAAAAGTGATTCCTTGGAAAATAAACCAGAATAGAGAAAAAGGGAATATCAAGCATTCATGCATTTTTTAATTGAGCCATGCCTCTTACTCATTTGAAAATTGGTTACAGAAATCTTTTACCCATTTGCTTATTGCTTTAATCTAAATGTATTCCACGAGATGGTAACACTTCATTGCTTTCTTCCCAAATTTTCCCAAATTTCAATAAACTAAGATCTCTTTGTGACTATGAAATAGCAATCTACATGGTTTTTCATACAAGATAATGCATGGCGAGTTAGAAAGAGTAGCAGCTCCATTAGTAAACTACTGTGGCAGTCTCAAACCAAGCAACAAGCATATAAAGCATGAGATTAAAAAAATTTTTATGGCAACCACTCACCTTAACTTCCCAAGATTGAAATTTACAAGATTTGGAGGTATGGAACATCTTGTTCACTCTAAGAATCTTCCCAGCAACAGTATCCCCAATAACTATTCCTAATAATCAGCACAGATAGAACACAGTAAAAAACCAAAAGAAAGAACAAAGAAAACTCAAAAGAGAGAAAGAAAGGGAGAGAGAGAGAGAGAGAGAGAGAGGTACCTGGTTTGTGGGGAGAGAGAGAAGAGCAAACAGGGGCAAAACATAAAGTATTCACCATTTTCAATAGAAATGCAAATCTGGGTTCTTTATTCAAGTGATATTTGAGCAGAAGAGAATGGCTTAATTGCAGAATCACAGAGAGAGAAGACTGGTTCTGCGTGGGTGTTTAATTCTTGGTGGTAACGAACGCAGATAAATTTAGTAGCAGATAAGGCTCCCTCCGCCAGTATTGCTAGAAACAAGACAGACGATCTTTCCTATTTTACTTAAATACCCTTTTTCTTCATTAACGTCGCCTTCGCTACGCAAGGGCATTAATGTCTATAAATTATTTAACAAAAGCTGCTTTTTTTTTTTTCTTTTTGAAAGAGGAAAAAGACGGCGAGTGCTAAGCTGTTTTAGCCCTGCCGTTTTACTTTTGGTTGGGAATTTATTTAATAAGAAAAATTATTATTTATTTCATGTATAATAGAAAAATTCATTAATTTATTTTTTATTTTAAAAATATTATAAAATTTTAAAAAAATTAATTAATTAATTAATTTTAGCAATTAAATATTATTAAAAAATATAAAATAAATGTTTTACAGGCCTGAACCTAAGCATGAACTGGAATTTTCACTTCTTAAGAACTGAAATCAGACTCTCGATTTCGGCAGTTCAAACTAGATTTTTATTAAGAAAATGTTGGCGGCTTTAGAGGGTACTATTTGGAACAAACCGTTGGCAAATCAGAACTTCAAAAATCATTTTTGCTAGTCAAATGCTCTCTCTCTCTCTCTCTCTCTGATGCAAATAAAGAAGTGATACATAATCAAAGTTTCTCGAGGAAGGAAATTAGCAGAATCAATTGAGGCCATGTTTTGATTGCCTCAGACGTTTATAGTTCTTTACCTTTCCATATTTACTTCATTTCTGCTTAATTTCATTTCCGGTGTGCATATAGTCCCATGCAATTTTGGATGAATCAGATTCTTCTGGGGCAACAGGCTTTTCCTTCCATGTTCGATTTCTTTTGAAGGATGAACTCATACAAATAATCTGGCACCAGATGCACTTGCTGGTCTCCTTGGATTGCTTGCTTCTTTTCTTTCAGGTAATTGTAAGTGGATGATATCACAATTTTCAATTTTAACATGCATTAATTTTGTGTACATTGGAAATTTCGATGCATCAAAGCACCACATAGAACTGAGAACTCTGAAAATGCAAGCCCGACTAACCTGAACAGATTACCGGCTATCAAGTTGACCAACTTTTGTTTTCTAGGAGTGCTTGACAAAAGCAGCATATTGGAGAATAGCTTTCTATAGCTTGATTTTTCCATACCCAGTTCAAACAACAGCAAAGCTAAGATCAATCGCCATCAACTGAGATTACATGAGTTCTTGGAGCAGTGGTATCATCGGTTCATTATACCTTAAATATCTTTCCTTAAAACAAGAACGAAAAAAATCATGCACTGAAGCAAAGCAGCCAAGTTCCTTCAATCATTGTGTGGAAACAAAGTCTTGCAGTTAGATTTCGTTATTCATCACCTTCATTAATCTTTAGAGCAGTGAGCATCTGTACCATGCTGAGTGCACTGATGATAACCCACGGTTTGAAGGAAATCACGGATTTCTTTGGCGCTGCTGTTGCTGGCTTGCAACAATCGCTCATCTTCTTCGTAGATTAGGTATGGTGCTTCACCCTTCTTTCTTGATAGTAACTTTGAGGCACCTTTTAATACATGATACTCCCATCCTTGAACATCAATTTTGAGTAGAAGCACAGGCTCTGACTCTGGAATCAGTTCATCAAGGGGAATGGTCCTTACTTGAACTGCTATTTCTTCATTGGACTTGAAAGCCAGCTTTGCACCAGTGGCTGAAACTGCACTATTGTCAAGCCGGCCAACCAGCTAGAGGCACAAAGACAGATTACAATGATCAGTACAAAAGATATAAGGAAGTCAAGGAACAGAATAGCATGGTGCAAATTAAGAGACTATACGAAAACTTTTTCACGGAGAAGAACTCCAAGAACTTACTCCAACAAACGAGAGAAATTATCAATAATACAAGAAGGCTTTGCCTCAAAGAATCATACATCATATTATCTATGCCAGTTTCAGTCACTGTGAACTTTATCAAGTGTACTGACCAAGACAAGCTTACAGGCCCTTTGCTTGGCTTTGAGGTTTTGAGAAACTATTAACTCAGAGTCAGAAACATAAACACTGATCCATATAATAGATAAATACCAGCACCTAATCACTTCTAATAAAGCAGCACCTCATGAACAAATGACCACCAAATTAAAGATGAGGATCTTGATAATGACTTCCCCAGGTGAGAAGCTGAAGATAAATCCAATAACTATGAACTCAAAAAGAACCAGAATTCAAGTATGCAAAAGAATAGAACAAAGCTTACTAATAAATAAAATTAAATGCAGAGAAGCACCCAAATACCACCTCAAGCGTATAATTTTAGCAATTCAAACGTACATTGGTAACTAACCAACAGAATTTACTGAATATGACATTCTTATACACTGCAAGTCTTTCAACAATCTGACTAATCCAATACCCCTAAGTTGAACTAAAAGCATTACCTTATGAAAAGTGATATTCCCAATCTGATCAGAAACAGCAGCTTCAAAAACAGTAACTAAGTTTCCAACTCGATTAAACCAAATCCCATCACAAATCCTCTGCAAATTTTCAAAAACTGGCTCGAAAGCTAACACTTTAAATCCCATGACCGCCGCTGCAAAACTAGCCATTCCAACGTTAGCACCCACATCCACCACCAATCCATCTCGCCCTTTTTTCCCTTCCAACAGTTGCTGAATTGTAACGGAAATGTCCGGCTTCCTAAAGGGCTTTCCTTTTAACAACCTCACAATGTTCTTGTGGGGTTTATCGGGCAAGGACCCGAAATCTGAGAGAGAGTATAAAAATGGGTACTTGAGATTTTCTACTATGTTGGCAACTACTGGGTGGGCTTGCGGGGATTTTAGGCAATCGAAGGGAGGGATTGGGTAAACAGTGGTTTGTGTTTGATATATGGTTTCTGAGACAGAGAGAGAGGGATTGGGATTTGATGGTGAGCGAGAGGAGAAGAAGAAGAAGAAGAAGAAGCAGAGAAGAGAGAGGGCAAGGAGAAGAAGGAGAAGGGGCTTGGGCGAGAGAAGATTTGGGTGTTTGTTCTCTTTCTTCCAGGCATTCGCCATAAGAAATGTGGTGCAATTTGAGAGAAAGATGGGGAATTTTTTCCGGGAAAGTGAAGTGGGATCTGAAGAGTGAAGATGGAGATTTCCGTTCAAATGAGAAAAGACTCGGCCTGTGGCAACGCATACGAAGTGGTAAATTTTCAGGTGGAGATTTAAGAGCTTGGATTCAGTGTGGACATATCTTGCTTAAATTTGCTTTGGAGTTGCCTAACGGGATTGTTAGGGGGTATTATTGTCATTTTAAACTTTTGCCTTCAATCCTGTTTTGAGAAGTTGTAGAATGACAGCTTTTGTGTTTGGTTTGATGGAAATTCTTAAATAGATGTTATCTATTAAGTTCCTTTCAAGATATAAATAAATAAGTTTTATTTATTTTTTTTATGAAAAGATTTATTCTATTTATATTTTAAAAATATTTTGATCTATTATAATTTAATTTGATCGAATTTAATGGATTTAAATTTTATTAAGGAAAAAATTATACTGTAAAATGATCATATTATATAAAATTATCTATATAATATAATAAAAAATATATAATTATATAAATATAATTTAATAATGGATTAATGAACGCTAAAATTATGATAAGAAATTAAGCAAAAAAATTTTTTTCATAAAAAAGTGACCACTTATGTATAATCGGCTATTGTAGAATTGAGTAGGCAATCCTACATATCCAACACTTCATTATATAATTTTTCACATAAGAGTTTGAGTTTTGGATGAGTTCTGATTTAAAGTTCAATATTTCAATCTATTTATATATTGTATAATTTTCTAACAGAAAATTAAGGATGTGGTTTTGAATTTCCATGGCTCAGTGTTTATGTTTTAGGCTTAATTAACTTACACTCTTATAATGTCATTTGTAAACACAAAATTTCTTAAATTTTTATTTAATTAATAAAAAATCGTTGAACTTATGTCTTGTTTGATTCAAATTTGTTAATATTTGAAAGTTATTTTTCAAGAAATAATTTAATTAGGTTAAAGTAAGTTATTTTTCCCTTATTGAGGAAAAAAAAAAACGCATGACTAAGTTATCCCTAACTAAACAAGATCTAATAACTACTTTCACCTGTTAACTAAACAAGATCTAATAACTGCTTCCACCTGTTAAAGATAATGCGATAAAATCAGTCCTAGTCGTGCTTGTGCTTAAAGAGAAAATATGCCAAAACATGAAACTAGTAGCAAGGATCAGACATCAGCAACGGTTGCCGACAAAGGACAAACTAGCGTATAAGGAACCAAAGATCTGCTTAGCCTCCAATCATTCGATCATTCAGGTATGGTCCTCGTTTCTGCACCTCTTATGGGAATTAACTTTAGATCTTAGAGTAGGGCTATTAAAATAGCCTTAGAACCCGAGCAGAAGTTAGGGTTTATTGAAGGAATAGTTTTGTTGCTTGAAAAAGTTTCTGAATTTTATGAACAATGAAAAAGATGTAATTTCATTGTCACATATTGGATCTTGAACTCTATCTCCAAAGAGTTAGTCGACGGTTTCAGTTACACTGCTTCTGCCAGAGATCTATGGCTAGAGATTTCAGAAAGATTTGGTGAATGCAATGGTCTTAAGATTTATCAGTTGCATAGGAAAATATCATTCATCAGTAATGAGAATGAGTCTGTATTCATATACTTCACTAAGCTGAAGAGGCTTTAGGACGAGCTGGGGTCCATGGAGACCTTGCCTCCCTGTACTTGTGGGGCTTCCAAGGTTATGGCCGAGGTAGCAAATAGAAACAAGCTAATGCAATTTCTAATGGGACTCAATGATGTTTTTGGATCAGTGAGGGACTGGATCCTTGGGATGGACCCTTTATCATATGTTAATAAAGCATACTCAATGGTTATCAAGTTTGAGTCTCAGATGGAAGTTTTAGGGGCTATGAATGAGACTGTTGACTCTCTTGTACTTTTTAACAAAGCACAAGGATAGGGACAAGAGAAATATAAAAGGTTTGAAATCAAATGGAGTTACTGTACCTATTATAATATGGATGGGCACACAAGGGAAGGATGTTTTAAATTGATAGGCTATCCTGATTGGTATAAGCCTAAAACCAAGATTGGTGGACAATCTAACAAAGGACATAAAGGTCCAAGGATTGTAGCTACAGTTGAAGGATCCAACACTGAATAGGATAACCCTCTGGATCCTCCTGATACTACCACAAAGATTGTAATACCCGGCTACACTCCGGTATCGGAATTCCTACCGTCCGGTGGAATCTCGGATGTCGGAGACCTCTAGAAGGGTAAAATCATGTTTTCACAAATGTTTTCATGTTTTAATGATTTTTAAGTAAGAAAGAATTTGAGTTTTTAAATGAAAAAGACCATGGAACCTTTACCAGGTTCGGCCGCCGAAAGTCATGTTCGGCCGCCGAACGTGAATAGGTTTTGGGAGCACTTTTGGCCTCCGAAAGTTTTGTTTGAAAGAAACCAGGTTCGGCCGCCGAACCTCATGTTCGGCCGCCGAACATGCATGAGATGTGGGGGCATGTTCGGCCCCCGAACGTGAACTGGCCAGCCCCTATATAAGAGCTTCATGGCCGAAACGGGTGAGTTTTCTCCCCATTTTCGGCCACGGTGAGTTCTTGCTCCTCCATGGCTCATTTTTGATGATTTTCCTTCAATCCTTCATGTTTTAACAAGGTTTATGTCATTTTGAAGAGATTTGAGCAAGTTTTGGAGTTTTGAGGTTCAAGAACTCAAAATCTCCTACTTCCGAGTTTAGGACGTCTCCCTCTCGATCTTCAAGAGGTAAGAGCTGATCTTAAGCTCATTTTATGTTTAAAGTAAGTTTTATGCAAGATCTATGGGGTAGAATGCATGTTTAGCTCATAGTTAGGTTTTTGAGTTAATGTTATGTTTCGAACAATGTGGCCTGGATTGTGTTGTTGTTGTGTGTTGTAGTTGGGGTTTTAGGTAGTTTGAAACCCCTAGGAGCCAATGTGTGTGTTTTTGCATGATTTGGTGAGTTATATGCATGTTGGATTGGATGGGAGAAGATTTTGTGCAAAGGGAGCCAAGTTTCTGCCCTTTGGCAGAAACCAGGTTCGGCAGCCGAAGGAACTTTCGGCCGCCGAACATGGCTTGGGAGGCAGGCCTTTCGGCTGCCGAAGTTGCCCCCGAAAAGAGACTTTCGTCTCTGTCTGGGACTTTCGGCCGCCGAAGGTGCCGCCGAACCTGCCTGGGTTTCGGCTCTGGAGGGACTTTCGGCTGCCGAAGGTGCCGCCGAACCTGCCCTGTCCAGCCTTCCTTTGCATGTTTTTCCATGATTGTTTTGAGGTATTTTAGGGGGTTTTTGGGGAGTAGTTTAGAGTTATGTTCATGTATGTTATGTCTCTCATTTGAGTCCACCTGTGTAGGTTCGTGTAATACCCGGCTAGACTCCGGTATCGGAATTCCTACCGTCCGGTGGAATCTCGAATGTCGGAGACCTCTAGAAGGGTAGAATCATGTTTTATAAAAATGTTTTAATGTGTTTTATGATTTTTAAGCATTTAATAAAATGAGTTTTTACATGAAAAGTCTTTGGAGGAAAACCCAGGTTCGGCCGCCGAAAGTCAAGTTCGGCCGCCGAACATGCATGCGTTTTGGAGGCACGTTAGGCCCCCGAAAGCATGAGTTGGGGAAGTCCAGGTTCGGCCGCCGAAAGTCAAGTTCGGCCGCCGAACATTGCATGGATGCGGAGGCACATTCGGCCCCCGAACGTGGCCTGGCCAGCCACCTATAAAAGGGGCACTTAGCCGAAATGGGCGAGCTTTCTCCCATTTTCGGCCACAGCAAGCTTCCGACCTTCCTTTTTGCAACTCTTGTGTCCTTCCTCCAAATCTCTTCCATTTTTCTTGAGTTTTAAACTTACATTGCAAGTTTTGAGCATTTAAACCAAGTTTTGGAGCTTTGGGAACTCAGGAGCTCATTTTCGTGGATCTCCAAGTTTAGGTCGTCTCCCTCTCGATCTTCAAGAGGTAAGAGCCGATCTTAAGCTCCTTATGTGTTTTAAATAAGTTTTATGCAAGATCTATGGGTAGAAATGCATGTTAGGGTATATGTTGAGTTTATGGGTTAATATTGATGTTTTGAACAATGTGGCTTGCTTGAGTATGTTTGAAGTGTTGTAGTTGGGGTATTTGATGTTTTGAGGCCCCTAGGAACTTGTATGCATGATTTGGTTGAGATATATGCTTGATTTGAGGTTTTGGGAGGCAAGGGGTTCATGTGAACCAAGTTTCTGCCCTTCTGGCAGAAACCAGGTTCGGCCGCCGAAGGGAGTTTCGGCCGCCGAACCCCCTTTGTGGAGGCAGCATTCGGCTGCCGAAGTTGCCCCCGAAAAGAGACTTTCGTCTCTATCTGGGACTTTCGGCCGCCGAAGGTGCCGCCGAAAGTGCCCTGTTGTAATACCCGGCAGATTCAGACATCGGAATTTCTACCGTCCGGTGGAATTCAAGGATGTCAGAGGGTTCTAGAAGGGTAAGAGAAAGGTTTTCTAAATTAAATGCATGTATTGAGGGTTGAGCAGGTGATGGAGGGACTGGCAGGCGTCCTTGTGCACGAAACTGAGTTCTGGATGAACTCAGGTTCGGCCGCCGAAAGTCCAAGTTAGGCCGCCGAACATGCCTGACTTTCGTCTCTGGAGGAGACATTCGGCCGCCGAAGGTGCTGCCGAAGGTGCCCTGTCCAGCCTTCCTTTGCTTGTTTTGCATGCATGTTTTGAGGTGTTTTAGAGGGGTTTTGGGAAGGTGTATAAGAGATGTTTATCAGTTGTATAGAGTATGTTTGGTACCTCATTTAAGTCCTCCATTGTAGGATTGGACCCGAGAAAACGAGGTATTTAGCAGTAGTAGCTGCTTCAGAGTTAGAGTTGGTCCAGAGCTAGTTAGCCCAGAGTTAGCCAAGCAGAGGCTACAGGTGAGTGGAACTAACTTAATGTTTTAACTTGAGAAATGACATATCTTAGCATGATCCATGCATCATAAGATGCCATGTTTTACATTAGGTTGTGTTGCATTAGAACTCATGAATATGCTGCATTGCATAAGATGATATTTGTGTGGATGAACATTGGATGATCCTTAGCCCTTGATAGAGCACAGAGTACAGATATAGAGTTATGGCATGAGGTAGCCATACCAGGTCGCCCCTGGATAGTCCAGGTCGCTCCTGGTACTATGAGATAGACAGTTTGACCTGACTCAGATAGAGAAGTCCAGGTGAGGCCTAATCGCCCCTGGCACAGTTGGCCTTGTGATAGAGCCAGGGAAGAGAAGTCCAGGTGAGGCCTAATCGCCCCTGGCAAGTTGGACATATTGTTATATGTATACACTGAAGGGCTATTGGTGACAAGTTCATCCTTTTGCTGATATGTTGTGATGTGATGCATTTCATGAGAACATGTAATTAATGAACTGTTTTGCCTGTTCCTTCTCACTGGGCTGTAGTAGCTCATCCCACTCCCTTAACCCCAGTTTTGCAGGTTCTGAGATAGCTATGGGAAGTCAAAGTCAGCAAGAGTACAGAGAACAGTGATGCATGAATGTATGTTTGTAATAGCATAGTGGACATGATGTCATTAAAAGATTAGTTGTCATGTAATGTATCGATATGTACTATCAGTTACTGGATAGACTTGTGCTTTCTCTAGTGTCGTTGCCATAGTGTGATGTATGATTAATCCCTTTGTACATGCATCCTGTTTTACGTTTCTTGATGAGAAATGTGTGAGTTGGGCTTAACGTATGGCTTTGATGAGATACCAATGGGATGTGTTATAGATTAAAAGGGTTTCAATCCCTTGACCCACAGCAGATAGTAGTCCCTGGTATAGGCCCTGAGGGCCATTTCAGATTGACATATCTGAGTAGCAGCAGTTAAGCCTACAGAGTTTTACAGGATTGTTGAGTCAGTTTGTATCATGTATGGGATTATCAGGTACACAGAGAGTCTAGGTGGCTGACTACGGGTCCCGGCGGCCTTAAGCCGATCTGGATCCTAGTGCCAGTGATGGTTCGGACCGTTACTAAGGGGTACCGGTTTCCGGGTCGTTACACCTGTTCAGCTATTTCATGCATATCTCTATGTGATTTTTTTCAGGATGTTTTAGGGGGTTTTTGGGGAGTATATTAGAGTTGTAATTACGTATGTTTAGTCCCTCATTTGAGTCCACCTGTGTAGGTTCGGACCCGAGGAACCGAGGACCCCAGCAGTGAGTTCAGCTGCTTCGGTGTTGTCAGAGTCAGCCAGAGGTGAGTGGAACTAAAACTTGATCTTTTAAATTAAATGCTTTATCATGTTTCATGCATCATGATTATGCAATAGGATGATTGCATTAGTTTTCACGAATATGCCGCATTGCATAAGTTGTTGTTGTTGTGGGTGAATGTCGGATGACCCAGTTAGTCCATGACAGGAAGACCAGGCCCCATGCTACAGGCCTGGCACAGAGTAAGAAAGACCAGGCCCCAGTCTACAGGCCTGGCACAGAGTAAGGAAAGACCAGGATCCCATCCTATGGTCTAGCGCGGTTATGGGACTTGAAGACCAGGAGCCAGAGGAGGCCCTGGGAAAATGGTAAGTAATGTATGTTCTTACAGGAAAGACCAGGACCCCATTCTACAGGCCTGGCACAGAGTTAACTTGGACTAATTGGTGACAAGTTCACCCAACCCTTATGTGAATTGTCTGTGTTATGATGCACTTCATAGAGCATAGTGTTAATGTGTTTTCCATAGCTCTACTCACTGGGCTTTTAGCTCACCCCTCTCCCTTTACCCCCAGGCTTGCAGGTACAGGATATAGCAGGAGTCCGGATAGAGTAAAGAAGTCATGTTTATGTAATAGCTAGCAATGGACATGATCAAATTTCAATGTGATAGTGCAGTATAGTTATGTAATGAGTTTTATGGATGTTAGTGTGTGCTTGACCATAGATTGTTGTATCCCTTTTATACATGATCTTAGAGATTTATATGATGTTTATGTATACCAACTCAACAGATGTTATGTTGCCCATTGGGGGCACAGATGAGATCCCACAGAGGGATCAATGTTATGTTAATGTTATGCACAGGTTGAGTTTGGTTGATGTTCATAGAAAGAAAAGTTTTAATTTTTATGCATGTTGTTGATCATGTATGGGATTATACAGGTTCACAGGTTTTATGTCAGGCTTGCTACGGGTCCCGGCGGCCTTAAGTCGACCCGGATCCTAGCGCCGGTAGCGGTCCGATTTTCGGGTCGTTACAGAATGGTATCAGAGCCCTAGGTTCATATGGTCGGACCTAGAGTGTCGGGCTCATAGATGTCATAGAAGGTCAAGCACAATAGGAAAAGATCATGTCCACTAGGATAGGATGTGGAGTCCTGTCTTGCATGATGATGTGAAATGCCATGATAATATGCATGTGCATTAATGATATGCTATGATATGTGATGTATGTGATGCGGGTTCATGTGTGCCCACATGAACCATATGATGCTAATGTTGTGTTGTGTGTACTGTTTTTCAGAAAACAGGATGAGAGGAACTCGTCGATCAGCAAGATTGACTGGAGTACCACCTGAGGATGAGGGCATGAGCGCCCGTCCTCCAGCATTGCCTAGGGCAATGTCTAGTAGGTCTAATCGAGAAAGAGCAGCAAGAGACCCTAGAAGGTCTTTGGATCTGGGTAGAAGCAGATCAGTCAGAGGGACAGTTCAGGGAGGAGCGTCAGAGGATATGGGGGATGATATGGACGTAGAACAAAGGAGGGATGGCAGTTTGGGAGTCAGTATGTCAGAAGAAGGAATGGGAGAGTCCCAAGGAGGCACTCAGGCCTCGGGATTTGTACAGCCACCTCACTACCCACATTTCTCACAACATCCCGGGTATTCGATGGGAGGTACATCGGATTACCCTAGTTTCACCCCTTATCCCACACAGATGCCATACCCACCATACTACCCACCATACTCTCAGTACCCAATGTATCCTCCTCCACCCTACTATCCAAATCCAGCAAACCCTACCTCAGAAAATGTTGCACCACCTCCACCACCTGCAGAACCAGCAGCCCCAGTTGCTCAACCTCCTAGATCTAGCTCAGCCAGTGGGAGCAAGGTCAAGATGACAGACTATATGAAGCTGGGTGCTCCCCAGTTTGAAACCGGTGATGATCCGTTCGTGTACTTGGAGCGGGTCAAGGCAATTACAGACGAGATAGGGGCGGATGACAGTAGAGCCATTCAGATGGCTGGGTTCACACTAAAGTGCAAGAAGGCACGGGAGTGGTTCAAGGCGAGGAAAGGCGATCCTAGCTTGGAGATGGAGAGATTGAGCTCTTTGAACCTCCAAGTACCCAAAACTTACTCTTTACTCACAGATCTTCAAAACAGAAGTTAAAACCCGTGAAAATCATGGAAGATCTAAGGAAAACACTCAAGATCGAGGGAGGGGTCGCGGAGACTCACCTTGGCCGACAACGGGGGAGAAAAAGCTCGCCCGTGCGGACCTAAGGGACCCTTTTATAGGTGGCTGGCCAGGCCACGTTCGGGGGCCGAATGTGCCTCCGCATGCATGCCATGTTCGGCGGCCGAACTTGAGTTTCGGCGGCCGAACCTGGGTTTTCCTCCAAAGACTTTTCATGTAAAACTCATTTAATTTCATACTTAAAACCATTAAAAACATGAAAACATTTCATAATAACATACTTTTTACCCTTCTAAAGGTTTCCGACATCCGAGATTCCACCGGACGGTAGGAATTTCGATACCGGAGTCTAGCCGGGTATTACAGCGGTCCGATTTTCGGATCGTTACAGAATGGTATCAGAGCCCTAGGTTCATATGGTCGGACCTAGAGTGTCGGGCTCATAGATGTTATAGAAGGTCAAGCACAATAGGAAGATCATGTCCACTAGGATAGGATGTGGAGTCCTGTCTTACATGATAATGTGAAATGCCATGACTTTATGCATGTGCATTAATGATATGCTATGCTATGTGATGTTTGTGATGAGGGTTCATGTGTGCCCACATGAACCATATGATGCTAATGCTTGCTTGATGTGTGTTATTTTTCAGAAAATAGAATGAGAGGAACTCGTCGATCTGCACGATTGACTGGAGTGCCACCTGAGGATGAGGGCATGAGCGCCCGTCCTCCAGCATTGCCTAGGGCAATGTCTAGCAGGTCCAATAGGGATAGAGCAGTGAGAGACCCTAGAAGGTCTTTGGATCTGGGTAGAAGCAGATCAGTAAGAGGAACAGTTCAGGGAGGAGTGTCAGAGGACATGGGGGATGATATGGATGTAGAGCAGAGGAGGGATGGCAGTTTGGGAGTTAGTATGTCAGAAGAGGGAATGGGAGAGTCCCAAGGAGGCACTCAGGCCTCGGGATTTGTTCAGCCACCCCACTACCCACATTTCTCACAACACCCCGGGTATTCGATGGGAGGCACATCGGATTACCATAGCTTCAGCCCTTATCCCACACAGATGCCATACCCACCCTACTACCAACCATACTCACAGTACCCAATGTATCCACCCCCACCTTACTATCCAAATCCAGAAAACCCTACCACAGAAAATGTTGCCCCACCTCCACCACCTACAGAACCAGCAGCCCCAGTTACTCAACCTTCTAGACCTAGCTCAGCCAGTGGGAGCAAGGTCAAAATGACCGACTACATGAAGTTGGGTGTTCCTCAGTATGAAAAAGGAGATGACCCGTTTGTGTACCTTGAGAGGGTGAAAGTGATCACAGATGAGATTGGGGCAGATGATAGTAGAGCCATTCAGATGGCCGGGTTCACACTCAAATGCAAGAAGGCCCGTGAGTGGTTTAAGAATTACGTGAACCCGAGGGTGGACAGCATGTCTTGGGAAGAGTTTGCAAACGAGTTTGCGGGATGGGCTTTCCCCGATAGCTCGAGGGAGCTAAAGATGATAGAGTTTGAACAGTTGAGGCAAACCGATGAGATGAGTGTAGAAGAGTTCACAGACAAATTCTTGGAGTTGTTGCCATTTGCAGGGCAAAACCTTGACACAGACCAGAAGAAGTCAAGGAGGTATATCATGAAACTCCACTCCAGATATTCCTCCTTGATCCAGTCAGCAGATAGGGAGAGCTTCCATGCCATAGTGGATATGGCCCGGAAAATGGAGGCCAGTGCCATCGTTCAGGGAACAGTTAAACTGTCAGTGGCACAGCCTTCTGGTTCTAAGATCCCAGGCTCTTCTTCTTTTAGTGCAGTAGCTTCAGGCAGCAAGAGGTGGAGCAGTACCACCAAGAAGCAGAAAAAGAGCAAGTTTTGGAACAAGGTTAAGTCCAGTCTGGGATTAGGGGGCGGCTCAAGCTCTGGTGCTGATAATGCAGTTTGTGCAAAGTGTGGTAGGCTACACAGGGGAGTTTGTCGAGCTGGGACAGCAGCCTGCTTCAGATGCGGGCAAGAGGGACACATGGCTCGGGAGTGTCCTAGGGCAGCTTTTGGAGTACAGTCTCAGCAGACAGCTTCTGGTAGTGTGGCTCAGCCAGCAGCTCCAGCCATGACTTAGGCCAGTGGCAGAGGCAAAGGGAGAGGGGCAGCCTCTTCTTCAGCGGGTTTCAGAGGTGAAGGTCCATCAGCTCCAGCACGGATCTTCACGATGACTCAGCAGGAGGCAGATGCATCTAACACCGTGGTGGCAGGTAACTTAGTCATTGGTTGTTCAGATGTGTATGCCTTGATGGACCCTGGTGCATCTCATTCTTTTATTGCTCCGAGAGCCGTTCAGAGGTTGGGGTTGATGATCTCTGAGTTAGAGTGTCCTCTCTGGGTCAGTGGACCCAAGTGTGATCCATCAGTGGCAGAGTTAGTCTGCCAGTGCAGTCCAGTCTTTGTTGAGGGAAGATGCCTTTCCTCCGACCTTGTGGTTCTAGACTTGACAGATTTTGACGTCATTCTAGGGATGGATTGGTTATCTACCCATGGTGCTACCTTGGACTGCAGGGACAAGGTAGTCAGGTTCAGAGGTCAGGATGGGTCAGAGGTTGTCTTCAGGGGAGACAGGAGGGGTACACCTAGAGGTCTTATATCAGCTCTTCAGGCTCGTAGGGGTACACCTCAATGTTGTGGCAGACGCCCTAAGCCGGAAGTCATTTGGCAGTCTATCCCACATCACGGCAGAAAGGAGACCAGTGGTGAAGGAGTTTTACAAGCTCATTGAGGAAGGTCTACAGTTGGAGTTATCTGGTACAGGTGCCTTGGTTGCTCAGATGAAAGTGACACCCGTGTTTCTGGAGCAAGTGGCTCAGAAACAGCATGAGGACCCAGAGTTAGTGAAGATTGCCAGGACTGTTCAGTCAGGCAAAGACAGCGAGTTCAGATTCGACAACAAGGGGATCCTCCGCTATGGGAGTCGTTTATGTGTACCAGATGACATAGGGCTAAAAGGAGACATTATGAGAGAGGCTCATAATGCAAGATACAGCGTTCACCCCGGAGCCACCAAGATGTATCAGGATCTAAAGAAGGTTTATTGGTGGCCAGCTATGAAGAAAGAAGTGGCACAGTTCGTGTCAGCCTGCGAAGTATGTCAGAGGGTGAAGCTGGAACATCAGAAGCCGGCTGGAATGCTTAACCCGCTACCTATTCCAGAATGGAAATGGGAAAATATAGCTATGGACTTCGTAGTGGGGTTACCGGCGGCGTC